>NW_006763302.1:0-35839 GCF_000218685.1 Serpula lacrymans var. lacrymans S7.9
TCCATTCCGCTTCGACCTGTCTAGCGTATAGAAAAAATGTGAAACGAGCTAATCCCAACGCTAGTCAACCAGAACGCCATGTCTTATTAAAAGTCTACGCGTTGCTAACGTACACCTTTTGAGTGAATATCAAGGCGAATGTTATGAACAACTCCAAGGTCTTGCTATGGGCGTCGCTTGCAGCCCCGATATAGCTAACCTATACGGAGCTTACTATGAGGAACGTTGTCTCCCTAACGAGAAAATACCCCTTTATTGTAGGTTCATAGACGATGTCTTATGTGTAGTATACGCTGACTCTGCGGACGACGCTCTAAGTATCGCCACCACGATTAAAATCAAAGACGTCACTCTAGAATGGGCAGTGTCGGAGTTTCACACTCCATTTTTGGACATGTTTATTTATATTGATCCTCTATCCGGCAAGGTAGAGCATAAACCTTATCAAAAGGCACTGAACCATCACGAAAGACTTCCATGGATATCTCATCACCCGAAAGATGTGAAAAAAGGCACATTTATCGGAGAGATCTCCCGCCTCGCCACGTTAAGCAGTACGAAAGAGTCATACTGTGAAGCCCTCGTAGATCTTCGTTATCTATATATGGGGCGTGGTTATCCAGAGGTGGTAATTAATACTTGGTTACGGGATAATATCCAAACACGTTGGAATAACAAACTATTGGATAAACCTGACATAAAACGGGACGTGTTTGTCCTTAAAACTGAGTTTAACCCTGCTTGGAATGCTTTCAATGTCAAGGATCTTGGTAAGATCATTACAGACATTTGGTCCGAAACTCTGGTATCACACCATGAAGCCGACCACCAGCAACAGTTACGCGATCATCAACGACGTGATGCCCTTCGAGCTCGCGGTTTGCGTGAGGTCGATCACATGATACTCGATGGACCAGATGCGGGCAATGTCCGCGTCTTGGTTCCCATTGAACCCGGGGAAGCTGCCCATTACCGGTTTCCCGGAGAGTTCGGCATCGCCTTACCTCCGGATCATCCGCAATATTGGGCCGAACGTTATGTAAAATGGCCCGGAACTCCTAGTGAGCGTCCGGTCGATTGGGTATTTCGTGTCCGAAATCCCTTACCTAACAGCCCGTTGCCGGAACACCGACTTGTATTCGATGTAATACGTGCTGGTCTCTGTAATAGAGAATTCCTAGTATCTAGGAAACGAACAACTAATTTGTTCGACCTAGCATCAATGTGGAGAAAATCCATTCTTAACCAAAGTATACAAACCGCAGACGACGAGCTGCTTTTTGCCCTTGAACAAATGGATCACAATGATCATTAAGGAAACTTATGAATACGTTATAGGTTGACAGTATTGTAATTTGCTGATCAACGGAAGCAAACCCAAACCTTAACGTTAACGCTAACTCTAACCAAGTGATGCGTACATAAGCCTTAATAAGCGACCCCTAACCTAACCTAGGTTAACCTGGGCGTCTGCTCTGACAGGTTAACTTAATTTAACTGGTCACGTGATTATAATGTCACACTATTGTCTACCTAACAGCTAACCACGTGTCTAACACATGGTTGAGATACCAATCCGGACTTTGGTCTGGAACCTGCTTATGTGTTATGGCCCGGGACGTATGCCCTCCGGACCTTTACGGTGAATAACATCATCCTGCTTACGCAGGGGGACACATGACCGAACGTTATTATTGTCCTACCCGGACATTAACGTGGGATTAACCACAAACCCTAATCGTTATCTTATCGATTCAGGGGGGATAACTGTGCTCATGGGACCTTATCACTCGTCTCTGATTGGTCACTCTCACGCTGTCGTTATTACAATAAGATCTTCTTTGGAATCGTCTTTGTTCCTAAGAATAACGTGGGCCGACTCCCACGCTGTCATCAGATTGCCTCGGCATTTGCACAATAAGGGGCGCAATCATTGGCTGATAAGCGATGGTAACATGTGGTACTCGGCCCGGATGCGGGTCCGACAATCCGGAAACTGACGTCCTCTCCTACGGAGTAGGGGCCCGGTGGATGGATAGGCCGGTCCGGCCCTTGTAACACATGGAACTACCTCGAGAACGACTCGAGTGCTTCACGCACTGCCGCACGGCGCTGCCTGCCAGTTTGCTATATAAAGAGAAGACTCTGACCACTGAAGAGCATCTTGCGAAATTACCTAGCCCTCTCTCCTAGTGGGGGGTAATCTGGTCACTATCGCTACCTCTTCTTCTCGACAGCCACAACCACCTCGCGACCTTCGGCCGCTCGGTGGCCTCTTAACCTTAAGGTACTTTACTCTAAGGTTAACCTTTCTTACTCTTCGGTATGGTCCGGGACCTTTCCTACCGGACCTTAATGACGAAACAACGTCGTCCCTAAGGGGGAGCCGCTGAGTCTAAACTCTATTATGGTCCGCTGACGTGATAGTCATGACACCTTTATCCGGAATTAACCGGTATCCTCTTCGAGGGAGATAGAGCGGGTCTAGAAAGTGGTACGATTGTATTTGCGATTTGATGATTGGCTGATAAGCCCAGACGGCTTTAATGCGGCTTCAGAACACATGCCGGGCTATCTTTACCCGCGGGCCCCAAACCCTAAGCATGAATGAGTCATGTAATCACCGCTGACTCGGCAATTGGTAATCCCTTGTCTAAGAATAGCACCTACGCGAAAGAACCATGTGATACGGCGGTCTAGATCTACCGGCCCGGTTACCCCAGTCTAAATTTCGCCCTATCTCGGCTCCCGTCTCAGCGGTTCTCGCCCAAGTAGTAAGCGAACTGGTCTTGTCATCGGTGACGCGTGTAAGTTCCGGACTTGTCCACAATAGGACTCCGTCGGAGTATGCGATTTAAAGCGCCGCTACTCCCGCCAGTTTGCATATATAAACCTCTGAAGATACCACTGATGAGGAATAAAATCCGAAACTGCTCGTCTACCTCCATTGAGGGCAGTCTGGTATCTCTTCATCACGCCTCCAGCCCACCGATCTCACTCAGCCGCTTCGCGGCTTCGTTCGATCGCAACCTTAACCTAACGTTCGATCGCCACCCTAACCAGTCCCAAAAAGGGAAGGCAGGTGTCCGGTGATAAGGCATATGGTATTCATAGTTTCGGATATGGATTTTGATTTCAGTTCAGGGGCGAAGACAATACTGTCCCCCGGCAAATTAAGGACAAGCGAAATCAAGATACCCGAATGGTTATCTACCCCCGGCGCCTACGTAAACCGGAAAGGTAGATAAGATAAGACTTAGATCTAATCAGATGATCGCAGATCAAGAATAAGCGTTAAAGCACACCCGGCAAATAAGGCCGAGCGTCAATACTTTAGCGCCCGGTACCCCCGGACCGTGGCACGTGACCGAATAGGCGCGCGCTTATGGAATGTTCGAGAAGGAATGGCACGTGTTATGACGTGACCTTGAGATATATACGCTATTGGTCCACGCCTTATGGCGTGATCATTGCGCCTTCTACTGCGGATGAGTCATTGCTTACCTCCAGCCAATCAGATTAATTGCATTTGATTTAGCGTGTTCGGAGATAGGCCTTTAGAATTCTATAGTGAGTTTTCAGCTTTGTAATTGATTTACATCATCGCTGACGAAAGAAATGTATCTTTTCATTTAATCTCTCACTCTAATAAACCCGTACTAATCATACTTTACAAATGGTATTAATGGCACTGAAGAGACGCACGTCGAAATTGGTGTTAGGACTTCAACTTTTCGGAGTCCCCAATCTGCCCGATACCTCAAGCGCCTCAAGCCACCTAAGTATTTTTTACTTCCCCAGGTTAACCTACGGCTGACCATTGACTTGAGATGTCGTCCAAAAGGAGAGTGAGTTGCTAGCATGAGACTTCTGGTTAGCCCACAGGGACGCAGGGTATAGAATCAAGGAGGGTGATATGTACTACGCAATTGCATCCATGAGCGAATTGTAGTCAGTTTGACGGACCTAGAAAGGACAATCATAGGTTCTACCCGATCCCTTATAACACACCAGGCGCCTGGTGAAGAATTTGATAAACATCAAAGGGATGCTTAAGCTACTGATGGGACAAAATTGTGCTCCGCGGCGGTAAATAAAAAATACTCCTCTACTTCTTCGACGCTAGTCCTTTCATGGACAGCCTGTGGGCCATTTGTGAGAAGTGGACATTTATATCACACAGAGATAGCATGTCCTGCACGTGCTGTTTGAGTTTTTATCCCCAAGGTTTGGGTTCAATAGAGATATCGGGGACATAGAGAAAGGAAATGGCAGATGTAGTAAGCAGATGTAGTAAGTCAAAATTGTGATGTTTGTCATGTTTGAAGCAACATACTTACACATTGAAACGTTGAAAAATCACGTGTTAGCCAATGATGAAATTTGAGATCCCGCGACACCTTGTAGACGGAGCTTTAGAACACAGGCGAGGGGACAGCGTCAACAGAACAACTAGGCTAATGAAGAGGATGACTCAGCTAAGCGAGATTGAACTTAGCGTCAATACTTTGTGCGACAGGAGTTGCATAGCGTGTTCGAGCTAATCCCGCTTGCACTGCCTCTGACTCAGCTAGGGCGAAGTGAGTGGTTGGGTCGGAGGTCAGATTGGGAGTATTTTTATGTTGAGTAGTTCTGGATTTGGACCATCGAGCGTCAGTAGTTTGGGATTAGTTAATGAGCTGGCGTCAGGAACTTGTGACTTTTGAACTGATGTGACTAGTATAGCGCGCACGGTGATTAGTGTGACATACTTCTCCATCATGTCCCCAATTTACTTATCACAAAGTATTGTATTGTGCCAGTTGGGCGTCAGAACCGCAGAACAATCTTGTGCTCGTACCAAAATGGTGTCACCTAGTTGTGTGGGAATTGCAGTGGGTGTATATCTTGAATCCCTTTCCCTCTCACTATTGACACAGCTGGATACCCAGCACAACCACAACCTTATTGTTAATTTTTATTCTCCCTTATGCTGGGGTCGGTAAGGTGCGTTGCCTTATGAACTGCATGCCTCAAATATATTTCTAATGTTGTATTAATAGTCCAGACAACGATCAAGAAAAGGTGCAATGTCATTGTCTCGAGGATCGAGACAACAAAGACCCAACTAAGAGAAAAGGCAGAAATCTCGTAGTCTACATCGATGGTACATCTAACCAATATGGGGCGAAGGTAGGTCTTCGCGTTTTGGGAGCAACTTCCCTTCTCATTTTTCACTTGCAGAACACGAATGTCATCGAGTTATACAGTCAGGTGCTCAAAGGACAAGACGATAATCAACTCACCTACTATAACAGTGGCATTGGAACATATGCCGAGTCTTCGTGGAAGTCACTTAGGTACTGGGCACAAATCATCGATAACAAGGTTGACCTTGCAATTGCCTGGTATGTGCATTGCCGAAAGTGCAAATTTGGTTTTATCATCCTATGGTAGGAACTTTGAGCGCATTATCAAGCATGCTTACCGCTGGCTTTCTGAAAACTACCAAGAAGGAGATGTTATTTATCTTTTCGGTGAGGTCGAGTGAATTATCAGTCACGTAATTATCTGATTTCCATGCAGGATTTTCTCGAGGTGCATACCAAGTTCGGGTACTCGCAGCCATGATTCATGAGGTGCTTCTTTTGCAATCGCATATTTATCATCGTGGGATATAGTGAACATCATGTATTCCAATAGGTTGGCCTTATCCACAAGGGAAACGAAGAGCAAATTCCGTTGTATGTTGACAAATTCTGTACTTATCACCATTGGCATTTACTATCCGCCACAGCGCCTATGCATTGTATGTAAATTCTCAAAACGACCAGCCCTTCCCAAAGGACAAGGGCAGGACCGCCACTAAGGCGACGCTTTTGAAGCGTTTTTCTTCATTGAAAGAGAAGCTGTCTAAGAAGATCGAACCAACGAATCTGAGTCCTCCGATGGAAGACGAATCGCCGAAGGAACGACCTCTCTCCTTAGCAGGCCGCTTCAAGGAGACATTCTCAAGAGACGTGAAAGTTCATTTTGTTGGCGTCTGGTGTGATATCTATGCATGTTTTTCGACTCTGTTCTGACCCTGTCCTTTAGGGATACGGTATCATCCATTGGTATCGTCAGAGGGAAGGATTTACCTGGTACACTGGATTCAGGTCATATCTGCTACTTTCGCCATGCTCTTGCCCTGGATGAGCGTCGTGTGAAATTCCTACCTGAATATGTGCAGGGCGGAGTCATGGAGAAAGTAAGAAAGAAACCTATCGCACAATCTTGATCAATCACCACACAGAATTTGGAAAGGCGCAAGACAAATGGCAAAATGCGAATAGCCGTAGGGAAATCGTTTTCGCGGAAGGATTACAGAGACCTCGAGCTATGCAAATGGATAGGCGCCCGAGAGTTAAGGAGGTTTGGTTTACCGGAACCCATTCCGACATGTGAGCATTCTATACATACTACTATTTGTACATATACTAATGTGCCTAGTGGTGGGGGAATCAACGAGAACCAAGGCATGAACAGTCGGTCCCCCTCATCGTTATGGATGTCTTATGAAGTGATGTCAGCGGGGCTCAATTTGAAGCTGCATGCTTCAGTAGTGGAATGGGACTGGGAACAGCTGGGTACAGTCCACGAGTCGTTAAAGGGAACATGGCACATTTTAGAGTGGCTTCCAGTGAAGAGACTTACTTACAAGAATGATCATGGTCACACTTGGCGGTACGTGAACTTTGTTTATCCATTGAGCAACAATTGACCCTTGGGCTACAGACCTCATCGTGGGGCTGGCCGCCTGATTCAGCCTGGCCAGAAAATACATGTCTCAGTCGCATTCTGCAAAGATTATGGTCCGAGGGCTCAATTAAACCCACATGATAGTCAGCGTCTGAGTGACCTTATTGGCATGGCAGCAGGGCACGATGCAGATGCCATCTATCGGATAGAAGACTGGGATGATATAGTGGAGATGGACGTCTTTGATTATTCTAAGGCTCACGAGGTCATTATGGATATGAAAAAACTCAACGATAATACTCGAGATGTGTGGCTCCACCGTCTAAAGGTGATGTTATCATCAGGTATGTATGTATATTCAAAAGACAGTGGTGGAGGTTCCTATAAATAACAATTACACTATAGCTGCTGGACGTCGCAATCTTTGTCAACTAGAGGATTTGCCCTGCCGTCTGTTACAGGCTCTCGAGACTAAAATGACGGATGAGAATTTTCAGCCACAGTTGTTGAATTTGTTGGCCCAGCTTCGCGAAGCAGAACCATGGAAAATAAGGTGATATTGTATCCATTTTCCTGTCTTCCTGCTATCACTCATGTCAAAATTCAGCTTGCAATCATCTGCCACACGTGGTGCTTTGGATCAATTGATTAAGAAGGATGAAAATGTTAATATTGTTCGCGATTTTGTGATGGTGTTTGCTGACTACTGTGAGTCTTGGTATTTTATCAGCATATCTGAAAATTGACGAACTATAGTTTCTGGTGAACTGGGAGAGCGTGTTCCCGACTGGGATGAGCGTCTTATCAAAATGCTGAATCCTAAGGCAAAACTCATCGGTCTAAAGCTCGCAGCCATCGATACAATGCCAAGTTTGGCTGCGTTAGGTATTATATTTCACGTCAGGAAGTGCTGAAGCTAATGAACACACAGGCAATTTACGACTTAAACTTAGCAATGATATCCTAACATTGCTGTCTGAGAACTTAACGTCTCAAGACAAGGAGATTTGCAAAGCTGTGCTCAAGGTGTTACCGCAATTAATGGTGTGCGGTACATAGTATTCAACTCATATCATTCCAAACGGCTTTGCCTGACAGAAATTGCAGACGAATTTCGGCCAAGGCTGCTACAACTGAAATTTTTAGCGGCCCTGGAAGAGCAAATACGGGATGACGACGCAAATGCGCCCGAATTAATCGACGGTTATGCTCAACGTGGTATGCTGCTTGTTAATTTGTTTTGCATCACTGCCGAGATACAATCCTAGATGACTGTCGAGGGAAAATGATTGAAGATAAGTTCTTGGAGTTTCTACAGACATCAAACTCTATCCAGCAGCAGATATCAATATCGGCACTTGGTTCTATTGCACGGCTAGCAAAATATGGCAGGGTTCCCACATTTTCATATTTTATCATAGCTAACGGTTCGATAGACACACTTCGAAGTGTGATGTTGGACCATCACTTTCTTAACGACATAAGAGATAGGCTTGATAGTAGCGATGAAGATGTCCGACTTGTCTCTTTGGACGTAGTGGATGCCTTCGCCAAGTATGGTATGTTTTTGCCATTCTCCTGACTTTTTGGCGCGGTCGTTTATGGCTCGTCAGATGATAGTTATACCCGACTGATAGAAATTGGCATCGTGGATCCTCTCCAAAAAATGTGCAATGATACTAGCTGGCAGACCAGACAAAGATCTCTTGAGGTTGTTGCGGGATGTGCCAAACATGGTGGGCATCTTTAAGATGGTGCGTCTGAGCACAGTTGACACTCAACAGAGGTAATACGAAGCGAGATGCTGGAATCTCACTTTCTTGAGGATTTGAGAGATAGGCTCACTGATAGTGACTGGGATGTGCGACGAGCGTCTATGAAGGCGATCACAGTCTTGGCAGAGCATGGTAGGCCATCACTGCCCCGCCCGATCACTTTCAGCCCTGTTGCTAACGATTCGTCAGACGCAGGTCAAAACGAGATGCTTCAAGTTGGTGTTCTGGACTCTCTCCAAAAATTATTCCACTTTACCCACTGGCAGTCGAGACACTCTTCCCTTAGTACCGTTGCTGAATGTGCCAAATATGGTGGGCGTCTTTGAGATGGCGCATTTAAGTACAGCTGACAGTTGAACAGAGAAACTTCTAAACAAAATGCTGAAATCTCATTTTCTTGAGGATTTCAGAGACAGGCTTATTCATGACGATAATTACCACGTGCGTGAAGCATCTGTGAAGGCAATTGCAGTGTTTGCAGAGGATGGTAGGCTATCACTGCCCTGATCACTTTCAGCCCCGTCGCTAATGGTTCGTCAGACACATGCCAAAGCGAGATGATTAACATTGGCGTTCTGGACTCCTTCCGGAAATTGTTCCATCATAGCGAGTGGGAATTAAGAGAATTATCTGTTAGTGCCATTGTGGAATGTGCTAAATATGGTGGGCATTTGAGCTGGCTCGTTAAGGCACAGCTGACAGTTCAACAGAGATACTTCTAAGCAAGATGCTAGAATCTCACGTCCTTGAAGATTTGAGAGATGGGCTTAGTGATGATTTCTTCAACGTGAGACAAGCGTCTGTGAATGCAATTGAAGTCTTTGCAGAGCATAGTAGGCCATCATTGCACTGATGACTTTCAGTCCCTTTGCTAACGATTTTTCAGACGCATGCCAAAACGAGGTGCTTAGAATTGGCTTTCTAGACTCTCTCCAAAATTTGTTCCACCATAGCGAGCCGAAATCAAGATGTTCATCTATTGACGCTGTTGCGAAATGTGCCAAACATGGTGGGCATTATTGAGCTGGCGCTTTTACGCGTAGTTAACAGTTCAACAGAAATGCTTAGAAACAAGATTCTGGGACCTCACGTTCTTGAGGATCTGAGAGATAGGCTCAGTGATTATGACTCGGATGTGCGGCGAGTGTCAGTGAAGGCAATTGCGGTCTTTGCAGAGCATGGTAGGCCAACACTGCCCTGATAACTTTCAACCCCTTCGCTAACGATTCGTCAGCCATATGCCAAAATGAGATGCTTAAAATTGGCTTTCTAGATTCTCTCCAAAATATGTTCTTTCATACCAAATCAAAATTAAGAATATCATGTGTTAATGCCATTGCGGAGTGTGCCAAACATGGTGGGCATCTGAGATGACACATATGAGCACAGCTGACTGTTTAACAGAGATACTTCGAAACAAGATACTGGAATCTCGCTTTCTCGATAATCTCAGAGGTAGGCTGAATGATAGTGATGAAGATGTACGATTAGCGTGTGTGAAAGCAATCACAGTGTTCGCAGAGAACGGTATTCCATCACTGCCCCGTTTGCTTTTGATCCCATACTGACGATTCTTCAGAAGATTGCCGCCGTATGATGAATGACTCCGGTATAATGGATGCCATGTTAGATTGCGTATATATTCTTTTTATTCATCGGTGGCACATAAGGGAGGACAGTGCCGATATTTCAACACATCTCGCGCAGTATGGTAGGCGACTCTTTTCTTCTCGTAAACGAGCATGGCTGACGATTTAGCAGAGGAAGTCCGGGTGAAAATGTTGAAAGCTGGATATGTTGCCGGTCTTCAGAAGATGCTTAATGATCGCTATAGTGATGCCCGTGTGCAGGCAGCATCTAAGCGGGCACTTGCCGCCATTCAGGTTAATACACGGGTATGATGGATATGGATGACAATGTAAAATGTTTTCTTCGACCATACGGCTTTCGATTCATAATGAGTTAGTGCAGAGCCGAAAGATGAACATGCATATATATGTGTGTGTTTGGACGATGCATCATGTTAAAGCACCCATTTGGTAGACATATGGGCATACCCCCCTCCAGCTTCTTGATAGACACCACACTACATTGTGGGACCTTTCTTGACACGTCCCTGCTGTTATGAGAACCACATCATTCAAACTCATAAATTTCAGCCACTCCCATGAATTCTGTGCTACTCACAGCTTATCCCCTCATGGACATATTTGTGGCATGCTGCACAGTGTAAAACCGAGAGGGACATTGTAGCATCCCTTAATTACAAGGTGTATGTCCCTTTTGCTGCTGAACGTTGAGGATCCGTAAATCCATTGCAGGACTGTCTGATTTTCCTGCCGGGAGCTCAGCGCTCGACGCCTACGGGTTGAAACCTTTCTGAAATAGATACCTAACTTTAGAGCACCTGTATGACTTGATTCACGATATAGAACTCTTGGGAATATGGTAAAAAGATATCCTTAATTAATTAATTAAATCAATAGTGTCGGGATAAGATGGTGATCTATGCTGCATCACAGCTTTGCTTTGGTATCCTCCGGCGCCCTCCTATCGGCACGAACAACACCTTCCTGGGTGGTGACGGCTACCAAACTACCGGCGCGGGAGTACAGCTGAAGGAAAGAGGATATCATTAACCAGCCGATATTTTGTTGAAAAAGGGATGGGATTTACCCGACCTTGCACGATGGCCCTTCCAGAAGCAGCTCGTGGGCAAACAACCTATGAGCACATCATCAGTCAGAGACAAAAACTATGGAAGACGAAGATTGACGTACAACGTATAAAAGGCCATCTCCACAATCGAAGTCATCACTAAACAATTGTGAGTTGAAGTTCCCAGCACTAATAACATTTGCGTTTTGCGTACTTGTAGTAATATATAGAATGGTCCAGTGTCGACTAACGGTAGAATATGTCAGATATGTCGGAACATCGAGACAAACAACAAATTGAACTAACACTCATGGAATGTGCATCCGGGCCTCTGGCATACCTCTTTAGCTTGAGAACATTAGCGGCGGCAGTAATGCTGTTGAGTAAACCGTATGATCGGAAACATGTTCCTAAATAATAATACTG
The DNA here is from genome assembly GCF_000218685.1 of Serpula lacrymans var. lacrymans S7.9. NCBI lineage: Eukaryota > Fungi > Basidiomycota > Agaricomycetes > Boletales > Serpulaceae > Serpula > Serpula lacrymans. The sequence goes on from NW_006763302.1 coordinate 11,580, forward strand.
GGACATACAAATTCAAATCCGAAAGATAAGCCAAGATGCACTGAGGTTTCGTATATTAGATATTTTATGCTGTACTTTCATCGAGGGAGGCGTACTTTTTGGAATGGCGCTTCATAATGGGGAATACTTCGTGATTGCATCCAGTACATTGAAGTGATTGTTCCATCCGCGGAAGAGTCGTCCCGCTTTGCACGTCTAACTGCTATAGGTCCCTTCGTACGCTCCTAGTGGTCACAATAGAAAACAAATATCCGTTGAATCCTTAACAACTGCCGTTCAGTAATTCACCAAAGCTCACCTCAGTATACGTCAAATATATTTCCCGAACTTTCTCATGTAACCCTGGCCTCGACGCAAGGCGTCGGAACAATGTCTCTTCCAGCTCACAGTCCTCTAAATTCGGGACGTCGTGTGGCATAGGCCATTGGTACGTTGGTTGCCAGGGTTCTCCGCGGTGGAAAGAGCACAAGAGATGAAATATGATCTTTCCATTTTGAACAGCCTTGACACTCCGGGTACTATAGGACCTGCCTTCCCGGAGACGCTCGACGAAGTAGAGGATAGGGACAGCGGGTGATGCGCTGAGTAAGAAATAACACTCCATGCAAGAATGAGCACGATAAAGGGAAAAGACCCGTGCGCCAGGATTGATTCAAGATACTCACATGAAGAGACTGAAACATGGGACGTCGCATAAACTTAGGAACGGTCCATGGATGGCAGTTCAAATGGGACTTACATGTAACCCAAAGCCAGGATCTACACAGTTCGTGGCAGATACAATAGCTTGCGATATCACTTGCCCTCCAAATACGCCTCGAGCCCGTGTTGGAACCCAAAGGGCTTTCGAGCGAAATAAATTTACTTCGATCTGCTCGACTTCGAGAGCAGTGGTGATTTTCTCGTGTTCAACTTGGTCGGTGTCTTCCATCGTGAAACTAGAAATGCGAAAGAGATCAGGACAGCTTGATAAAAGGATTGGAAGGGTTAAATGGTGCGATGCGGTAGTCCCTTCATAGAAGGAACGAGACTTTAAGGCCAGTGATTGGCAGTAATATCCTGAGGCGTGGCAGACGGCTAAGAAGTATGACCGGATTGCTATTAGCAAGCGCACTTATGTAGCGCGTGATTATCACCTGCTACTTATTGATGACATGTGTTGTACAGTGCAGGATACAGTGAGCATCCAATGACAACAATGACAACGAGCATCCAAACAGCTAGCTGTCAACAAAACTAGTACAATAAGTAGATTTAAATTAATGAACGAGCTCTACTATTCAAAAGACCTCCACATCGATGGTGAACCCGCATTCATGACAGACCTGCTGTCCACCTCCATCAGCAATCCCTTCGACCACACTAAATACGTGTTTGTGCTCCTTATCCTTCCGTCTCTGCCAGACACCTTCTCTCGTGCGCCTGCGCAAGTCTTTCAAGGACTCTTCAAATTTCTTGTTTTTCTTCTTCTTCTTTTCAGCTGTTCGCCGTTCCCATTCTGCGTCTAACGCCTCGGAAGAACCCCATTTCTTCCATGCAAATTCCTCCACTTGAAATCGTAGGAAGAGCATCATGTTTGCAAACGTTGATTTGTGAGGGTTCGCTTTCAGAAGATGAGGAAGCAAGTCGTGATCTCGAAGCTCAGCTGTTAAAGTCAGAAGATAAGGGAAAAGACAAATTGGGGTCAAATAAGAGCGCACAATCAGTGAGAAGATAGTCCTATTAACAATAGTCAAAAGTATGACCTCGTTGTTTGACTACTCGTAGCGTACCTCTTTGCACTCGGTCTTTGTGAGTAGACTATATTTCTCTGGAAAATCATCTTTACATTTATTGCACACCAGACACCCGAATATTTTCTTGAACGTGTTGTCAATGTCGATGGACTGGCACTCTTTGCATTTAGGATTACGTTCTGGGTCCAAAAACACAGCTGGGGTACCACTGTCAATACAACGTGAAAGAAGCCATATAAGCAGAGGAGCGTACGAGGTTCCACGTTTTGCATTGCCCGCTGCCGTTCGCGTTCGCGTTCCTTCACTCTCGAGTCCTCGTCAAACTCCTTCCCATCTTCAACCAAGAAACCACCCTTGGAGTTAACCATCTTGGACAAATCATATTCGAAGTATTTTCCCAATCGCGAGTCGCGTTTCAGGGGGGCGGGAGTTGTCTTAGGTACCGTCGGAGAGGTAGAGACAGCGGGAACGACACCGAGCGGACGTTTATTGTTTGCATTTAGAACAGAAGATGCACTAGAGGATGCTTGCTCTCGTTGACGTTGCTTGGCTTTCGCTGCGAACACCCAAAATCGGTGATCTTATTGAAAGGTGATCACGAATGTTTGTGCCACACGCACCTCTTAGCCTGTTTATCTCTATCTGTTTTATCTTCTCTGGAGTTAACTGAAATTCAGTAGAACGAGACGGGTTTGCAGGTGGTGTAGAAGGTCTCTGTTCCTCCATGATATGAACGTTACGGTCCTTCGATGCAGTATATGGGTGACCTGTGAGCTGCATATAAGACAGGGCGGCAAGTGCCCTGAATTCCGATCTAAATTATTCCAGTGAGCGGATGTGAACCAGTAACAAGCATTCCTGTCAGTAACCTTGGTCAAGGACCTAGTAGTACTTATTGTGGTCAATCGTAGTCAGAGACGTCGCGGTGATTCCGGGATATTCATCACCGTGACGGTGACCGTAGCGAAATTCCGTGACTCTCTTGAAACATGTATGGATTGTGGATCATTTGCTTCGATTTCGACCTCTTGGTGAGTCGTACTACATTCTGCGTTTTCCCCTCATCGTATTTTCTTCTCTTTTCCTCCGTATAGATCACGAAATATTGTACCCAGCAACTCTCCGGTGTACTGAAGTCAAGTTTACTACTCCTAGTAATGCAATCGAGCTCGTGGTCGCAACCTTCCGTCCTGCAGAAACTCCCCATCCTTTCTTGGTTGCGTGCTACTTGATTCGGCATTTTTCAACATAGTGAATACGGCAATGTAGTGTATGTCACCTTGATTCCATCTGGTAGGTAGGATGCATTCAGATGTCATCGACTTACATGTCTTCACAGTAAATCTCCCATCAACTTATATAAGCTAATATTTGTTTCGTAGACTAGTGTTGGAGTAAAAGTATATGTTGATCTGCAAGATATCAATCAGTTTCGAGTTGAGCACTTGGCGTCTTCGCTGCGAGTAATGTTCTCTGTCAAGGAATGATGGTGTGGGCCTGATTTGCATTCTGAAGTTGGGCGATGGCATCAGAAGATTAAATAGATTCTACTTTGTTTCGTATTAACATTTACTTATTTACTGGTTATCTTGTTTTTTTGCTTTTCAAATCTCTGGCTCTGTCTTGAGAAATTCTTGACTGATTGGTTAGAGGGAGGCTCTCTTTAATCTGCCATAGAAGATTTAGCAGATGACATTCCTAAAAATCTACTCAACCCAAGGACGCTGCCGGTCCTCTACAATGCATCTTGATCCAGCGTAGCGGTAGCGAGACATGTATACATTCAAAGTATTAAAGCGGGTCGCTGAGCGAAAAATCCTGGTGCTCAGCAGTTGCAGAAGAGCGTTGAGTCTGGATAAGGATCTGTTCAGACTATATCTAACAGGGTACAACGGACGCACTACGAGCACAAGCACGTGAAAAATATCACTATTACAATAACAGTCACTATGGACGGTTCCAAACCATAACAGACTCTATTGGTTGGTTGACTCTACCTACCTGTCAACCGAATCTCTAACCATCGTAAGGGGGGGGGTAAGACACTGCTGCAAATCCTGCAGCCAACTTTTTTGCACAAAAGATCAATCACAAAATGAGTGCTTGGGTGATAATAGCTAGGGCTTATTTGACTTACCTCGGACCCCAGATCGGCACCGTACGCCGCGCCTGCCATTTTCCCAATAGGGCCAGTGTACCAAGCCTGAGATGAAATCATTTGTGAGGTTCACATGAAAAGAGCTGATCGACCTACTTCTGACATCCCAACAACAGCGCCAGCGACGCCACAGCATGCAGCAAGAATACCAGCAACACCCAAAGGAAGACTTCCCCAAAAGAAAAGCAATCAGTCAACAATAAAGGATATGTAACACTGTAACACCAGCACTCGCAGTACCCACCGAGACGGAGAGTCATAATCATCAAGATTATACCCCCCAAGCACGCCATCTTTCCTACGGAATATAAAATGCTCCTCTGCTACGACAACGATGAAGAAGGCGATCCAATAGCTGAAGATGCTCAGGAAATTCGTCATGATATCCGAAAAATGGTTACGCCCAGAAACGGCTGCAACTGTGTAGATAACAAACACTAGGGATACCCAGAAAAAGCGTGGAATGAGTGCGAAGGGCCGACCCAAGGCCTGAATCGAAAGGCCAGCAGAATAGGTGTTCGGGATATTATTTCCGCTATCAGGGTGAATACATGCATCAAGTAGACTTGAATTTCAGTTTCGGGGGGAGAGACTTACACAACAGAGAACGCGAGGAGGAAGAGGATGAATTGTCCACCGTGTCCCCATTGTGATAAAACCTGACCGATCAGCCCACCAGTTCCCCCTGTCTCATAGGCTTGGACATAAACAGGGTCTGTAATGGTCATCAAAGCAGCGCCGAGGGTCATGACGAAACTGATAGGAATCCATAGCCCAAAAAATGTCAGCCAGAAGACCCTCCTGGGAGACGTGTCTGCGGGTAGACGGCAGTTGTAGTCAGCTGCAACGGGTGCCCACTGTAGTTTGGTTTGTTGAGGAATTTTGCTATATTCGGCGAGAGAGATGACCTACGCCAGTTACTGAACCAAAGACAATACCGCCAAAGCTGAGGATATCAGCCGATAATGCTCGTCCAGTATCCTCAAATGGCTTCTGTGCATGTATATTGTATCCAGCTTTCCCGCCGAGACCGTACAAGAACAACATAATGAGGAACGTGATAGTCCACACGTAGCGCTCATAAACGTGTACAATGTTGTAGCCGATAAAACACGGGACGAGACAGCATACACCAATGATGATTATTCCTACGACGAGGGGAAGGGTGCCGGGGTTGATACTAGCAAGTGTCTGCCCTCCTAGGATAACTGCCATTACCGAGAAGCCGAGCCTATGCATCATGAGCTAGTAAGCATTTAAGTAAGGGTCGGAGCATACTGCGTGAGGATGTTGAGAATGGAGTAGATAGTCCCACCGACATGCCCTGAGCTGAAGCGTGTGATGACCATGGTACGTAGACCTGTTATAGGCCCCAAGGTCGCGATAAAAGCAGTCGCAACACTTCCCAATGCACCAAAGCAGAAAATAGTCGCAATGGCATGTCTGAACAAAATTACGGTCAGTACGGGACTGCAGAAGTAATCTAATAATGCTGACGGCAAGGTAAGCGTAAAGCTTGATTGCGCTGCTACTCCGATAGGAATTGCTGGGAGGACCATATTGACAGACCTAGCAGCAAGGTGAAAGTAGTTTCGCGAACCTCAAATGGATGAACTGACCACCACATTAGCAGACTAGAGAACATGTAATGCCATGATTCTTTAGACAACTGAGCATAAAGACTCACTTGTTCCATATATTTTTGGCTTCTCGCTGATCTTCTGGCACCCGCTCGACACCTCTTGCCTCAACTCCACTGGCAAAAAGTTTGGATAAGAATGGACCTAGCACTCCAAACCGTCCCGCAATTACGCGATCAGGCGCGACTTCAACCTTGAGCCTCATCTCTGGCTGGGTGTCGATACACTTTTCTTTGTCCTCAACCGAGTACTCCTGACCATTATGCATGTTGTTGTCACTGTTTGGGAAGCAACTACGACCTTGAAGGAGAGTGTCCAAGAGTAGAAGACGGAGAAATTTATTGTCTCTGCAAATTCGACAGTTGCCAGATGTCACTGTATAGAAAGACACCTGTTCGACATTTCTAGCGATAGGAATAAGTGACTGGCCTTTTTTGTACACCCGCTTGCTTGTTCGGCTCGTTTACATCGAAGCTGTCACAGTGATACTTAGTCCCGTTCGATACCGGAAAATCATGATGATTTCCAGACTCCAAACCAGTTGGCGGGTCAGGCTCCTCCCCAACCACTTTTCGAGAAAGGAGTTTTCCACTCAGGTGAAGTAGTCGGACAAGAAAGAGACCATGAAAAACCATTATCCAAGGCTTCACCGTTCGATTCACCTTTTTCCCCCTATTCAGCACAGGGACTCAAAATACCATCATTTACTTCGCTGCAAAGTACAGGCAATAAGACAGCAGTGTGAAACTTGATCAATCGTTATCATTCACTTGAGCTATGAACTTGTTAAGATAGATGCCAGCGTAGTGCGCTCAACAATGCAGCATAAACATCACATAACGAGGCACACCCAGATATGCCTCGTCGTATGATATACACACCGCATTATTTCGCTGTTGGCAAAGCTCGACCACAAAGCCCCTGTTAACCGCAGATGAACATGGACCTAGTTAGATACACAATCAGCCAAAGGTTCGAGACTAGTTCATAGAAGGATATGCAGGCTATTGATGACCGCGCGTTGTACAGTGCTTGAAGTTGCACGGCAGTATATCCATAGGTATGAATGGATTATTCGTCACTCATCGAGATGGAGAAATGGACACTGAAAACCGATATGTTGGCTTGAGCATAAAAGTGATATGCATCAACATACGATTCGAACGAAACCGACCCTACTCTGATAAGATGACGGTGAGTGGCGGTTAGAGGGACGCTGCGCAAGAAGAATTCACTTTATCTCTTGCAAATGAAAATACGGCGTCACCCATTGGGGCGTATTTGCAATGTGCCAGTGATGGATTCATGGCTAGAAATAGCCATCGAATGATGTACACGACCTGCAAGCCCGAAACCCGTTGCCCTGTAATGCCCGCTGACTGTGACTGATATTTTGATAACACGATAGGTTTATGCAATCATTCAAGCGATAACCTATGGCTGGGATTGTCGTCGGGCATTGAACAGGGAGACATAGTGGTAGTAGGAAGAGATGGGTACTGACGAGAGGCGAGAAATATAAGAGTAGTCCTACCATAACGTCACGGTCACGTCGATCGCCCTCGTAAGCGAGTATCGACATGTTTCCGATGAGTCCGACATGTTCGCTCGGGGCCCCTATACTCAGACCGTTTTTATGCTGTCATCCCACTGGCAGACTTTCGATTTCGCCCACCAAAGTCTGACACATCTGAGTCCTGTCTCATTTCAAAAAGTGTCATGCCTTACTTTTATATTGCAAGGTCAGTTCTCTGTCATCGACTTTGTGTTCCCCCTTTCCTCCGCCTGCCCATTCCTATTAATTCTCAGCGCTGACGTCTCACTTCAAATTTGTGCTTCACCGCCATGTTCCACATATCCTGCAGGAAGACGTCACTCATAACAGCCCTCTTTGGCGCCGCTGTCAATTTTGCACTCGCAGTGCAGCTCATAGGCGCGTGGCACACGCTCAGCTGGGAGGTCGAGAGTGAGTGGGAAGGGTCCGGGTACTCGATAAGCAGAGACGGGATACGTCTCATCTGTGCTCTTTTCGCCACTTATTTCGCATCCGCATCATCGATATGTTTCTTTGGACTTGTAGGGATCCTAAAGGTACGCTCAATCTACTCCCATCACATCACAATCGTGGTGTGCTAATATCAACCTCCTTTACTCTCAATCCGTCAAATAAAACAAGAGTAACCCTTCTTTCGTGCGCGTATACCGCGATTTTTCGATCTGTAACTTTTCCCTTAGCATGATTCTAGCCTTTTCATGTTCCACAGCAGCTCTCCGCCCATCTGTCCGCGTCAATACGTGCGAGCACCTCTCTCGCCAGCCAGATCTCTTTCGTGACGTCATTGGCCTGGGTCTCAACCTCGAAAATTGCGAGGAGTGGTTTGAAAGCGCAGCATGGGCGTTCGTAGGAGCTGGTGCAGTGTTCACTGTCATTCGTGTAAGTCATATTTTCACTAATATATTATACACACTTACGCATATATCTTGAAATGTAATAGTTCCACTTCCTTGTCTCACTTTCGAATTACTACACCCACCTTCAGCGATACTATCTGCACCAATCGTTTCCCCCCAAAACCACCCTCTTCAACACACATCTCGGTCAAATGGCATCAGAACCCAAACCCCTTTCTAAGATCTACCTCCTCCCTACCACTACCTCATCCAGACTCTACCATGACGAAGACTGCGATGAATACGAAGACGAGCTAACCCCAATCTACGCGCCCGTCCCTCTCAGCGTCATATCGCAGCAAGAGGCACAAGAGCTGCGTGCTAATGCGTCTGAGGCATGGGTCTCCCTCGAGTCACGCACACGCTCGCTCTACGTTCGCTCACATGTTGATGCGCAGAACCAGCTCGAGGCACATATCTCAACTGGATCCGCGCATATATCCGGGCACGAGGATATATCGCCATTCTTTGATGTTAAGGTATAAATGGGACGATGTATGTGATTTTTTCAAAAACCCGCAGATGCTGTCTTTGGCATTCTCTAGTAGTGCCTTTCCATTTCGACAGTGGTGTTTGGTCTGTCATATACGTTTATCTTTATCTTGCTCACTGTTCCATTCCTGGTCTGGCTTTCAGGCAGCTTTCTGTATCAATGTATCCGTTTCTCCAGCTTTTGCTTCCATCTTCTGCTCTCTCTGCCACTAGAATCAACGAGTCGTATCTGCTTTGTATAAATATCTTTATTAATGGTATTGTATTATTCAATCCAGATGTAGTGATATTCTGAAATAAGCTTGTACACATGTATATTCTTCTTCGAGTAATGGTTGTAATGAGTACACTGTGTCACCTCATACTGAATTCAACAAGAGAAGTACATGGACTGCTGGGAAAGAAGAAACGGCTTGTCGCTGGTGCTCAGATCATTGATGCAGAAATATTTTACAAAGCCAGCTGCCTGATTCAATAGGTTCTCAACCTGTCCCAGCAGACCTCCACCATCTAACATGACCGTCTTCCCCGCCACTAACAAATGCACCTGCACTACCATTCGTAGATGGCTTCAAACGCCAGCACACGCTCCATACCTCGCCCGTGTCTTGTATGGTAGATACAGCCATACGGGCGGCTATATCCCAAACTTTCACGGTTTTGTCGGCAGAGCTTCATTAGAATGTCAGCGAGTGAAGTGATATCATGAAAATGTCTAAAACAGATTACCCAGAGAGAGCCAAGCGGCCATCAGGCGATATATCGGTGCTAAGCACCCAGGAAGAATGCCCTGTAAGGGTTGCAACGGCACCTGAACCAGGTTTGCCGGAAGCTGATATGCGGACATCGTGAAGAATGAGACGCTTATCCTCCGATGCAGTTAATAGTAGCTAATGGTCACAAAGAATCAATTCAGTAAAGTATAATGTAGGGGAGGAGAAGTACTAAACAAATGAGTACTCACCTGTCCGTCAGCAGACCAAGCTAATGATCGTACGGCCATGGCATGCGATGAATAGGTAGACATTAGAGCACCAGACTCTATGTCAAATAGAAATACTTGTCCTGTCTCCGATGAAAGTGCTAGACGTTTGCCATCTGGGCTCTGCCAAGAAAAAACGAAAACTATCAGATGGAGATTATATATCTAATCGAGATAATTCTGAGAGCGTAAGAAAAAAAGTATCTACATCTCTCGTTACGAAATAAAATGAGATAAGAAGGACTTACATGCTTGCAATCCATTCCATGTTTGTGGCGACCGCTTGCGAGAGACCTTTGGCGCGTCCCAAAGGAATCTGGATCAGCGGAGTAGATGTGGACATTTCCTGAACTGCCCGTCCCAGCGAATGTCCCACCTTTAGGGTTGAGAGACACAGACCATGCTGAACCGCATAAAACAGTAAGAGGAAAGTGAGGTTAGCAAATATAATTTACAAGCAGTCCAAACACCTAGTGAGTAAGTACTTACACGGTTCTGCTCCATCAGAGGCAGTACGGTCGTAGCTGTCGTGCCGACCTAGTATCTTGTCGTGTTCCAGGTCCCAGAGACACGTCATTCCATCAAGGCCGTTATATAAAACAGATCGACCATCAGGAGAGACTGACAAAGAAACAATAGCAAGAGTGTGAGCCGGGCGGCATAGCGAAACTTGTCCAGAGGTAGAGTCCCACTGCTTTACAGTTCCGTCAGCAGAGGCGGAAATTGCGGTGTCATTAGCTGTCCAGGCAATATCCCAGATCGCATCGCTATGGGCTGTTAAGGATTACCGGGGGGTTATACATCGCGCTGCAACTCGAAGCTAAAATCACTTCATACGTTCTTTGCACTCCAGCGCATTTAGGAATGCAAGACTCTACTATGGACTGGTGAGTGGTTAGTTTGCATATAAGCAGCAACATACCATAATCACTTGATCTTTTTGAGTTCAAAAATGAGAACTAGCGGAGAACAGTAACTTATCTCGAAAGCCTTGTCGAAAGCTGGCTGCCGTCGGTCCTAACCGAGCGGACTCTAAACATGGCCTTTTAACCTTGTAGGGATTAGAACCTTGATTTTTCCTCACATCAACGAGAGCGGACGAAGACATCACTCAAATTTTCTACATTTTTTTAAATCCATAACCAACAAAAGTATGGCACTATACTCTGAAACCAACTACTCGAATATTTGGCTTAATCCGATGAATTCAGGATGTCTGACGCTGGAGATGAAATAAAAGTCGATGTCCCAGAAGTCGAGGTTGCTGCTGAGGCTCCGAAAGGTAAATTATCGGTTGAGGAGGCTCTCCAAGCAAGTTTTGTTCCATCAATGGGTTGCGATAATTGAGCTAAACATCTTGTCATCATTTTAGCAAGTCTTGAAGAACGCCCTCGTTCACGATGGATTGGCTCGCGGTCTCCGTGAATGCGCCAAGGCCCTGGACAAGCGCCAGGCTCACTTGTGTGTCCTTGTCGAAACTTGCACAGAGGCCGAATACATCAAGCTCATCGAGGCTCTCTGTGCCGAGCATAAAATTAACCTCATCAAGGTCGGAGATGGGAAGGTGCTCGGAACCTGGGCAGGATTGTGCAAGATCGATAAAGAGGGCAACCCACGCAAAGTCGTCGGCTGCTCTTGCGTTGTCGTCAAGGATTATGGTGTTGAGAGCGAGGGGCTCCATGTCCTCCTTGACTATTTCAAGACCCGCTAAGTGAGTGGACTATTTCGAGCTTTTTTTCCCACTGGATGACAAGACAGACTCCCTCGACGGAGAATTCGTTCGATGAGGAAAAATGTCTATCCGGAATCATTATATTTTTGTCTGATTTTCAATGGTTCTTCAATCTATCTTAACCTTTTGCTGATCCTTTGTCATATTTCAGATATCTGTAGTTAGCAGTAGTCGATCATTCATGTGTCCTGTTGTTCACCCGCGCTCTTCTGATGATCATATTGCCCGACTTTGATATCCTGGTGTGATACCATGCGTGAAATTCTCAATCCATAGTCTTCCGGTATTTCCTGTGTCCTGAATTTTCGACGCGCTGTATAGTACGTCCAATTTATCCACATTTTAGGTACTGGTGTGCGGCGAACAGACCATCACACGTTTGATATGACGAAGATCGAAATAGTTTGTTTTTTAAATCACAAATTGACAACTAGGGATGAAGGTGCATAGTAGGGTATCAATGCATAGGCACGTAAAGCAGTACACGAAATGCAATTGTCTATTGTTCACCTTCGCCTCATTCTCTTTATCGTATCGTCGTTTTTGTTTCTGCACAATCGATTAAGCTTTAGTCATGTGATTTCTATCCGGGCCCGGCGCGCAATGTAAGTCTGCATCCGCTATGGCTACCACGTTCTGGTTCTGTGAAATTCTAAACAGTGGATATCTCTGCAAGGATTGTTGTTAGACAGTAACCATGTCTTCCACTGAATCCTCCCCCGATCCCCCTCTCCAGAGGACACCGTCCTACATACAATTTACACCTAGGCATGCAATGGCGTCGTTCGAGAACTTGGTTGCTCTTGCAAACCATCAAGAGCGTCTACGAGAGGCACGGAAAATGGTGTGGAGAGACCGGGGTGAGCCCGCAGTGGAGCTTGAGGATCTATGGGAGTGCATTGAACACGCCGGACGAGGGGGCATGAGTGCGTTCATCCTCCTTATATCCGCTTATCACAAGGAATCACCCATCTGGTTTCCGACATGGCGCAGGGGCTGGAGCTATTGCTTTTGCGATCAGAGCAAGCGTTAACCTAGTTCTCGCAACGATACGGATGGGTAGAGTGCCTAAGTATGTTTTGTATATAAATCACCACCATTCAACAGGACTCTAACTTTTGAATTCCAGGCATATGCGTATCGCTCTTATTCGACATGCAATTTTTGGACAGGACTCTTTTAGGTTTGCAGCAATGCTAGGTAATATCCTGCCTTTTCCTTGCATTGACATAACTGCGGGTTCCTTGTGCGAGAAAAGATTAAGCTTGACGTGTTATTTCGACAGGGTCTTTTGTTTCTTTGTACAAAGCCCTCTTGAACGCATTTCCAATTATATTCCCTGTTTCAAAAATGCAATCCACGTTACGCCCCTCTCCGTTCGACGACGAAGGTGATATGCTCGAAGATGACGACGCCATGGAGCATACATTGAAGGTTCCCCTCGCCCAACGCCAGGCACGTTTGTCTTTGACCGCTCAAGTTCATCAAATTTGGGTGCACAAGAAAACGAGAAGATGGCACTCCTTACTGGCCGGTGCAGTCGCCGGTGGTTTAGCAGTCATGTTTGAGAAGAGATCCCGTAGAATCGTGATCGCCCAGCAGCTCTTTGTTCGGTGAGCAAAATTAACTTCACTTCACTTAGGATCAGGGAAGTAACGCGCGTATATTTCAGTGGACTGCAGGGCTCATATAATGCCTTTTCCTCTAAACGAGGTATAAACCTTCCTCATGGAGATGTGATTGTCTTCAGCCTTTGGTATATTTTGCGACTCCCTCCTCTGGTCATAGACATCTCATCAATAAATATAGCTCTGCTCAAATAGTTTATGCTTTCTTTTCCCGTCCTGATACACTTCCCCGGTCTTATATAGCATGGTATGCTCTATTTTTTCCCTTCTTGACAGGGATGTAAAGACTTTTGTATTAGGTTGACTACTGCCTCTGGGGCCCCCGCAGAAGCTATCCGTATGGTAAGAGATATCAATCGCACCAGCAAGTTCGACGTGGGAGATCTAAAAAATATACTGCAAAGAGAAGTATGCCTTCTTTTTGAAGCACTCCGATTCCCCTTCATCTCTCATATCCATTTTTGCCTTAGGATTTAATTCCAGCCAATAGATCCGTGGTCCTAGATTCGATGCAGCTTGCCAGTGCGCCAGTGCCAAATTATGGTACTCCTTACCCGCCATGCGCAGCAGTGCATCCTTGGGTAGCATCATGCACTCGTGTACCACTGCCCAGATTTCTGGCCGTGTTCAAATGGGCATTCCCTATATACGGCGCCTTACATTTCGTGCCTATGATCCTGTTCAAGAGGCACCAATTCCTCAAAAATCCCCTGCATATGCTGACAAGGGCAGGGTGGGGGACAATGAGAAGTTCCGCATTTCTGTCCACCTTTGTCGCGTTCTTCCAATGTGGGTTTCTCAGCTCATTGGTCGTGTTTTAAGCTTGATACATCTGTGTACTGTAGTTTGGTTCTGCTTCAAACATTGGTTACATGCTGTGCTTTCCACTCAAACCATAGTCAAAATACCACAGGGGGTGATCGATTTTCTAGTTTCAAGATACTCCTTCGGTCTAGGGGGTTTCCTCGGAGCACTATCTTTGTTTGTAGAAGAGAAGCGGCGCCGTGGGGAGCTCGCAATGTATGTGCTGCCAAAAGGCTTGGAGAGTGCGTGGTTGACAGCCCGAGGGAAGGGTTGGGTATTCAAAACTGGAGAGTCTGGTGTAGTGCTTGTGAGTAGTGCTTGTGAATGCGATGATATCCTGTCATTGACTCTTGCATTCAGCTTACTGCAATGGGGATGGGGATGGTTATGGTGAGTCATGTTGCTAAGACTATTCGACCTGAATTGATGTGCGTATAACTGTATCAGAGTATATACCAGGTGTGATTTCATGTTGCATGCGAATGATAACGTCCGGGCTGACGAGATGACTTCAGCACGACCCTCATCATCTCTCAGGGCTAGTTCGCCGGATATTATACCAGTTCATTGGGGCGAATTGATGCTTTTATTCCCCTATACCATACCAAATGTTGTATTTGCTACTGTTGTTTCGTCGGGCTACTATCAAATGCTAGTCCTCATTACTTGTGTATCATGATCACCGAATTACGGCTGATGCGGAATTTTCCGTACTAGTTGGACTTGGATTTGTATCTGACTCGTAAAAACCTACCATGTCTGATCGTTCCTCTTCCAAATCCACAGGTTCTGGGCCAAAACCACTAACGTCCACGGAAGATCCACTCAATAACTCGACAGCAAAAGGCGTGTTCGCTCACTTGCAACCCTATGCGCGGTCCAAGTTCAGTGGCCTTCATTCCCGCAGACCTCTTCAATATATATTGACCTCATTGCTGTTGTAAATGTTTCATCCTATTCTCTTATATCCTAAAGAGGACCTGCCTTAACTCTAAGTACACTATGTGCGTGAAGTTTAGGCGTCGTGCTTTGACTATCGGATGGGCTCATTTAGTGCAGTTGCATTATCCGCTGCTGTTCCACACACGGTACTTCGGCCGAGCGTCTACTTTCCCCAGTATGTGCAACGCGTAGGGTTCTCGCTAGTTTTTGGAGGAGCAGCATATGTACTGGCTACTGGAGACTCACGCAATGGGAGTGGGATTGTTACGGGTGCGTTTTTCTGTCAGCCTTCGTCTTTTCTTTTTGCGCTTCAATTGATGTATTACACGGCTGTTATTTAGCTTGGTCTTTGACCTATCTATTTCTCCATCTTCGGAGATCAATAAAGCCTCCTCACCACCCTCTGACACTTGCCATGACTGGAGGTGCCACGGTGTGCGCTGGACTTTACGGGACAGAATACTTTATGTATCAGACATGACCAACCTGTCATACGATCTACTAGTGTTATCACATTGTGTTATGACAAGTCTTAATTGACGTTGATAGGTTTAAACTTTCGTGTCTATTGACGAGATGTGCCATTAAAAGAAAATGATATATGCGAACGCCCAAATAAAAAATAGTATGCCCATAACGACGAGAGTATACAACTGGAAAATCATCCAGAGCAATAGCGAGATCTATGATAGGAAGTGATAGCTGTGTGGAGTCGAAAGACCTAGACAAAATAAGGGAGCCTGTGTTCTTCGAAAAAGTTGGAAAACATGTGTACTACATTAGGACAGCGAGATCTTAGCTCAACTAGGATATGAGGGTTTTTGATAAGAGTAATCATCCGACAAGAATCGGAGTAAGGCAGCGTTGACTTGGCTAGGATGTGTGATGGTTATTTCATGTCCACCTCCTTCAATAGTCACCAACTCAGAGTCTGGCACGAGGGACTGTATCCGTGAAGTATATTTGTATGGGACGGTTATATCAGTAGTGCCCTGGGAAAGAAAGAGGAACAGACGATTCAATGAGAATCCCATAATGTAAGAACAGTTTGAGCTTACATGGATAATCAGGACACTGTTCTGTGAACGAGAGAGATTCGAAAATACAGTAGTAAGACCACGAATGGGCCCGTCTCGTAGACAAGAAGCGACCGCAGCGTTGTATCCAGGTAGATGAGCGGATTGGAACCGCACGATCTAAGGAAAATGTAATTAACAATTAGTACTCCGGATACATGAACTGGTATGGAATTACCTCTGCTATAGGATCAGACGCAGTCGTCTCGGTGGAATTTGCTAGACGACGCATGTAGTGCTGTGAAAGCCGTGTGGACAAGAGATAACCCACATGCGGGGAGAAGTCTTACCTGGAAGGGTTTGAGAGATGTGACAGTTTGAATTAAAGGAGAAGACATGAATTTTACAGTGCGAGAAATATCGTCGGACTGGTTATACCTAAGTATCACGAGATTTATAAGGAGATACAGAGAAGGGTCATACCTCTACCAAACCAGCAGACGCAATAAGGGCTACTTTCCCATTGACAAGCTGGGGGAACTGAACTGAGAAGGCGGCCGCAACTGCACCACCCTAATTAAGATAATATGAGTACGCTCCTGTGTCTTTGAAACAAGATGATTGTACCATGGATAAGCCAACGACATGTGCATTTTCCCATTGAATGTGTTGCATTAGTAATGCAAGCTGTGTGGTATGAAGTGAGACATCATATGTCGTCTGCGGTGCGTCTGAATAGCCTCTTCCGTATAGGTCTGCAGATCAGTATCAGACATGAGAAACTCCACCACAATGCCGAAGAAGCCATTGTACGGACCGTATAAAAGTACACGATAACCATGTGTAGCGAGAACAGGGGCTACATCCTTCCAAACGATGGAAGGTATTGATAAACCATGTATTAACACAACCTATAGGATTAATATGTCTCGATGTTTCAATATACTTGTTAGATTGCGTATTACACACCTTTCGGCCATTTTCTGGTCCTATCAGCCAATATCGAACCTGATGATTGAACGGCGCACATCAGAGCATAATCACATATGCGAAGAACAAGACATGTACTCTGCCGTAAGGAAATGTGGCATAGGCTCCCCCTTCATAGAAATCCTCAGGATACAAACTCCAAGAACGAGCTGAGGGCGGCAAACTAGATAACGAGGGGTGAATGGGTGGCGCGTCTGGAGGATATGGGAAGCCAGCAAAGAAATAAGCGGTGAGAAAAAGAGGCGGAAGGATCAGAAGGGAGAAGGTGAGGCATTGGAAGGGATTCGAGATAACCATGACAGGATATGTACCGTAGATTACAAGTAATAATGAAAACGCTGAACATGAAAGCCAGACGAGTACGTTTCGTAAAAACACGCCACGCCCAAAAATCATACCATGTCACGTGAAAACCCAACTCCGACCCGTCACGTGATGCGAACCGCGCGTTTCTGTGGTTGGCGTTGTTTGGCGTCTTTTGATTTCTGTAAAACAACCCAAGGATTCTGAAATCGACGACAAGCTCACCAGTCTACTGGCAGGGCCACCACTGAATGCCCTAGAGTACACCAATGGCTCAAGTTTATCCCTCGCTGGCGCTGTCAGATATCGTGCACATCATGTCACCATCTCCAGTACCACAGGCTTCCTTAGATGACTCCCACTTACTCCGTCAGAAGAGCTCTACCCCGGAACCACTTCAGGAGTCCGAAGTCCAAAAAATGAGAACGAGAATTGTGGACATGGGTTTCTCTGGTATCGACCAGGTAAATGCAAGTTCTCGTGAAAAGGAATTATTGGACATGGTGCGTTTTAATTGACTACACACTTATGCGCAGGTTTAACGCTGTCATGAACTATCCAGATCACGCGCTTAACAAATGCCGTGCGCCTTGACCCAGAGCAGCTTATGAGACAAGCCAGCACCATATCTAGGCTCACGGAGCAAAGGAGCTATCTTGTATATCAGGCCGAAGAGCAACGGCTAAGATGGGAATCCGAGAGGGATGGTTGGACACGAATGGCCGAAGCCCTTATCGGCCAACAGAATAAGAATGCTGGTTCAATATATAGAGAAGAGGTAAGCAAGCAATTCCTCACCACATCCAGGAGAGCTAGGTTTTGGATGGCGCCATATCGGGGAAGATGCTGGCACATTTCTAACTTCTCAGGCCGTCAAATTTTCTTGCTAACATACACCTGATTTTACTCTGTAGGATACCGAGCGGCAGAAAGCTGGCTTTGAAGCTGACAATAAGGCACTTCGCCAAAAGGCATGTCGCAAATCAAATGTTGAACAGAGATGTTACGACGTACTTACTATAATGCAAATATTCAGCTTAATGAAGCACAATCACGGCTTGCTTCTCTGGAGGCTGAACTTGGCCGTCTCCGTCCATTGCTGCTGATGCAGCCTACGGCCGTGGATCAGCCATCATCTCAGGTGGGCCAAGATAGGCCAAGGCCATCTCGACGACGCAGGAAAGATTTCATCTCTCTTATCGCCGAGGATGAAGATCAGCACATGAGTGACGACGAAGTCGATGAATTGGTTGAAGATAACGATGCTTCGACACAAAATACCCCAAAGCGCAGACCTCGAAAGCAAGAGCCACAGTCAATTGCTACGTCGTCAAAGAAAAGAACTAACCTGAAAAATTCATCACGCCCGATCTATTCTGATGCACGCGCAGAACATCTCCTACTAGCTGCAAGAAAAATAGGAAAGCAAAGAGCTGGCATAATGTCAGGTATCGTCCACCATGTCGATACCAAAGACCGGGAGAAAGATAGGGGCAGAGACGGAAGACGCGAGGACACATCTACAGCTACCACTTCGCCAAGGACGCCAAGACGGGCGACAGCACCAGTCACTCACCCTGTTGGCGGTCATATACAACCTGGTGGCTACGTCTATATGAATAGTCCCTTGCATCATCAAGGCAACACTGCAACTCCTATACCGGTTCTCGTACCTGTTCCTCATGGTTCTTTCCACCTTCTACAAACTCCAAGCTCGTCCACAACCACCGCTTCTTCGTCACGTCATAAGTTATTTTCCGAGCCACTGAGCCAGAGAAAGGTTCCCCAGACTCCACTAGATTCCTTATTGAGTGCTGCTCGCTCGATGATGGATGACGAGGAAGAAGAAAGTATTGGATCAACCGCCACGAATGGCTCGGTGAGGCGCTTGCGAGAATTTTCATCTCACGATATACCTGAAAGCCCCCTGCCAAAGCGAAGGAAGATCGCTCCAGCTCTAATACAACGTGAGAAAGATAATCCATCTGGTGAACAAGTAGCGAGTTCGGGGGGAGCAGCGCGCGTGCGATCTGCTTTGGATGTTTTAGCAGATCAAGCGGCAGCCTTCAGTTCAAATGAACCACAACCTGCCAAGGAGAAAGGCAAGGAGAAGGGAGTGCTACCCCCCGATACCCAGGGTATTCCTGGATTGCTGGCTGACTCGATAGCGCCTGCGAGACTCCCGCATAAGGAGCGGCAAGCGCGAAGAGATGATACACCACCAGCAGTAACACCCATACCCACAGGCCCATCGTCGCCACCTCGTACTCTTGAGAATGAGCTTACTCTTACAGATAACTGGGCTAGCGCTCCGCCCAATCTCCGTCCAGTCTTGCGATGGGACGAGAGTTCCAAATCATCTTCATTAATAGATCCTGGTGATGCAAATACACCAATTATTGTAACTCGATCTCAGTTAACTGGGGAGACTCTATCAAGTACAGAAATTGATCACACAGACTCCCGGAAAGACTCGGATATAAGAGATACACAGAGTGATGATCTGCCTCCTTCCGAATTTCTTCAAGAGACCCAAATACCTCCTTTACGTTTTCCTGTCGATGCATTTTCACCTCCTCTCGTAGCGTCACGAGCACATAGCGAAGATAGAACAAACGCACGCCGATCTCCCGTCGAATGGGTAGCCTCCCCCTCTGTTATACATCGACGGGCTACGTCGATACCTGCCTCATCAGGTCGCGAACAACCTCCACTCAATACACAGCTGAGTACGCATGTCCGGCGCGACACTGCGCCTGAATCGATTAATGTCAGTGGACATGAACATAGTTCCAATAGTAAACCCGTCCTTGCTGCGGGTGCGAAAAACAAGGAACTTGCAAGAGTTGCAGGTCAAAGTGTTCCTACAAAGCGACAGCGTAGTCCATATGTGAAGTGGAGTAAGGAGGAAGACGAAATGCTCGCACAGGTGAGCATCTCTGTCGTTCGGAAGGGAACGGTCTGATTACTTCGTTTGCCATAGGCTGTTGCAAAATATGGGCAAAAGTGGGACCTGGTTCAAAAAGCTCTACCTTCGAGAGGGTATCATCAAGTTCGTCAACGATGGCTGCGCAAACTCGGTACGTATATATATATTTGCTCGCTGATTGCCATTTCACGCTGGTTTATTTAGGTGTTTTTGACAGCAAACCAGATTTGTCGTCATTCCAGACCAGTAGCTTTTCATCAGGGACGAGACCACCGAATGGGGAATTGGGATCCCCTACTCCTAGCGAGCCACCTCCCAATCCGAAATTAGGACTTGCACCTCTAAGCAGCGAGTTGGCATTTGTGACGTTCAACTCCAGAGGTCCTTCAATCCGGGAGGCCAGTTAGCCAAGTGTATCGTAAGAGATTTAGTGCAGTATTTACAGGATGATATTTTTTTCTCTCTTCCGCTTATTCCATTTTTTTTGGTTGCATTGGATTCAATCTATATATATCTGATATTCAATCTATCTTTTGTTGTAGGCATGTGTGTATGTATTTTAGCTGTGATTGTAGAAGTGTTCTCCCGACACATGTACTTGTTCAGTATGAGGTTTGGCACCTCTGTACCGAGTCGACCACCCTTACGCAGCACTTTGGGGAGGTTCCCACGCATCGTCAGATGGGTTTCTTTGAAGGGAGTACTATCGTTGGACACCGGATGCAACCGGTAAGAGATATGCACTTGGGCCTCCAGAGGCTCAACGATCACTGTACAGGTAGCTAGAAAATTGTTAGATGTAGAATATAGTATATAGAATATAATTGTGAAAGAATTTAGTGAATAGCTTATCTGTAGCAACAACGACAGACCTGACACTATGCTCTTGAACTCCAGAAGTGTGAATTTTGAGGGAAAGATGGCCAGATTTGACCAGATCTCGTGCTGGGAATATTGCAATATCTTTCTAGAAAACGTCAATAGGTAGGCCCCTACAATGCCAGATACTTACTGAGCTGATTGGGGCCTCAAAGCGTCTGGAGAAACGAAAACAATGATGGAGTCGTGACTAGGCGACCGAAACAGGCAATCACACACCAAGATAATCAATCAAGGACCGCTAGCTCCGCTTCGGTACGTACCGCACATACCACCAGTGTCAGGACTTGGTGTGACCTGGCGGAATTTAACTTGTAAGCTCCGCCTGATTTGGTCTGTGAGTGCCGTTGTGACCCAGTGTGACCAGAAATTGCAGAACCATTCCAAAACATGTGTCGTCTTTTCGGTTTTGTTCCGCTGCTCCAATGCTTCAAGTTATTGCTTATTTTTCTACATAGGCAGCTAGAAAACTAAAAATTATATCTACTGGTCAAGTTCCGACAGTCTAAAGCTCAACGACTGATGAGTTATTCAACTTCTCCCCAGACCAATTGCACCTATTGTCCAACGATAGTAAGGGCTCGTATGGGAACTCTGTTTTTCCTGAATTTTTTTTTTCAGCCACAATCTGCCGGGATGCTGTCGGAGAGACGGATAGGCATCCATCCCATGAGCTATGAATGGGTAGGTATCATACTTCCATCAACCTCATATCTACGATAACACATTTTTGGACCTTTCCTTTTATTTTCATTCTCCACTTTAACCTTTACTGTAGTTTTCACACTCCGTGCCATGCGGCACTTTCCCTTTGTTCAAACTCCACCTTCTCGCACTACACCGCCTTTCTTCTTATTTTAGATACAACTCTCTCACACAGTAGAGCTGGTCACACGGGCTAGGCCCTATGACATCATCAGCCACTGCCTCTAACAACTGTATAGTACATACGTACAAACAAACCTGTAACAGTATATATACCTCAATAGATCCAGGAGACTCCTCAGCGAGTCCTCCTGTTGTTTACCCACAACTAACTTGGTCCTATCCTAGGTGTAACCACTCCCTTCACTACCTTTATAGTTGGTTCTAGTTGTGCGCCAGAGTAACTAACTCTTGGTCGTTACATTTGCCCATCTGTCTGCGGATAGAACACCATTGATAATTTAGGTTTGATGCCCAGCATCCGGCATAGTTCTTTTGTAAATTTGCTAGCAAATTGGGGCCCCCTATTGGAGACAATGGTTTCTGGTAACCCATGGATAGACCATACAAAATCTTTAAATAAGTCTGCCATACCTGCGGCTGTAATAGTTTTATTTGTGGGAATGAATACCACTTCCTTGGAGAAGCAATCAACTACCACCATTACTGAATCATACCTATTTGACTCTGGTAGACCTGTTGTGAAATCAACCAATATATCCTGCCAGGGGCCAGCTGGTATTGGATTTGGAATAAGGTTGACCATGCCAGGCCACATGTAGTTTCTGGAGATCAATTCCATTGTTTGTTGCCACCCAGGGTGCCCAGCAACTGGGGTGTTGTGATGTCTGTCTATTGGCTTGATCCTTGCGGACTCAGGCACATAGATTTTGTCTTTAAAATGGAAGAGCCTGTTGTCATGCACCAAAGTTGATTGGTAGCATGGACAAGTGTCAATAACGAAGCAAATATTCAAAAAGACTCGCCTTTGCGCCACACAGGCACAGTGCCACGTGGAATAGTAATTAATATTGCCTTTTTCGAACTTGTGGCTGATCAGCATCACCTCTATTAGGCAATCCAGTCACGCTCACCTTTGCTTTTCCATTCGGTACTTTCCGCGTTTCAGCATTTCGGCAAATTTTCGCATCGCCACTGGCTACACATTGTATTGTGCCCTCATTTTTGTTGTTTCCCTTACTCCCCTTCCTTTGCCTAGCCCCACCATGGGCCCCTTCCTCTCCTTTTTATTCTCACCTGACAGTTGTTTCTGGATCTCCATTCTAATCCACTTTTTCGTCACCTCCACCCTCCTCCTCCTCATCTTATTTGCACCCCCACCATTTCTGATGTCACCACTTCCTATCCGCTTCCGTCGCCAATCCGTTGACTACCACGTGCTACTGCTGATATCAGCAAAGCCCCGGCGGCCGGTTCAAATAGGGCAACAGGTCCATCTTTATGACGTCGATCTACCATCATATACTATCAAAACATCGGTCGCTCGTCTTGCCTGGTTGGAGCGTGGGTGGGTAGTTTTTGAGCTGGAGAAGGTTCATCCCCTTGCGTCGCCCATGTTCATCGCTGTCCCATTCACTTGGGTACACTTATCTTTTGTCCATCATCTTCGCTATAGCTACACCTACCACACACTGCCTGGGACTCACTTATTCCAAATTGGAACTACTCCTCTCCCTCCCTCGTTTGATCAGGTGGTCCAACACAACCAGTCCATTGGTAAGGCCATGGAACTGTCGGATTTGGACTAGGTGGTGGACCGGTGGCTCCAGTTTCTTTTTCTTCAGCAGAACATTCATTTACAGTGCAATTATTTTTGATTTTTGAATCATTTTTATGGACACATATTTTTTAGAATGCCTGACTGACAATAAAGGAACTGTGTTGATACTGATAGTGTTTTGCCTTGCCTTTTTTTTACTGCATCTTCCCATGACATCATGATTTTCCTGCTCTCTTTTTGCTATTGGACTTTACTTTATGGCTATACAAACCTGTGACATTACTCACAGCATTCATTGTTCTATCCCTTTCTTTTCCTTTTTTTGGCAATCTTATCCTGTACTACCTATGCAGGATTTGTCAGCGTACATTCCTTCCTTCATATGGTTTCTCATTCTTTTTGCACAGCTATATTGTGCATAGCCTACTTTTCTTTTACTATATAAACCCCTGTATTTTACCTTGTAAAACAACAAGAACTCCAATCCAGACTTCTTCTCTAATTTCAAGTTCACTACTCTGCTGCTTGTGATCCAGTGTGGTCACAACACTTCCCACTGCTACCACTGTCAACTGCTGTCATCGTCACTTCCCATTTTTGAAGTCATTGTCATCCCTTTCGGTTAGAGTTCTTCTGAGCACTACAGTTTGTGCGTCAGGAGCCTGCTATCACTGGGAACCTTGTCACCTTGTCATCCTCGTTGTTCTCAAACCTACCTTGTGCTACAATTAGCAAGGTAGTGCTCATCTATACTCGTCACTAAGCACCTATCTTCTATAAATTCAACTATCCCTCCTCCTCAAAACCCACACTCATACACCTCTGGGTTTTACTTTGAAGGATCTTTATACGTACCACCCCACGAACAACCAGAGCACCCACTGTTCTAGGAGGCAAAGCCCATAAACAAGTTCCGTGGAATCTGGGAGGATTGTGTGTTAGTTTGTTTTTGTGCAGGACAGGACCCCGCTATAGCAGACACAATAGTATACTGAATTTCCCGATGCTCTCAACCCGTCATCTGCTTCACATGGGAGACCCCGTTGCTAAAATGCCGGGCACCAATGTGTGCATGCATACTCTTGTATCAGGCATCCAGCTTCTCCTTTCCAACCATTTCTTGTTTGTGCTA
>NW_006763302.1:37179-181959 GCF_000218685.1 Serpula lacrymans var. lacrymans S7.9
ACATTTATTTACAGTGCGATTATTTTTGATTTTTGAATCATTTTTATGGACACATATTTTTTAGAATGCCTGACTGACAATAAAGGAACTGTGTTGATACTGATAGTGTTTTGCCTTGCCTTTTTTTTACTGCATCTTCCCATGACATCATGATTTTCCTGCTCTCTTTTTGCTATTGGACTTTACTTTATGGCTATACAAACCTGTGACATTACTCACAGCATTCATTGTTCTATCCCTTTCTTTTCCTTTTTTTGGCAATCTTATCCTGTACTACCTATGCAGGATTTGTCAGCGTACATTCCTTCCTTCATATGGTTTCTCATTCTTTTTGCACAGCTATATTGTGCATAGCCTACTTTTCTTTTACTATATAAACCCCTGTATTTTACCTTGTAAAACAACAAGAACTCCAATCCAGACTTCTTCTCTAATTTCAAGTTCACTACTCTGCTGCTTGTGATCCAGTGTGGTCACAACACTTCCCACTGCTACCACTGTCAACTGCTGTCATCGTCACTTCCCATTTTTGAAGTCATTGTCATCCCTTTCGGTTAGAGTTCTTCTGAGCACTACAGTTTGTGCGTCAGGAGCCTGCTATCACTGGGAACCTTGTCACCTTGTCATCCTCGTTGTTCTCAAACCTACCTTGTGCTACAATTAGCAAGGTAGTGCTCATCTATACTCGTCACTAAGCACCTATCTTCTATAAATTCAACTATCCCTCCTCCTCAAAACCCACACTCATACACCTCTGGGTTTTACTTTGAAGGATCTTTATACGTACCACCCCACGAACAACCAGAGCACCCACTGTTCTAGGAGGCAAAGCCCATAAACAAGTTCCGTGGAATCTGGGAGGATTGTGTGTTAGTTTGTTTTTGTGCAGGACAGGACCCCGCTATAGCAGACACAATAGTATACTGAATTTCCCGATGCTCTCAACCCGTCATCTGCTTCACATGGGAGACCCCGTTGCTAAAATGCCGGGCACCAATGTGTGCATGCATACTCTTGTATCAGGCATCCAGCTTCTCCTTTCCAACCATTTCTTTGCACCAAACCAGCGGGTGATTAAAGAAAAATTTATGGCCGGTATGCAGAATTTCTGGCACCAAGAATTTTGCGGAATCGGCAAGATGCCAGTCATACAAAAATGGTACACTTGTGCCGCTGAGACCCACATCCTTAGCTGCAGGGATATATACAGCAAGATCCCAAGGATCAGCAGCTTGTTCATTGAGTCGCTTTAACAGATTGACAGTATAGCAACAAGTGTGGGGAGGATGAGGAAAGGGATTGCCGAACTCATTAACTGTAGCAAGGGAGATGGGAGAGACACTCTTTGAGGTGCAAGCAATCAATTGTTGTTCAGGAAGGTCTGCGACCCAAACAACCAGAGGCATAAACGTAACCCTCAAGATACCATGGGGGTCTGGGGTAATCTGCTCATACTTTGCCACACACTTGAGATTCATTCTCCATGATAATGTCTATGCAACGGTGCCAAAGCCATGCATAATGAATAGTCTGGTACTCTGTATGAACATCGTTGAAGGTCACAATGGGCATGAATGCTGTACACATCCATGCATGTGAAGTTGCCTTCATGTGCACCTCAGAGTTGATGTTTGCGAGAGTAAGGAATGTCGGATGCATCTGCAGTCCACCTGTTCCTCTGGTTACAACCGCCTTGTCTGAACCCGCTATAATACCCATCACAGTAGTGCCTACCAGATACTGATCCTATGCACTTTTTTCAAGACATATAAAGCAACCAGTCTTGAACATAGCACCTACCTGAAGTTCCCAAGCGTAGTCTGCAGTCATGAATTCACTATATACGTGATTTTCCTCGAGGGCCTTGTTTGAAGAGTACTCTTTTTTAGGATCCAACATGATGTGGTTAAAAAGATGACAAATTATGACATGTGTTTATAGTATGAGAAAACATGCATTGGCCAGGGCTTGAACCTGGGACTCCAGCTTTCATGGTCTGGTGCTTTACCAACTAAGCTACCAAGGCGTACTTGGAAAGTATACTGATTGGTTGCATGCCCAGAAGGTCCAGAATCACTGTACACGGGTGCGGATCCCATTGTGTTGTGATAAAAGATACTATTTGCCACCTCCAGGCCATCTCGCCAGATCAGCCTGATTGGCTTTGTAGTAGGATAGCCTTCAACAACAAGAGTCTGTAATTGCCACTTTGGGCTGCTGGGCAGATAGTCCATAAAGCTTCATAGTTTGTGGGCAGAACTGAAGGACAGTGGTGCTGATTTGCATGTCTGCAGGCGCAATGAGTATATCTAATAGATAATAAAATAATCATGATACCTATGTCAGTTTTAGGAAGGCATCCAACTGCATCTGATTGAGATTTTCAATCAGAAACATGGCAAGCTCCCATTCCTCCCTTGTAGCAAAAGGCCAGAAATGCTGTTTTCTTTGATATCTTGCAAAACAATTGTCATCAGAATCCATTTGTTGAAACAGGTTAGGACCTCTTCCGTATTTATAACCAGAGTTAGGATGATACTGAAACACTGTTCCCTGAGGAGGTGTCTGTGGAATATGTTGGTGCCCCTCTTCATCCCTTTCTGCCTGCATTGGATCATCACTGTTGTTTTCTGCATGCATTTGTTCCCGACTCTCCTCCATGGCCGCAACGCAAGTTTGATAGGGATCATTGGGATGAGCTATTACTTTGTCATATGTCGCAAAAATCAATGAGCACTGAGCAGTGGGGCAAGGAATCATGTGAGCAATTATCCACCTCTGTAGTGATTTTGCAGCTTGAATGCAAACGATGTCGATGATGAGAACTGCTGTTAGAAAACCACACACAAAAACAAACTAACACACAATCCTCCCAGATTCCACGGAACTTGTTTATGGGCTTTGCCTCCTAGAACAGTGGGTGCTCTGGTTGTTCGTGGGGTGGTACGTATAAAGATCCTTCAAAGTAAAACCCAGAGGTGTATGAGTGTGGGTTTTGAGGAGGAGGGATAGTTGAATTTATAGAAGATAGGTGCTTAGTGACGAGTATAGATGAGCACTACCTTGCTAATTGTAGCACAAGGTAGGTTTGAGAACAACGAGGATGACAAGGTGACAAGGTTCCCAGTGATAGCAGGCTCCTGACGCACAAACTGTAGTGCTCAGAAGAACTCTAACCGAAAGGGATGACAATGACTTCAAAAATGGGAAGTGACGATGACAGCAGTTGACAGTGGTAGCAGTGGGAAGTGTTGTGACCACACTGGATCACAAGCAGCAGAGTAGTGAACTTGAAATTAGAGAAGAAGTCTGGATTGGAGTTCTTGTTGTTTTACAAGGTAAAATACAGGGGTTTATATAGTAAAAGAAAAGTAGGCTATGCACAATATAGCTGTGCAAAAAGAATGAGAAACCATATGAAGGAAGGAATGTACGCTGACAAATCCTGCATAGGTAGTACAGGATAAGATTGCCAAAAAAAGGAAAAGAAAGGGATAGAACAATGAATGCTGTGAGTAATGTCACAGGTTTGTATAGCCATAAAGTAAAGTCCAATAGCAAAAAGAGAGCAGGAAAATCATGATGTCATGGGAAGATGCAGTAAAAAAAAGGCAAGGCAAAACACTATCAGTATCAACACAGTTCCTTTATTGTCAGTCAGGCATTCTAAAAAATATGTGTCCATAAAAATGATTCAAAAATCAAAAATAATTGCACTGTAAATGAATGTTCTGCTGAAGAAAAAGAAACTGGAGCCACCGGTCCACCACCTAGTCCAAATCCGACAGTTCCATGGCCTTACCAATGGACTGGTTGTGTTGGACCACCTGATCAAACGAGGGAGGGAGAGGAGTAGTTCCAATTTGGAATAAGTGAGTCCCAGGCAGTGTGTGGTAGGTGTAGCTATAGCGAAGATGATGGACAAAAGATAAGTGTACCCAAGTGAATGGGACAGCGATGAACATGGGCGACGCAAGGGGATGAACCTTCTCCAGCTCAAAAACTACCCACCCACGCTCCAACCAGGCAAGACGAGCGACCGATGTTTTGATAGTATATGATGGTAGATCGACGTCATAAAGATGGACCTGTTGCCCTATTTGAACCGGCCGCCGGGGCTTTGCTGATATCAGCAGTAGCACGTGGTAGTCAACGGATTGGCGACGGAAGCGGATAGGAAGTGGTGACATCAGAAATGGTGGGGGTGCAAATAAGATGAGGAGGAGGAGGGTGGAGGTGACGAAAAAGTGGATTAGAATGGAGATCCAGAAACAACTGTCAGGTGAGAATAAAAAGGAGAGGAAGGGGCCCATGGTGGGGCTAGGCAAAGGAAGGGGAGTAAGGGAAACAACAAAAATGAGGGCACAATACAATGTGTAGCCAGTGGCGATGCGAAAATTTGCCGAAATGCTGAAACGCGGAAAGTACCGAATGGAAAAGCAAAGGTGAGCGTGACTGGATTGCCTAATAGAGGTGATGCTGATCAGCCACAAGTTCGAAAAAGGCAATATTAATTACTATTCCACGTGGCACTGTGCCTGTGTGGCGCAAAGGCGAGTCTTTTTGAATATTTGCTTCGTTATTGACACTTGTCCATGCTACCAATCAACTTTGGTGCATGACAACAAGCAGCCCAGTGATTTGGAACTCCAAAAAGGAACGACTTGTCCACAACCCTCATGGCAACAGCTGAGCCAGAGGTCCTCAGGCTTCCCCCTGGGCTAAATATGCAGCAAAAACCGGCCAAATTGCTTTCTGAGGATGAAATAACCCTGAAAAACAACAATCACATTCACTGTCTCCCTCATGTTTCAGCAAGGCACCCTGTTGAAGCCCTCTTGACCCTCTCAAGCCCCTTCTCCGCCACAAATGCCTGCGAAGAAAACTCGTAGGAGAAGTCACACTGATCCCACCATTGTGCGACCCAGGTGTCAATTTTACACGCCACATGGATACTACAAGTCATTCTCATCTCCTATCCGGTTATCACCGATGAAGGCACAACACTCGTTTGAAAAGAAAGTTGCCACACACCATGTGGACTGCATTTCAGAGGAGGTCAGTGCTTTATGACTATGTAGGGTATCTGCAATTCTCATAATATACTTCCCATAGGAGATATCCGCTTATGAGCTAGAGTCTATGCCAGTACCTGCAATTTACAAGGCCTACCAAGCCAAAAAAGCAGGACAACAATCCCTCAGATGTGCGGTGCAGCAATTTGCTTGGAAGGTAATGGAATCCTCCATGACAAAGAAGTTTTACAGGGAAATGTTGGGAAATAGCAGGAAGGCACTATTGAGTAGCAATGCCAAGGTGGTATTTTTAGAGGACTACATGCGGCAGAAGGGACTTCCCATCCAAATACCTGACTTCAAACCTGCACCCATTGAGCCGGTGTTCAAAGCTTCTCCCTATGACTCAGTGGATATGCATTCAGACAAGGGCACGGAGTCCGATAGTGGTGAGAGTGGCACAGAATCTGATAGTGGCGGGAGTTGAGATGTCAGCAACTCTGAGGGGTCTCAGGATTCCTACCCTGCTTGAAGAGGGAAAGATTCAGGGAGCTTGCAGCTTTTATATTTGCTTTACTTTGTCTGTATTGCTATTTTTGTTTACAATATATCTGTTCATTGTTTTGTGAAATGAATCTTCTGATTGTTATCTTGGAACATCAGGCTGCCTCAAGTTCAAGAGGTATTAAATGAAGGGTTTGTACTTCTGTTCTTGCTTTCTTTCTCTCTTGCCATGTCTTACAATCATCTCTCTCATCATGGTGAGTCCCTAATATTTATTTTTTTGATCTAATACTAACAGAACTCCTGAATAGCTCAAGTTTGATTGGGTGCTCCTGCAAGTGAAAATCCCCAGGACACTCGCAACTTGCAACAGATCCCCCCATAGTTACAGGGCTCTCAGGATTGGTATATTTCCCCACAGTCCATCCCGTATCATCCCCCTCAATTTCAAATTCTGATGTCTGATCCTACATTTCTATCCTCATACCATGTACCTCAGCATGTGTTTTATCCTCCACCCAACCCCCCCCCCCTTATCGCACATTTTCAGCCGCCAGTGCTGTCTTGTTGATAAAGTGTTTGATATGGGATAGCTACCAAAGCTTCTTTATCCTAGGGTTACTGGAAGTTTACAACCTAAGCTGGACAACAGGTAATAACCTAGTTTGTTTGTGGGGTGGAAGTTAATTATCCCTTATGTTATGAGTATGTCAATAGTCCTTGTGCTCTGGAAGACTAATATGACAATGGTAGATATGTCCTTGGTGATATAAAGGACAAGTGGTAGTATGTGAATAGAAGTGAGAGGGTATGTGTGAGTTTGAAGTGTTGCGTGACTAGCTTCAAGATATAGCCATGACAATGATAGTCCTTACTTGTAGAGAGACTAATAGAATAAAGATAATAGTGTCCTACATTTGATAAAGGACAAACTATGATACATTGATGGTCGATAGAAGGGTGAAGCAATGCTTGACTATGCTCTAGTGACTGACTGCAGATGAGCTTACACCAGATCAATAGATGACTGATATAAGTTTGAGATGAACTATAGAATACTAGAGCTACTTGTGGCAAATAATAAACAATCACAGACTGTAATCACACTTGGACTACTGTTATCTGTGACAGATGTGACTTGATGACTAAGCTTCCTAGGGTGGGCAATACCTTTTGTATACTTCCTAGGCAAAAGCTAGTTGACTTCTGAGTGGTTGTCCACTTATGTGGGGACTGCTTGTAAGTATAAGCTTTTTTTTTTATTAGGTGGAAAGTTGGCCTTCTTATATACCTTTTGGCTATAGGGGCTCCCTCCCAGTTGGTAATTACAAATGGTAGTACCAAAATATCTAATGGAAATTCAAAAGGCCAGAATCATCTATTGGGAATCTAGATGATTCTAGAGTGGTCTTTTTGAGACTAAGAATAGAAAAGTAATTTGAAAATGTGGAGCAAAATATGACTCAGTCAGGCACAGTGTTCTATTTATAAGAAACAAATGCCAATTCAGCCTTCTCCACAGTATAACAAGAATTTTGGAGAATTTCCTTATTTGAAAGCCCTCCAAAAGTATCCAGACTGATAGGGGCGTGAAAGCATTACCTACTCCCCAAAAACCGGAGTGATTGGTGAAGTGGTTGTTGAGAAAAAGGCAGATTATGTCGTGGGAAATTCACTTTCCCTTTTCAGAAACTGACCATGTGCAAGCCATGTGGTCAGATTTCAGTGTGGCTGCCAGTGGCTGACAATAAGCGTGATACAAGCATTCTTGTTTGGCTCATATCTCCAGAACTAGCAGTCATCAAAATATAAAACTTTGTGACATAGTACTTTGGAATGTGTGCTTTAAGATGAGGTACTTTTGCGGGGTACAATATGTCGTGGAATGCCATGTCCATACATGAAACATTTTTCATGTATAATAACGTGTCTTCCACGTTCCATCAGCCTCCACCTCCTTTTCACCCACCTCCTCTGCACCCCATGATTAACTCACTTCCTCCCAAATGCCCCCCTGCCTTGTGTCCGCCTCCCTTTAACCCACCTCCTCTGTACATGAATCCCCCAACCAACTCGCTCCCTCCAAACTCACTCCCTCCAAACTTGCTCCCTCCTGAACACCCCCCTCTTCCTTCACACAACAACCGGATATTTCCTGTCCAGAGATTGCCCGTCCGTCCATCTCTGTCCATGCTATGGCAGCTGGTGCAGGGAAAAAAGGGAGGATGACAAGAGTTGTTGCATCAGGAGCGGTTGCACAGCCAAGCATTAACCCTGAAGCCTAAGAAAGGCTCAGGGTTGAATACTGCAGGTAACGGCATGAGCTCACAGTTGAGACAGGCATCAGAGCAAGCCTTGGAGCTCAGCCCCCCCCCCCCCCCCCCACGTTTGGCTTGCCCCATCTCTTCTCCAACCGCATGATCCACAATATGGAAAGCTTGGATAATGAAGACATCAAAGAGGAGAACCCCAAAGAGCAGCCTCCAAGCAACAGAGGCAACAGTGGGCTATCATTATGTTCAATTGAGAACTTCTGGAAAGTGTCTAGCCACTTGCTGAGAGCTAACAGGGACAGAACTAGAGTCCAGTATGAGTAACTATATTATCAGAGAGTACAGAATGTGTACAGTACCTAGAGTCCAGTATGAGTAACTAAAGAATAGAAATACTGGACTCTGCAATACTAGTCCGAAGTTTTGTAAACAAAGGTAAACAAATCAGCCACAAAGGCGAAATTATAGAATGCTCAGTGAATACTGAACAATACAGCAAAAAGAATAAAAAGGAAAGTGATTTAGAAAGAAGGGAAAATAGATAGCACAACTAGGTGCAGAATCACCAAAACTAACACATCATGCCAAACGTACTCCCTTGGGCCTCCTCCAAGCAAGGCTGGACCGTCGTCAATAGGGGCTCCTGTTCCAGCATTAGGTATGTTATTATGATGCCGACGGGGGTACCAGGACTATGTTCATCAGAAGTGTTGTGGGGTATAATACACTTAGAGGATCGCACTTACAACCGCATAATAAGGGTCAGTCATTTTTTACATGTTTTAATTTTTCTAACTACAGATATTAATAAGATCTAGGTGTCCATGAAAAGTACCGGTCGAAGAAATGCACATCACGAAGACCCCCATCACCTGATTCAGAGTCAAGCGTCTCTGACAGAAGATCAAAAAGTTACCGGCAAGGGAAAAAGCGACAAACAAGGTTTGGTAAATCTGAGTTGGAAGACGCAAAAAATGTAATCCATCACTTGATCTTGTTGGAGAAGGGGATGCCAAGTATGAACGCCAAACAAGACTTAGCAATAGATGCCCTTCAGCAGATTGCTATTGAGCGGGGTGATGGTAAGTTTCTACTGCCTCTTGGTCAGTCGCACAGCTAATATGGCTCTAGATCCTGATTTGATAAATATACAGCTCTTGGACATCAAGGCTGTTACCAATGCAGTGTCTGCCCTACGGGGCATATTCCGACATAATAAAACTATGTGAAACTCAGCCACTGCCCAAGAGGCTATAGAAACGACTTTATTATTTACCTATGTGAAACTACAATGGATGTTAGTTTAAGGTGATCTCTAATAAATGTAATGTAACATACCTTAGCCGCTGCCCAAGAGGCTATAGAAATGACTGAGGTATTTCTATACTGGACCCCCTACTACTTATAGCCGGAGGTGCTACTCGCTATAGTATAATGACTCCTAGGAGTACAATTATGCTCCTAGGAGAACAATGGTGACTCCATGGAGCGGTGGCTATGCTCCATGGAGAACAATGGCTGCTTCAGCAGAGACTGTTACAATTAACATACCAGCACCTACTTATGCTTCACTTTTGTACTTCTACTTTTATTTTCCAAGTCACATGACCAGTCATGTGACCATTTACTTTACTTTACATTTTCGACTTTTCATAGTCACATGACCAGGTCATGCAACACATCACCTGACCAGTGTCTAGACTCATCATGTGACCGGTCACTTGCTAGACATCGGACTTTGAACTTTATTTACAACTGTACAGTACCTCATGTATTTTAGTATATATACAAGAGCAATACATGGGGAAGGACTCAGCGAGTCCTCCTGTTGTATACCAACTAACTCTCTGCATCTTAAGGAGTAACCACTCCCTCTTCATTCTCTTTATAGTGTGTTCCTGTGTGCGCCAGAGTAACTAACTCTTGGTTGTTACAGAGACCGGGTTTATCCGGTTTTGTCAAGACATGCAGCACAAGGCTTGGTACAGGGCTTGTATGACTTATGCCCCACCCTGGGGAGCCAAACTACTCATTGATCCCATAGCAAATATGTTAGGTCTTGCCATGCAGAGCTAATGGCTGCACCCCACAGGCTTCTGCTACACCCAGAAGTCAACGGGGGTACTAGACACTTCGGTCACAATGGCATTGTCTACGTGATACTGGATTCTTTGTTTTTGCACTGAGAGATGTTTGGCCATGTTTTTATGGATGTAATCCAGGATGACTTAGATCCCCACCTTGATCATATTGTTGCCCTCGCAAGTACTGCCCTTTTTGCTGTGCTGGCAGATTACCAGTGTGGTTATTTTCACAGTATTTCATTTGAAGCAACAACCTATCGCAAGTTTTACGAGGAATGTTTGAATTTAATCCAGAGGATTTGTACAGACAAGGATGCACCTGAAGTTTTAGAGGAATACCAACAATTATTGAGGGAAATTGTGAGGTTGGCACAAGCTATGTAAGCTTTTGTTCTTTGACATGATCAGACCTCACTGAAATGTCTTTCTTTTGTCTAGGATTCCCAATGATGATGATGTTGTCTCATTTGCACCCCAAGAACCCTTTGGTGATAATGTAGACTGATTTTGGCAGGGATTTTTGTGATTTTCTGTTAGATACTTCAATCTTATCTTATCTTGGGACGTTGGAATATCAAACAATCATTTGAACTCAGTAAAAGACTGATAATTGCCTGAGAATGTTGCCAATACAGATCTCTCCTCAATACGGTGATATTATAGGGTGAAGCGCGAATTTTTTGACTCTCATGCTAGTCCAAGTTAATCCGAGCACATGAGAACTCAAAGCACTTGGTGCAGGCTATTTTATGTTAGATGTATTATATGAATTTTATTCATGAGTTCAGGGAACGGTCCCCAATATATCTGACAAGCATATTTGGTGATATTGAAGAGTTTGTATGGTTAATTGTTTGCTCTAATTTTTTTATTTTCTTTCTCTCATATTTTATAGCGGTGGTCCTAGTACTTTGGCTTTTTCTGAATCCTCCCATCTCATATTTGAATTTAATGCTATAGAGGAGGCAGCCAGGGCTTTTAAGCAGTAATCTCATATATTTGTAGCTGTTATTTGTATATTGCGCTTTTATAAATTATTGATATCTTTGACTGTTTTTACATTTTGAAAATGAGTGAAAGTGGGATTGATCTAGTTAGCTTAAATGGTGTTTAGAGGAATGAAAGTCATTTATATCAATCTATTGCCAGGCCGTATACAGCTGGGGTGACTTTGATACATTTGACTTTTTATGCTATAGGCAATTTCTATATACTATAAGCCTGCACATTTTTAAATCTAGTGTGCTATAGTGCACTATAGCATGGAACTTTGCAAGATTTGCACTTACAGATCTGAACCAACCCGAGCAATTTTTTGTACTTGATTACATTTATAGCCACATCATGTTTTCCTAATGTGCAATTTCAATTGCACAGGATACATCAGGCCAGAATAAAAATGGGTGTTCTGAACGCCCATTGAGGAGAGGAGCCTATATCCCTCAGCAGCAGTTAAATGGAGTTTTACAAAAGCCATCCCATTGTAGCCTTGTTCAGCTGAGTGGCATCCTGGACACCTGCATGGTGTTTGATGATGTTGTGCAATGCAGAGGATATGCCAGTTCCAGAAAGCACCCAATACAAAGCAAAGTTTTCGAGTGAACACACCATGATTTTTGAAGATGGAGAAGGATAAAGAGGCACTAGACACACAAGTGATCAATGTGGCATGATTGCAAGACATATTCAATATTGATACAAGTAAATAATCATACAACTGTTGGTTACACATTGAGAAATTGTCAAACTTAACACTTTGCATAGTCAACTGTTCCTGCAGTCCTGGTTTATGTGGTGTCGATCATGGATTTATTTTCAAGAAACAGCTTACCATGGAGATGATGGATCCTCATAATTGCCTAGCCACTTTGTGAGAAGGGAAGTCAGCTTGTCTCCCCTTGTGGGTGTCCTGGACGCCCAACACTTGTCTCCACAGCTGCTGCCATATCCATCTGTCCAATAGGGTGTCCTAGATGCCCAGAACTTAGTCTTTTCATGTCCAATCAATGCTTGTTCATTCAAATGATATAATTTGAAAGATACATATTTACAAACATACAAATGCACACACAATTGTTAGGTTACAGTAGTTTTGTTGGAAGTTCACACTTTCAACTCCAATGTGGCATTATCAATCTCATTACAAAACCTGCCACACTTATGCACCTTTGCCAAGCCAAAGTCTATGATGTAAAGTTTATTACCTTGACAACTGCGGACCACATTTCGGGGCTCAAGGTTAGGTTAAACCTTAACCTGTTACGCACAGAAGAGCTTCAGCTTGCATGTCACACTTTGCATTTAAAGCAACCTTACCTGTTCTCCTTGTTGTTCACCATCATCCCCAGCTTTCCTGCCTTTGGGTGGTGGTGGCTGCTTAGGTAGATATTGTTCTAACAATGGTGATGGCGGATATTGTGATACAAGGGCATACTGGGGCCCTGCGTATCCATGTGGATACCGACAGAGCATGGCATGAGTTAAATAAGAAACGAGACGAACCCAGTTTGTCTGCCTCGTCTCCAAGTCAGGTGGATTCCAATCATATATGACAGATATGGAGTATGTATTGCCCTTTCTATAGGCAAAAAAATATTCAGTGGAGGTTGAGATGATTTGATGTTGCAGGTGCCTGATATTTGATTGGGTCCACACCTCAATGCAGAAATGTCAATATCTGCTGCTCAACCAACATAAACAATACATTACCTTGGCAATTAAGGCCTGAGCCTTCACCTTCCAGTCTTGCTCGCCACTGTTCTCAGCTGACCGATTGGGGGTGTAAGTGCCCTCCACCACCCCTTGGCAGAATTTCCTCAAAGTACTTCCCTGGTCTGATTTGCAGGCCTTGTTTGTCTTTAACTCCACCATCATGACTACTGAGTTGGCTTTTGAACTTGGTTCACCATATGGGAGGACAAGCATGATGTCTGGTTGCCCTGCTCCACCACTTTGAGAGTGGGTGATCCGCAAGAAATGATGTTGCGGCCGCACCGCTACCGGACTGCCATGTATAATTGTCCAATACAAGATTGTCCAGCTTTGTGAACTGGCATTGGGTGAGATATTCGTATATATCATTTTCCGTGTTGATTGTGGTAAAGGTAAACCCAGGCCTGAACCAGTCTGTGTAAACAGGCACAACACTCGGAGGGGGGCCATAAGAAGTCAGATGGTGGTGAACATCGAGGTTGTTGTAGACACGACTATTGTGAGCGGGATGTTGGAGCCAGAAATGGAGAGGATCAAAGGGTTGGAAATCATGAAGAGATGCCAGACAGTGCACCTCATCAAATGTGATGGTGTGCATGGCAGAGTTCATCAGGTTGCCATCAAGAGGAGAGTCAGGGCGGTCTTTGATCAGTAAAGCTAAGTATGTGGAGTCCGGAGCGCATAACTGCAAAGGATCTAGTAATACTGAAGTAGGTGCCATTGGTGTTACTGGGAAGGTAGATAAGGAAGGTGATTTGACAAACTAGAGGACTGAGGTGATGTTACTTATACTTGCCATCGCGCCCTCATGACATAAGCTGTATATGATAGAAAGGTGTGTTGTCTCTCGCCACGTGCTAGCTATGACAGTGGACACCTGACATACCGAGATTTTAGCGTTCCGCGCCTCCGAAGGTGAGATATTCCCCCTGCGTCATCTTCTTGGCGACAGAAGGCGTCGTATACATTCCAGATGTAGTAGATTAATACAGGGACATAACTTGATTTAATGCTGATATTTGCCACCAACACCAGGCAGACATGTGGGCGTCCTGGACGCCCGCCTGGCGCAGAGTGTTTTTAGTTCATAATTTTATTTGCTAGCAGCCCCTGCAACGCTTTTGGGCGTCCTAGACGCCCGCGTGGTGTTGGGAGTATTTTTAAGTCAATGATTCTATCCGCTACCAGCCCCTGCAACGCTTTGGGGCGTCCTGGACGCCCGCTAGGAGCATGGTACTGGTGATTTTCTTTTCTTTTTAAATTCTGGTAAAGATGTGTATACATGAATTTCCGCCACGAAACCAATAATATAATAATACAATGACTCAAATTTTTACCAATAAAGCAGATAGGCATGAGATAGCGAATAATGAAATGCAATGCAGGGTTAGATTGGTGCGTCCATGTTCGCGGGCAACTGTTAATGCGAGAGTGGTAGTAAAGAGGAAGAATTAACGTTCAGGGGCCAGCATAAGCTCGCTTCCGGTTTTATCAGGAGAGCTAGGTTCAGTGGCTATATAAGCCCCATCAGGATCGAATGCCGGCGATGGAGGTGGTAGTGGTAGTGGTGCAGGAATAAGCATGTCCATACCATCGTCTTCCGAAAGTGGCGCTGGAGATGCTGTTATGACACGATCAAAGAAGCTATAGTTGAAAGAATCCTCCATGTTGGGTTCCGATGAAACCTGCTGCTGAGAGGTCGGGGAAAGGGATCTATTCTTTGGGGCAGAGCGGGCAGATACGGATGATGTGACATGGGAGCCGAAAAAGGTGTAAATGAAAGGAATATGTGAATGTGTATTTGACGGGGAAGAATTGCAAGTGTGCCAATAACTTGGGCCTTCTGGGCGTAATGGACCAGAGGGTTGATTCTGTGGCGTCATTAGGCCCTCAGCAGCGGCCTGACAAGGTTTATAACGCGTTCCCAACGTATTACCACTATGGTCAATAAGTAAGTGAACAAAAAGACAGTTATCAAATACATACCATATCGCGCAGCCAACACCTTCTCTAACACAGCCACAAGCGCTTCGCATTATCTTCACGACAGCAGATCTCTCAAAATAAGAAGCATCCATAGGTATCACGGCCCCTGTAGCCTCTGCCTTTGCCACCCATACACTCTGATGCTGCCGAGAAGAAGCGCGTGTATGTACTACGGCCCCACAACCATTAAGGCGTTTGGTTGAGAAGCGTTTGTGTGAATGAGGCCTGGGCGATAGTGGAGGATAAGAGGGCAGAGGCGAAGGGGAGAATGGTGGTACATGACCAGTGAAATCCGTTGATGATTCTTCACCTCCGCAAAACAAGGTATAAATGTAAGTGTCTGGTTCTGCGGCAGCTCTCCGAGGTGGCACTCTTGACGACGACTCGTAACTTTGATCCCAAGCCTGGGACTCACCGTCGCTCGGTGGGTCTACTGGAACCCATGTGGGAGATCTGACAATGGGAGATCTGATAATGATAACTGCTGGGGGAGAACGCCTGCCACCTTCATTTTGCTGAGTGCTTAAGAGACCGTGGTCAAGCCTTATTGCACCTCGTCTTCGCAATCGTGAGGCTTCACCGGACCGAACAAGATCGGAAAGAACGATGGAATCATCGGCGTCCATTGGCTGTATTGTTTCGATGGACTGAGAACGCAAGAACTGGGGTGGCTGTCTGGAATACCGCTGAGGCATTGCAGGGGATGATACAGAGATGATGGATGTAGCGTGTAAGGAGGACGTTGCCCAAGGTTCCGCCACAGCGCGCATGGAGAATGCGTGGCTTTCGTCATTACGTCAGGCGTGGGAGTTTTAAATCATGTGTAACGGAACAAACCGCCTACTAGACGCCCCTAAGTTTGGTTCAATAGGCCTGTATCGCCGAATGACACCTCACAACGTTGGTTTATTAGTAACTTATCAGTTTCAGTCGTGATATACAGTTGTTTCAGATACTGGATACTGGTTGGGCACAGAAACAACTTGCCTCAACTATAACATTTTCCCCAGTCGCCACCTCCGTCACTTCTGGCATATCCTTGACTCTCGACAAACGCGTCGAGCTTACACATTCCTTCATCGCCAGCACCGCAGAACATCATAGGTTGTATGGCGTCATTGACGAGTATCCTCACGTAGTCCGTCTTCGTCCCCATGGATTGACATGTCAATTTCTCAACTATCATACGCGCGGAAAATGGAACCAGCTTGAAAGTAATCCACGTTCTGGTTGCGTCGGGTTTCAACGGGTCAAGTGGATGAGTCTGACGAAACAACCCGAGCGCGCTATAGATAGCAAGCATTTCGTTATCGTGAGAGAAGTCGGCATAAAATGTTCGGTCAAGGGGGAATGTCACTGGTGATGAATCAAGAGTCGAATTCGTTTGCGTGTGGTCCTCCACAGGCCGCCGAGTCAGGCGGGCAATAAGTTCGTTGACGTATCCTACGCCTTGCACACGTCCAAGAGGATGACCATATCTAAATCTTACGATGAGAATAATCTCAACAAATCAACAAACTCACCCAGTGAAGTAGTATTTGGAAATATCGGTGTTATATTCGAACGCGTCTAGGTCATTCTGAGAAAAAAGGCTACAGACCAGGCTATCTTTATTGGAAGCTACACTTTCAAATGCACAAAGAGACATCAGTGCTATGATATCACCTCTAGTGATATTGGCTCCAGGGGCTGCATTATTCAGACGATTTACGATGGAAGGTGTAAAAGCCGATTGCCATTCATCAGTCTGTGCCGACTGATGCTGAGCACTGGGACACATTTTATCGTCGAGGGTATTGTTCGACTAAAGTTGGCACATTGAGGATAGGAGCCGGAGTCGTAGTCAAAATAATACCACTCACTGACTCGGATAAAATGACCGATAGTGTGGGTGAGTAGGTGTGATGACTGGCGAAGGTAAAGCCTTGTAACATTTATTGACACGGTTCAACTACTGTACTGAGAAAAGTCGTACCTGCAGTCCAATTCAACGCAGAAACAACCACACGGTCAGAGCTCGATGCTCGTACGAAGGGCAGCCGATCTCTCGCGAGCAGATGAGCATAGCGTCTGTAATGTTCTTGACCTGCATCGAAAGACCTATCTCCACAGAGTTAGCCATACCAATCAAAAAGAGGTGTTTCGCAGTAACATACTGAGCAGCACCAAATGGGACAAGATTATCGACTCCCAGAGTCCATTCGTATTGTCGCAGAAATTGAAAATTCTCATCATTATATTTCTCAACTTGTGAGAGTTTCTCTAAGGCAGACTTCATTTCCCTCGCTCTACTCTTTGTTGGATATCGTGCACCGTGTCTTTGAAGCTGCCGCACAGTAAATATATGGTCTTTCCGGATATCATTCAAACCCATACCAGGTTGACCTAAGATTAACAACTATTTATGTTTAACATCTCATGGACGTTATTGATTCTACGCACTTGCGTTACGACGCACTCATGTGGAGGAGGCGAATATCGCAGGATAGGAAAGTAAGGAGAATAGGAACCCCACGCTTGCTGAAATTCCCGTGGTAGATTCAGAGATGATGTGGTCACATCACTTTCTGGGTAGTGTTTAGCGCATTTGGAGTTCAAAGATATCATATACAGTAGAAAAGGAGATATAATGAGAACCTTGAAGTTGATGCGACGCGAATATGGGGAGTATTCCTTCTTTTCAATGTCATCGAGCACTCCCTTGGGAGCGATAGTAGGCCGATCCAGGCGTGCTGAGTTTTCTAGAGTCATTGGATTGATAGCTAACAAAGAATCTCATCTATTATGAGAGAAAAGTAATGGGCGCTCGCTGGTCCGAAGGAACTCGTCACGGTGGCCACACTAACCTCCATTTGATTCAAGGCACGTTCCTTGAATTGCCAGTGCCGTACTAGTATCGTGGGATCTTCGTCGATTGCTGTACTTTGTTCACGTTTCCAAATGCTCCATGTGTATGTGATTCAAGAAGCAGACAAATCAGAAATGCTGATAGATGCTAAAGACAGGATAATATGTACTTGCACGAGTAACGAGAGCCGGTCACGGTTGGCCGCATCTGGTGTTCTACAAGGACTTCCTGATTGGGAATACTATTCCTATAGGATCCGCTTCAAGGTGCTGTTCTCATAGTCTCCTATAAGTAGACCGTATTGACAGGGAGACAGACGTTCCTGAACTTGTAACGACTGTTCTCAGGCAAACGGCTGCCAACTTACCTGGACAGTGGTCTTCCAGAAATATTGCACAGAATATCTACTTAAAGCGAGTGCAAGGACGATACTTGGCTGGTGTTTCTTATTTTGAGTAGTAGCTGAAGCACTAAAAGATCTTCGGTCCATATTTATACACATCCATCTCGTCTTATTTGCCAAGGTACGACATGACGGGATTTCCAAGAGCACCATGCCTGGAAGTACGGTGCTCCGACTCCTATAAGGTTCTGGAACATCCTCCCTTTAGCTAAAACAATTTTCCCACTCGCCATCCCCATTACTAGTGGCGAATTGTTGACTCTCCACAAATGCATCAACTTCACATAATCCATTTCCGGTATCACCACAGAAGCCCAGCGACTGGACAGCGTCGTTCACCAATATTCGGATATAGTTTCCAGTTTCGCCATTCGTGTTACATTGTAATTTCTCGGTTATCATCCGAGCTGAAAATGGTACCATCTGGGAAAGGATCCATGTCCGGTTCGGATTCGGCTGAGAAAGGTCAAGTGGGGAAGTCTGATTGAATAGACCAATAGCGCTATAGATAGCGATCATCTCGGTGTCGTGGGTAAAATCGGCGTAGAACGTTCGATTTAGAGGAAAAGTGATGGGAGATGAGTCAAGGGTAGAGTTAGTTTGCGTTTCGTCTTGGACTGGTTCATCGGTCAGCCGAGCTATTAATTCGTTCACATAGCCCACACCCTGAACAGGACCTAGCTCTTGACCGTAACTTAAAAATGACATCTGTTTTTAAATTTGTTATCCGTCAGAAATGAACTGACACAGCTTACCCAGTTCCATAATAATCACCAACGTCGCCATAATACTCGTACGAAGCCCATTCATCCGTTGTGAATATATTACAGAATGGGCTTGGTGCTTCGTTAGCAACAGTTTCGAAAGGACACAAGCTCATGAGATTGGCTATATCATCAAGAGAAAGGTCGGCGCCAGGGGCATCAGTGTTCAGGCGATCAGCTATCGACGGTGCGAAAACTGACAACCATGCGGCCGTCTGGTTGTCCGAGTTACCAGCATTTGTACACATATTGTCATCTAGGGTATCATTTCCCTACACGGGCGGAGATCAGGATATATTTACCTTGATTGAAGTTTTGAGGTACAAACCGATTCACTTATAATGACTGACAGCACAGGAGAGAATTGTTTATCACTGGCAGCAGCAAATCCTACGAAACGGGTATGAGCGATAGGTCGAAAGAGGCCATTGTATTAACTACCTGCGGTCCAATTAAGGGCTGACATTACCACCCGCTCCGAATCCGATGCTCGAACAAACGGGAGTTCAGAACCACTAATGAGACCGGAGTACCGGGCATAATGTAACTGGCCGGCATCATACGACCTACGATAGAAAGCGACTGTAAGATATGCGAGTTTATACCGCAATTTATAACTTACTGGGCAGCACCATACGGAACAAGGTCGCTTTTACCAAGGTCATAAGTAAAGTTTTTCACGAACTCTAGCGGAGAGCTGAAGTTACTGGCCCCTTGAAGCTGCTTGACACTTTTCTTAATGGATTTTCCGTCAGAGGACGTGGGGTAGCGAGCGCCATGGCGTTGTAACTGGATAGGCCATCTCAGCGACCAGCGACAAATGTAAGGCAGTTCAATTTGAAATGATATACCAGATTAACCTAAGATATTCGATAAGTTTGTCAACTGAATCACTGGAATCGAAGCCGGGAACTTACTTGAGTGACAGAACAGCCGTCAGGCGGGGCCTGATAAGTATCGACAGGAAAGTAAGGAGAATATTGAGCCCAAGATTGCTCCATGCTCTGGGGAAACCCGAGCGAAGGTGTCGTCAAGTTGATAGTAGCGGCAGTGGCAAAGCCACTATACGCCAAGCCTAGGTAAGGTACGAGGGAAAGATACATTTTCTCCTATCGTGGTCGTCTGAAGACTGGGTTGTGATCCAAATGAAAACTTAGACGCTCTTAAGTATAGACGACGGATAGCCACTTAAACGCAGCAAGACGTTTGCCGCCAGTACATCACGGGCAAAAGACGACCCAGAAAGAGCGACTGTATCGTAAGTTGCGGA
The DNA here is from genome assembly GCF_000218685.1 of Serpula lacrymans var. lacrymans S7.9. Taxonomy (NCBI): domain Eukaryota; kingdom Fungi; phylum Basidiomycota; class Agaricomycetes; order Boletales; family Serpulaceae; genus Serpula; species Serpula lacrymans. Next base: position 57,039 of record NW_006763302.1, read on the forward strand.
AATACTAGTCAGGAACGCACTGATGCAGTGACAAGCGGATCTCGAGGGACACATCTCGACACCCTCAGACACATGAGGTAGCTGCTTGCCGAGAACTACCAGCCCTTTGGAGGCTTCTCCGAATCTACCGTTTAACGTGGCTTATCAGATTTACCGATGGAAGAATCGAGTAATTGACTAGAACAGCTTTGCCCATCACGGGGATTAGATTGCTAAAGAATAACGATTGCGTTGCCTCGCCCTCGCCGCACGGTGAAGATAATTTTGACCGTGAATGTGAGGTATGTATCTGTGCTGTCCAATGTTGCCAGATGAGAACAGCATCTCGAGCGTAAGTTTTATCACATACCAATACATGGCTAGACTCAAAGTTCTTTAGAAGCACAAATTGTTCCAGGTGTTTCCTTGTGACTTCGCGATAGATATCTTTTCGCATGCTACATAGCTTTCAATATATAAATGTCGCCCGTGCCAGGCGCACGTGTGTTAGACCGGCCGAGTTGCACATGATTCCTACGGCTGACGCCCTTTCGATGTGCTGGATGTGGTAGATTTGACAGGTCCATCAAGAGCTGAGGCAATTTGTACTACAAAATCGATTGATGTTGAGTGACATGACATCTTCGTAAGCAGAAAAGTTTGATTCTCAGACCTGTCAAGACCATCGAACACAAACCAGATATTGTTCCACGGGCTATGACCATCTACAGTAGACCAATTGTGGGATCCATTATCGGAAGTATCACACGTAGAAGGTCTGGATAGAATGTTTAACATATCCCCGTGGAATCAGCTACAACTTTTGAGGTGTTGGCCGCTACTGTGACCGCGGCTAAAGTAGGCAGCGCCGTAAATCGATGAGAATGGTGTGTTGGGCGCCAGGTCGTACGATAAGGCGAAAATGGGAGTACAGTTTAGAGAACGAGTAATCGCAGGGAAGAGCGGCCTAGCAGACTATAGATGGTAACTGAAATAAACCTGTGGGGGCAAAACCGTAATAGGTCAGGCTGAGGGATCACGCAGAATAGTCGCTCACCTAAGGGAATGCAAAGGACCAAGGCTATAGTTGGGGAAGCTTCCCTCTTTAATCTTCCTTTGGCGGTGTGATGAATAATAGTCCTTAGCCATGGTTGTATACGTGTTTTCTAACTGCAAGAGCGCTGAGCTGTGTATAGTAAGACGCCACGTTTTCCAAGGTCACGATAGGTGGCTGTGATGCTCTACCCTCAATATCACTCGTCACCACGACCTTCCAAATTTATAGAAAAGGTGAACTGGCCCGCTCAGTATGTTGTTTGATGTCAACGTGAGTGAAGTATGAATCAACGGTTTTGATACATTGGATACTGAACACTCTTGGATCAGCGAAAACTGTTTTCTCGCTCAGACCGCGTGAAAGGCGCTGACTTTCACCCAACGGAGCCCTGGCTACTGACAGGTCTCTATAATGGTTCGGTGAACATATACAATCACGAGACTGGCGCCTTGATTAAGACCTTTGAGGTTTCAACGGTCCCTGTACGCTGTGTCAAGTTTATTGCACGCAAAAACTGGTTTGTGGCCGGTTCGGACGACTTCCAGCTTCGCGTCTTCAACTACAACACTCACGAGAAGGTCGCTGCATTCGAGGCTCATCCCGACTACATTCGATGCCTTACCGTTCATCCTACCGCAAGCATCGTGCTTACCGGAAGTGATGATATGACGATCAAGGCCTGGGACTGGGACAAACAATGGAAGTGCATTCAAGTGAGTGTCATATGATCTGTATTTATGGATTCACCTGATATCTTCCAAAAGATCTACGAAGGACATACGCACTATATAATGAACATTACTTTCAATCCCAAAGATGCAAATACCTTTGCGTCCGCATGTCTTGACCGAACTGTTAAGATGTGGTCTCTTGGTTCTCCTAGTGCCAATTTCACCATGGATGCTCATGATAAAGGCGTGAATTATGTCGATTTCTATCCTGGATCAGACAAGCCTTACCTTGTGACCACGGGTGACGACAAAACCATCAAGATTTGGGACTATCTCAGCAAAAGTTGCGTGCAGACTATGGAGGGTCATACGAATAACCCTTCGTTTGCTGTTTTCCATCCGAATCTGCCCATCATAATCAGTGGAAGTGAAGATGGGACAGTGAAAATCTGGAATGGTGGTACATATCGGTTGGAGAACACCTTAAGCTATGCGCTGGAGCGTGCTTGGTGCGTATCCCTACGCAAAGACGCGAACGAAGTTGCGGTTGGTTTTGATGAAGGAATTGTCGTTATCAAGGTTCGTTTACCTCAAAATCTGTCATCTGATATCGTGCATTCATGCTACTTATCTAGCTCGGTCGTGACGAACCCACATTTAGCATGGACCCGTCTGGGAAACTCATATACACCCGTAACCAAGAGGTCCTATCAGGAAACCTTCAAACATTGCAAGACGACACTACGCCAGAAGGCACTCGCATACCCCTCTCAATCAAAGAAATAGGCAACACTGAAATCTTTGCTACGTCTCTCATTCACTCGCCAAATGGTCGTTTTGTAACCGTGGTTGGAGATGGAGAGTATATCATTTATACCGCGCTAGCGTGGCGCAACAAATCGTTCGGCAATGGTATATCATTTGCTTGGGCAAACGATTCCAATACATATGCGGTGTTAGAAACCAGAGTCAAATTAAGGGTGTATAAAAACTTCAAAGAACGAGGCAGCCCTTTGATGAAAGGAGTCGGTAGTTGGTCTGTGGAGTCCCTTCATGGTGGTCCACTCTTGGGTGCCAGAGGCAAAGGATTTGTGCTATTTTGGGATTGGGAGACTGGAGAGGTTGTGCGAAGAATAGACGTTGATGCCAAAAATGTGAGCGTCGTTTCTTTGTTCTCTTTCGTAAATCTCATGTCTTGCGCCTCGTAGATATTCTGGTCAGGCACAGGCTCGCTAGTTGCTATCACCTCTGATGACTCTTTCTATGTGCTCCGTTTTGATCGTGATGCATACAATGCAAAATTAGAGGAAGGGGCCGAAGTCACTGACGAGGGTATTGAGGAGGCCTTTGAGGTCGTCGCAGAAATTCCGGACAAGTGTGTTTATCTTCGATATTATCCTTCTGCGGCTAACATCGCTACAGTGTCAAAACAGCCAAGTGGATAGGCGACTGCTTCATTTACACCACCGTTGGCAACAGATTAAACTATTTCGTTGGTAGTGAATCATATACAATTAGCCCCTCAGACACGTACGTCTACTTTAATCGAACAGATAACTTATACTCACCATGTCCTCCCAGATCCATGTATATACTAGGCTATATTCCATCACACAACCGAGTGTATCTTGCAGACAAGGACATGAAAATATTCAGTTATTCTCTGTCTTTGAGCGTCGTGGAATATCAAACGGCCGTCCTGCGTGGTGACATGGATGGTGCTGCAGAGATATTGCCAACTCTTCCCAAGGAACAATTGAATAAAGTCGCTCGCTTCTTAGAGCTAAGAGGTCAGTGATTCGTAGCTTACTCGCATGATTGCTGCGTTGAAACCAAAAATCGTAGATATGAAGGAGCTCGCCCTACAGGTCACTACAGACCCCGATCACAAGTTTGACCTATCGCTCCAGCTTGACGATCTTGATTCGGCATTGGAAATTGCTCGTTCAGTGCCTGATGTAGAGGCCGAAGCAAAATGGAAAGCTCTCGGTGATCGAGCGCTAGCGGTGTGGAGGTTTGACCTTGCACGCGAAGCCTTCGAGAAAGCGGGTGACATCAATGCACTTATGCTCTTGTTGCTTTCAACCGGCGATCGAGATGGTCTTCAGAAACTTGCTGTCATGGCCGGTGGGTCGATTTCGTGCTTACGCATCCGATTTTATTTGCTGATCGGGACCTTTCCAGAACAAAAGGGCGCGAACAATCTTGCATTTGCAACGCTCTTCCAGCTTGGGGATGCCAAGTCATGTGTCGACCTTTTGCTGAAGACGAATCGCACGCCTGAAGCTGCATTGTTTGCACGGACATACGCACCGAGGTTTGTTCTCAACTAAGTTTCTAGAAAACGGTGGTAGTTGATCTGGATTTGTCACAGCGAAGTGCCAAAGATTGTGGACACATGGCGTGAAGAGCTGAAAACTAAAAATAGGCCGAAGATTGCTGCTGCGATTGCCCATCCTTCAGAAAACACAGGGCTATTCGAGGAGGGGTGGGAAGAGGCATTGAGCCGTGAGGTAGATACACGATCAACCATACTTCCAAACGGCACTCTCGGTGCGTATATTCTCACACGACATCACGAGGCGTGCTGATTGCTGTGCTATGGGCAGTGACACCGGGTGAAGCGCCCTCTCCGAGTGATGATGGTATTTTAGTAGACGCATGACCTCGCATGACCCTGTATTACCTCGAGATTGAGACATTTTGTGATCTACTTATAGCACAGTTTTCTTTTTTGATCTGCTGCGCAAAAAAGTCTAATTCCTGTCATCATACCTCGATCCTTCTGTGCGCTACGTCTGTGCTGAGCTCTTGATCGTGCACCAATGGATACTCCTGACCTGCAAAATCGCTGGGCAATTCAATGGCTACCATGTATACCGGGCGGTTTCACGGCGACCTGGGCCTAGGCCGAATTGCGAGCCGAAAGAAGAGAGGCCAAGACAGGCTGGCACCACCAAGCTTGTAATTTGTTTTGTCTAGCTTTGTTCAGCCTCGTTTCATTCGCTCGCAGCTGCAACCTGCGACAGCCAGTCAGCTTTTCTCGTTCTTTCCTCTCTTTCCTGCAATTTTCTCTCTAAAAGTCTCTCATTTCTGGCCCAATGGCCTCAGCATCGGCCTCGCTATCCACCCATGCTGTTAGTTCCGGTGACCTCGTCCACCTTGTTTCTTCGTCGTCGTCTGCGATAGTCTATCCATCCGACGACGTTATCCTCACCGTTCTCAACACTCGCTTTCGCGCTGATTTACCTTACACAAGAATTGGGACAACCAATCTTTTAGTCGTTAACCCGTACAAAACACTAGCCAATGTCAACGACATCAACGCGAAGGAGTATGAGGAGCGGTGTTACAAAGACACTAGTCTACCTCTCGTGGATGCTTCCAAATCCCTTCAACCTCATGTATATGAGCTTGCAGCGAAGATGTATCTTCTTATGAGACGAAGAAACGAGTCGCAGTCTGTTCTGACCAGGTAGATTTCCAATGTTACCCAGCTCCACTCGACGACTGATCACTTTGCAGGGGTATTACAGGTTCCGGAAAATCCTCTAGCAGTCGCTTGATTCTGAACCAGCTCCTTCGACTGTCGGCTCACTCGAAGAAGGAGTTGAGAGTCGCAGATCAGGTGAAGGCATTGGGACCTCTTCTCGACGCGTTCGGAAATGTGAAAACTCTCATGAATCCAAATGCATCGCGTCACAGCCGTTATCTCGAGCTCCATTTCAATGACCGTGGTCGCATCGAATCTGCGAAAGTCCTTGCATTTGGACTGGACAAATCTCGGCTTGTCCGACTTTCACACGAGGAACGCTCTTACCACGTTTTTTATCAATTCTTAGCTGGTGCTACTCCAGAGGAACGGGATATTTTCAACCTTGAAGACCCATCTGATTATGCGCTTCTCGCTTCCTCTGGGTGCTATCGCCTTCCCTCTGGTCCATTTAGCGATGATGCCATCTCTATGGAAGAGCTTCGCGCGGCTATGAAAACTCTAGGCTTCAAGTCTAAACATATGACGTCCATATTCACTCTTCTCGTGGTCATTCTCCTGCTCGGGAATCTGCAATTCACCGAAGCAGATGCTAGAGACGTATCCGCTTACGTGGCAAACACTCAAGTATTAGACCAAATCGCACGTTTGTTGGGCGTGTCTTCAGAGGACCTCACTCAGACGCTCACCAACAAGACGAATTACGTTCGTAAGGAACTATACACCGTGTTGCTCAATGCCGAACAGAGCGCTGCCCAACGTGATTCATTTGTACGCGACCTATATGCCATTCTCTTTGCTTTTGTGGTCGAGACAGCCAATCACAAGATTGTATCAGCAAACAAGGATGTACTTCCTTCCACTCAGATACTCATGTTTGATCAGCCTGGATTCCAGACTCGTGGACCTACTGGAACAGGCTCTATGGCGTTTACCGGTTCTGCACCTTTGGTTTCTGCTTATGGTCAAAATGCATTCGACGAATTTGCTATCAACTTTGCTGATGAAATGGTACACTCATATGTGTTGCGGAATACTTTCGAAGATTCTGTGGGGTATAACGGCCATATCACTGGTGATGGTGCCCCCTTACCCGCGGTTACTATCATGGACAATTCGGCGTGCGTCGAACTATTGAGAGGTGCGCAGCTGAGTGAGAAGGCTACTCGCAAGCCAGGAGGTCTCATAGGGCTCACAAGCAAAGCCTGTTCGGCTTTCAAGTCTGGAAAAGCAGGGGAAAACAAAGACGAGGATTTGTTGCAGGACCTCGTCGCTAAGCTCGGTGTTCATACATCATTTGTGGCCAGTCCCAGCATTGGAGGTGCTAACGAGAGAAATCTCTTTGGTATCAACCATTATGCTGGCAATTGCTCGTACGACATCACCGATTTCATCGAAAAAGATTCTGATCTGCTCGATTGCGCATTTGTCACGTTGCTGCGCAATTCTACCGACTCCTTTGTATCCAAGCTTGTTTCCGGTCCTTCTTTGGCAGTAGAGAGACACTCAAAAGATGAGGCCATAATCGTTCAAGCTCAGGTATCTTCTCGACCACTGCGCCAACCCACACCGATTCCAGCTCGTTCTCCTGTGATAAATAAGGAAGAGCACGCTAGACTTGATCCGACCAAAATATACACAGTTACTACACAAATGAACCACACCCTATCAGAGATTTTCTCCAGTCTCGATCGTACCCGCTTATGGACTATATCCTGTATTCGTCCCAACGATTCTAGCTCTCCCAACTCTTTCGACAAGCGACGAGTGAAGGCACAAGTTCGGTCCCTTCTTATACCTGATTTGGTGGCCAAACGCAGCGTTGAGTACGTTGCAGATCTTGAGTTATCTGAGTTCTGCGACAGGTATGTCCCAACCATGCGAGGCTCCGAGCAAGAGCGAATACGCCAATGCGCGGCTGCGAACGGTTGGAGAGACGGGGTCGATTTCGTTGTTGGGCATAGGATGATATGGGTGTCATATAGTGCTTGGAAAATGGTCGAAGATGGTCTAAGAGTTGTCGAGAAAGAGCAACGAAGAGCCTTGCGTGACGGGGGAGATGACGAGGAAAGCATGGCTGACGATGGGACGGAGTACACCCATACGGAAGGTGGTGGCGGAGGTAATGGGAGCTTTTACAATGAGAGCCACGACAATTTGCTGGTTGCTCGTAGGGGTAGCAATGGCTCTCAATACCGTGAAGCTAACCAAAGCGCTGCCTACGGTCTGAACGGTCCTTCGACGCCTGCTGCAGGAGCTCCTGCTTATAGCGATGCCGACGACGGATGGGGTTCGGAGTGGGATAAGAAAGGCGAAGCTGGTGACAGAACACCCCCGTTTCTTTCCAAGGAAGGAGGCATGATAGTCAATCCAGCTCCTGCTGCTGTAGAGGAGATGCCCACCAGTCGCGCCCGTCGCATGTGGCTTTATCTGGTCTGGGGTTTCACTGGACTGATACCTTCTTTCGTTCTCCATCACGTAGGACGCATGAAGCGACCTGATATCCGACTAGCATGGCGAGAAAAGGTCACGATTTTCATGCTCATCTTCCTCATGAACGTGCTTGTCATCTTCTACATCGTGGAATTTGGTCGTCTCCTTTGTCCTAATTTCGACAAGGTTTGGTCTACAAATGAAGTCGCTCAGCATACAGGGAACAGTGATTATTGGGTGGCTATTCAAGGTCAAGTTTATGATGTTTCGAATTTCATCCATGGCGACCACAGTGATATATCCGGTATAGCAAGTAACTCAGTAGATACCTTGGATCAGCTTGCTGGGCAGGAATTGACAGACTACTTCCCTCCGCCGTTGATACTGGCTTGCCCGGGCCTTGTTTCACAACCGACTCTTCAACTAACATACAAAAACTTCACCCCAACCGTACAAACGGCAATGCACAATTCCGGTGCAACGCAGTCCGCACAGAATACCTTACTAGATCAATCTGACTGGTATACTAGCGTTTTCCTCCCGAAGATTAAGCAATACCGCAAAGGTCCTTTAGTTTGGGACACTAATGTTATCGCTTCTCAGGCCCAGGATCAAAATATTCAGCGGTATGATTCTTTTACCGGTTATTCAGTGTTTGTACTGAACCTTTACTAGGCTGTGGGCTATCTGGGAAGGAAGCATTTACGACCTAACGGATTACGTCAATACTGTCACCATCAATCAAGGTGCTACCAATCTATATCAATTTTTGGACAACAATGTCGCATCAGTTTTCAAGCAACAGGCGGGTCAAGATGTCACTAGTTCTCTGAACCAAGTGCTCGCTGGCATGGATCCTAATACGGCTGCGCAAAATGTAAATTGCCTCAAGAATATGTTTTATCTTGGTGAGACGGATTTCCGCAAGACTGCAAGGTGCCAAGTACAAAACTACTTGCTGTTGGTTTTCACGAGTATTCTATGTGCCTCAATTGCTTTGAAATGTCGGTGGTTTACATTTGTATTGTCTTACTATCTATCTAACCTTTTCCCTTAGTTCTTTCTGCCTTGCAACTTACCGGAAAACGATCCCCGGAAATGCTCGATAAATTCGTCCTTTGTCAGGTCCCATGTTACACCGAAAGTGAAGATTCGCTTCGCCGGACTATTGATTCATTGGCCGCTCTGAACTACGACGACAAACGAAAGCTGATGTTCATTATCTGCGACGGTAACATCATCGGTAGTGGAAACGATAGGACGACTCCCCGTATCGTGTTGGATATACTTGGAGTTGATCCCAAGCTTGATCCCGAGCCGCTTCTCTTCAAATCCATTGGCGAAGGCTCGAAGCAGCTGAATTATGGCAAGGTATATTCCGGTTTGTATGAGTTCGAAGGTCACGTCGTGCCGTAAGTGAGTTTTGGTCAATCGTGACATTATTTGTAACACGGTATCTAGATACATGGTCGTTGTAAAAGTAGGAAAGCCCACGGAGCGCTCAAAGCCAGGAAACCGAGGAAAACGTGACAGTCAAATACTATTGATGCACTATCTCAATCGAGTCCATTTCGATGCTCCGATGTCGCCACTGGAATTGGAGATTTACCACCAGATGAGGAATGTTATCGGCATTGATCCTGCCTTCTACGAATATATCTTCACCATAGATGCTGACACAGTGAATATTTAACCATTTCCTCGTCCTGTTAATTGCTAACGGTTTTACAGAGTGTTACACCAGACTCTTTGAATCGTCTAGTGGCTTGTGCTGCAGATGATTCCAGCATCATAGGCATATGTGGCGAGACTAAATTGATGAATGAGGAAGGATCCTGGTGGACTATGATTCAGGTAGGGTCCGTCTTGCCCATGGTTGACCCCCATTAACGCAACATACTGTAGGTCTACGAGTATTACATATCCCATCATCTCTCTAAGGCATTCGAGAGCTTGTTTGGATCAGTGTCATGTCTCCCTGGATGTTTCTCTCTTTATCGAATCCGTACCGCTGATAAGGGTAGACCGATCATCATATCCAATCGTATCATTGACGAGTATGCTGAGGGGAACGTCGACACCCTACACAAGAAGAACCTATTTTCTCTGGGTGAAGATCGCTTTTTGACGACTTTGTTGCTCAAACATTTCCCAACCTTCAAGACGAAATTTTCTCCTGATGCCGTTGCACATACTATGGCTCCCGAGTCTTGGCGAGTTTTATTCTCTCAGCGTCGGCGATGGATCAATTCTACCGTTCACAACTTGTGCGAATTAATATTGTTACCTGAGCTCTGCGGGTTCTGCTGTTTCTCCATGCGCTTCTTTGTCTTTATTGATCTTTTGGGCACTATCGTACGTATTTTATTCTTCTTATATCGCCATTCCTGAACCTGTGATCTAGATATTACCGGCCACTGTGGTATATGTAAGCTTTTTCTCTCGATTTCCTTCCTGGTTTAATCAAGCTCATCAATGATACGTGATAGTTGGTTTACCTGGTGGTCGTCGTTGCTACTGGTAATGCGGCATTGCCCATCATTTCCATTATCATGCTAGGAATCACCTATGGGTTACAAGTGAGTGTCAAAGATTGATATCAAAACGCACCTATTAATGGTGCACAGGCCTTGATTTTCATCATCAAACGAGAATTCATGTTAGTTGGCTGGATGGTAGTGTACCTCATTTCGTAGGTTTCCCTCGACTTGCTATTTTTCATTCTTATATAGTTTTATTACAGTTATCCGGTGTACAGTCTATTTCTGCCCGTCTATTCCTTCTGGTGCATGGATGACTTTACATGGGGTAATACTCGTGTTGTCATCGGTGAGGGCGGGAACAAGAAGGTCGTTATGAACGAGGATGAAAGATTTGACGAGTCCATGATTCCTCTCAAGAAATTTAGTGGTGAGCGCAGAGCTGGATGTGAATTAATGTAAACTTATATTCGCCAAAGAATACGAAGCTGAAGCTTGGGAGACCGGGTCTCATCGATCTCAGGAAACTGGTTATAGCAAACCTCAGTCACGATTCCTTCCTTCACGCAAAGGGTCACCCCACAGCTTCCATCCTTCAGAAGGAGGCGATTATTATCGAGATACCAATCTAACCTTGAGCAACACGTCGAACCCCAATATCCGCCTACCGCACATGGCCAACTCACAGCATAGCCACGGGTCTCGACACGGCGGTTCGCAATATGGTGGGCAGCCTCCCGTCTCCCAATACGGGCTCCCCCAGATACCATTTATGCCATTCAGCGGAGGTCCTGGTTCTGCGGCTGGTTCCGACTATGGCGGACAAGTACCTATACACATGCCTCCGATGGGATACCAACACACTGGTAGTATGTATGGGATGATGCCTGTGGATCCACGTACGACGGTGATGACGAATATGAACATGTTCACTGGATCGGGTTCACAAACTGGTGGATATGGAGCTTTGCCTGCGATAGGAGATGCGCGACCGATATCAACATTTTCCATGGCAACATCTGTTAATCCTTTCGCGGGTCCAAGCATGATTACGGATCCAACAGATGACGACTTATTCAATGCATTGCGAAACTATTTGAGCACTCAGGATCTAATGACAGTCACGAAGAAGTAAGTCCGCCATCGTTCCAGTACAGTAAAATAAATACTCACAAGATTCTCAGGACTGCACGCGAGGCGATCATGGCTCGTTTCCCCAAGGCTGACTTGACATTAAGAAAAGACTTCTTAAATCAGTCGATAGACAAAATCCTTTCCCAGTCGTAGAGGGTAATCCCATTACAAGATCTTATCTTCTTTTTTTCTTCTTCTATGAGTAGAGCCTGAAAACTTGCCCTGGACTTGCCCTGAACTTTTAAACCTTATTCATCTTCTTCACGTTGAACTGCACTTTCCTTTGTTATCGATCTTTTAGTCAACTAGCTTTCGCATTTCCAATTTCAGCATCCTTCGCTCCTCAGGTCAATTTAACGTTGTAATAGATTTCTTGGACACGTTCGGTACGGACGATAGCATTATCTTACTACTATAATCTCCCTGGATAGGGGACTGATACATCCAGGAGTTGGTGTATCTTTTCATATACAATCTCAAAATTTTACCTTAATCCGATGCAGGTGAACACAATACTCAACCACCTCATGCGTTACTTCAGAGACGGTGGCTAGGATCTGTCTCTGGTGAATTCTAGGGTCTTGCCTCACCATATATGTGATGTTCTACTCAGGGAGATATCGATGCACAGTAAGAACATGATTTCAAGTACTAACAAGTTACTAAACTGCTAAAGCCACGAACAGGGCGTATCGCGAGGTGTACAATCAGAGATTGAAACAGGTGATAGAAGACTCAACCTACCATAGCTCAAGGAGAGACGTCTAAGTACATGTTTAAGTCAGTGATGTACAGTTAATCCCAACGGGACCATCAGGGTCTGAAGGACAACCTTCATACGGGAATACAGCGTCAGCTTGATGAGAGCGAGTATACAAATGTTAGTACACTCACTATTAAGGCTTTCGCAACAAAGCGAATACTGAGAACTGGGAGATGAAACGCAAGTAGTAAGGAATAAGACGTTAAAGAGAATAAACAAACTATTCAGCATACCAGGAGATGGTGGTATCGCACAAAGAGCCTATGGGTGTGGTGGCAGGTTCAGTAAAGCCGCAGATGTTTTCCCAGACATATGAGTTGTCGCTATATGGTTCAAGAGAGGTGCAACAGAGATAATTGGGTTGCGAGGCAGGACATTGCGCTCGTGAAAGTGGAGAGACTGCTACCAAGGCAACCAGAACTGGTGCCAAAAGATTTAAAACCATGGTCTATACCGTGCTGAGTCTGCAGGTTGTTTACGCGGGTTAGTATTAGAGGATAGCATACCCTTTATACTGCTTGAACGTATACAGTGCCTCAGTCAAGGTACATTCCAGACTGTACGGAAGTCCGTCCGTCAGATACGGGTACATGATGAAGTGACCCCCTGCATGCTGTCGTTTCAAATCGTGATATCTGGCTCAGGAGAAAGGCCAGACCAGGGGTGACTACCAGACAGGGACCTACCTGCTTTCGATGACCATCACGGTCGGTGTACATAAACTTCGCACGGTACCGCAAATGGGAATTGCTTTCCGAACTAAACATACCCGCAGAGTCTGCCCAAAGGCGCGCGTTTCAAGTTCAATGTCCTAATGTCCTCAGAATCAGCCCATGTCTCAGAGAACGAAGATTCCAGCAACCAAGACGAACATGAGGGCTCCGAATCCCTTTCAGAACACGGAAGCGAGGATCATGTGTCGCATGCTAATGGTGCTGCAATCGTCAAGGACTCACACGAACTGGAGAAGATAGAAGCAGAGCAACACGAGTCAGACTTCTCTGATGAACAAGAGGGTAGCGACGGCGAGGAGACAGGAAAGGAAGGTCAGGAGGACGAACGCTCAAGTGAATATGACGAGGACGAGGACGACGAAGATGACGACGACGACGACGACGAGCCAGCTCTCAAATACGAGCGAATTGGCGGTTCCCTCAACGACTTGCTTAAAAAGGATTCAGCTTCGGCCATGGCCATATCAAATAAGCTGCTGGTAATATGCTCACATTATAACATGAGCCACGAGACTAATTCACTGGCGTTCTTGTTTAGGCACTCGGAACGCACAGCGGTATCGTCCATATACTGGACTTGACGGGCAAGCGAATCAAGTCATTTAAGCCTCACCAGGCTTCCGTTTGTGACATGTCCTTGGATGCGTCCGCAGATTTTGTCGCAACTGCTTCCATGGACGGTGATTAGAGCTATTATGTTCAAATGAATCCTTTTGCTAATAATTTGTGACATCAGGACAGGTGGTTATCCACTCGTTGACTACACCAGAATCTTATGCATTTGATCTGAAACGCCCCATGCGGACAGTAGCTTTAGACCCCGAGTTCGCTAGGCGAAATAGTAGGGCGTTTGTTTGTGGCGGAATGGCTGGCTCTCTTGTTTTGCGCGAGAAAGGCTGGCTTGGCCACAAGGAGACCGTCCTGCATTCAGGAGAAGGACCTATTTGGCATGTGCGCTGGAGAGATCACCTAATAGCATGGGCCAATGATTTGGTAAGAGGATTGCCACAGCCCTGTCTTACACTGGTAACTGACTATCAGTCATGCTTCCCTACAGGGAGTCAAAATTTACGACACTGTCTCTCAGTCACGAATCACTTTCATCGATCGCCCTGCAGGTAGTCCAAGGGCAGATCTATTCAAATGTACTCTCCACTGGCAGGACGACTCTACTATTCTCATAGGATGGGCAGATTACATCAAAGTAGCGCGTATTAGAACTCGACCCCGCAATACCACCACCTCCACTACGGCTAGCCTCCCATCGCTCATCGTAGAGATCACAGCTACTTTCCAGCTTGATTGCATGATATCCGGGATTGTCCCGCACCCTATGCCTTCTCCTGGCGCCCCTAAAACCAATGGTTCATCGGCGGTACCACCTGCTCTAACTACTTTTTTGATCCTCGCTTACGAACCACCCGATACCTCGTTTCTATCCGGCAACGAGATGACCGAGGATCGGGCCCAGCAGGCTCGAAAAGCTGCTGAACGTCCGGAATTGCGAATTATTTCAAGGGCAGGGGAAGAGCTTGCAGCGGATGCTCTTAGTATCTCGAGCTTCCAATCTTGGAGTTGCAACGATTACGTTCTCGGGGAATTGGAAGACGAGAAGAACCGTAGGTGCTATGTGGTATTGAGTCCAAAGGATATCGTTATTGTGCGTTCGAGAGACCGCAGAGATCACATTGCCTGGTTAGTTGAACGGAAGCGCTATGAAGAAGCACTTGAGGAACTCGAACACTTGGGCGAAGATGGTCCTGCGGCTGAGGCACATGGGCCACCAGTCGATGCCACAGAAATTGGTGAACGCTACATCAGGCACCTAGTAGGCGAAGGTCAGTGATATTAGTGCAATACTTTCCTTCACCCGCTTAGTGTGATATATAGGTGATTTTGTCAAGGCCGCTAGACTATGTCCAAAAGTCTGTGGCCAAGACACTAAACGGTGGGAAGATTGGATATTTGTCTTTGCGCAGAATACGCAACTACAAGTAAGTTCCTGTGACCTTGTATTTTGGAAACAGAGCCAATAACCAGTTTGTCAGGCTATTACCCCGTATGTTCCTACCGAGTCTCCTCGGCTAAGCCATTTGGTGTACGAAATGGTTCTTGGGCACTTCTTAACACACGACAAACATGTGAGTTTCTTAACTTGACAGAATTACGCGACGATTCAAAGTGATGTTCTTGATTAGGCCCTTCTGCAAATGATCAAAGATTGGCCACGGGAAATATATGACATTCATGCTGTCATAGTTGCTGTTCAATCTGAGCTTGATCGCTTACCTTCATCTTCCTCGACGAGCACAAGCGCACCTGATTCCGTATTGCTTATGGAATGCTTGGCCGAACTGTAAGTCTTAATAGGTACAAGGCAAGTTTCTTAATAACAGGATTATCATATCTCCTTAGATTTACTGCCAACCGTCAACCTGGAAAAGCTTTACCTTTCTTCCTTCGCCTTCGTCGCTCCAATGTCTTTGATTTAATCCGAGAACATAACCTCTTTACCGATGTCCAAGATCAAGCGCTTTTACTGGTAGAGTTCGATTACGAACTCATAGAAAAACGTCGAAAAGAAGGTGAAGAGGTAGACCCCGAACAAAGCGACGCTATTACTTTACTGGTCGATCACACACATTCCATACCTGTCCGTTCTCCTGCATTTCATATCATTTGATACTCAATGGTGGCGGTGATTGTATCATCAGGTTGCACGCGTGGTGAAACAACTACAAAGTCGGCAATATTATCTCTTCCTCTATCTGGACGCCCTATTCGCGAAAGACCCTCACTTAGCATTTGATTTTGCTGACCTACAAGTAAGCTTGTATTATTTTGTCATGCGTGGCTTTAGTTTGACATACATGTTTACAGGTAACGCTCTATGCTGAATATGCTACTCCACGGCTGATCGACTATCTGCGAGCGAGTAGTTACTATAATCTAGAGGCGGTATGTCACCTTTGATACCACGCTCAAAGCTGTTCTGATATGTACCAGGCATACAATGTTTGCAAAGGCCGAGACCTTGTACCTGAGATGGTATTTTTGTTGGGCCGTATGGGTAATAACAAGAAAGCGTTGACACTCATTATCGAACGCCTGGGAGATGTACACCGCGTAAGGCTTTTAATCGCTGTTAGTCCATTATCCACTTGCTAATCGACATACAGGCCATCGAATTTGCTAAAGAACAAAGTGATGATGACCTTTGGGAAGATCTACTGAAGTACTCGGAGACCCGACCTGGTCAGTCAATATTCTCTAACATAACAAGACAACTATTTGAACATATTTTTCAGCATTTATCCGTGGCTTACTCGAGAACGTTGGCGCTGAGATCGATCCAATTCGCTTGATTCGACGCATCAAGAATGGATTAGAGATACCTGGACTGAAAGAGGCCTTGATCAAGATTCTCCACGACTTTCATTTGCAAATCTCGCTACTGGAAGGTTGTCAAACAATCTTAAACGGCGATAGTTCTGATCTCGCAAAGACACGACAAAAGGGCCAAACAGGGGGCTTTTTCGTCACAGGCACGTATTATTTCAGTTCACCTGGGCAGATGGATCTGACTAGTTAGTAGCTAAGAACACTTGTCCAATGTGCTCTGAATTATTATTACGGACGCCTCAAGATCTTCTGCTACTCTTCCTATGTCGCCATGTAGCTCACGCCTGTTGCGTTGCTGGCACAGAAGACTTACCTGAACAGCCAGACCCAGGTCTACTGAGAGTTGGATTGGTGGATCCTGTGGGGGTTGGGATGAGCGGCAAAATTGCCTTGTGAGTAATCCATTGGAAGATAATGTTACCTTACTTAACACTTCTTCAGTGCTTCTGTTGTACGAGCCAAAGTACACCAAGGGTGTCCAGTGTGTCACAAGAAAGTTGAAGGTGATCGGATGTAGCGATCATCTATTTTTCCTCATCTCCACACAATTTCAGGTGCTGCTTTTACGCTATATACCAAAGCATATTGTATTCGTAATCCTTACAAAGGTGCTACTCGTTTTCAAGTCACTCTCGCTCAACGTGACCAGTCGCGGAAAATGGTCCTGTTGCAGCTTGCAATAAGTATCTCAAAACTTACACCTGAACTCGTCTGCAGCCGAGACTAATTTCAATACGTCATTGCACTAAGTAGAGCCACTAAGTAATTATGATTTTGATCACAGCCTTAGTCCCATGACCCAGGGTGACTGAGTTTCCATGATAAAGTTGGCACAGCTCTGGGAGATCATCCAAACTGTTCTTAACCATAGTGTGGCACTCACCATATGGTTCTGACGACACACCGTGATTGAGACATAATTATACATTCACCGCGATACCGAGTTTTGGATGCCTTCCGACATACCCCGCCGCCAGACTAATTTTCTGAAATATCATAGATTGCCACTTGACCACTTCGAATCAGCACTACCGACTCTCAAGGAAGAGTCCAGACAGTACGTATGGTCAACCGTGGGACTAGTAATGGCACACTCTAAAGGCCATTATCAGATGCATTCAGAATTTACTCAGGTACCGTAGTCACCATCCAACAGCGAAGTTTCCACGAACAAGAAGTGCAGCAGTACTGGTCCCATTATTCGTCGGACGTGCAGGAGATCTCTATGTGTTGCTCAGCCGGTCAGCATGGATCAACGTTCCACTTGAATGACGATACACTAACTTTTCGTATTCATATCAATATCTTCCTAGGCGGTCAGCAGAGTTGAGATCATATGCCGGAGACACATCCCTCCCTGGCGGGAAGGTGGAGGCACAGGACAAGACTTTGGAGGATACAGCAGTGAGTGACTAGATCAAATAAAAGTAAAAATCGGATTAATCCCAATGTTCATTGGCGTCTAGAGACGCGAGGCATTCGAAGAGGTGCGGCATGTTTGACCAGCTTCTCCAATTCTTCTGACGACAAGTCTAGGTTGGAATTGTTCAAGATAAAGAAAAAGTGCCGCTATTGTGTGTGATGGAGCCATTTCTGGCTGGAAACCAAACGATAGTAACACCGTATGTATATAATGTTCTACCAATGTGATACCACTGACCTTGATCCGCCTAGTGTCGTGGTCCTCATCCTTGATAAAACCCTTCAGGTATGTTCCAGTTTCTCTCATATTTTATAGTATTCTGATCCCACTCAAGCCCATCCTTAATGTATCAGAGGTCGCGTCTATCTTTTCGCATCCTCTTGTTTCTTTTCTTTCCTCAGACCCTCCTTTCCCATCCGAACCCGAAACTGTCGAGGTTTCATATCATACTGCTAGAGATCACACCTGGTCTAAACATGGGATTGTCCGTGTTCACAGCTTCCTCACAGGTCGCGAAGCAGGTGGCATCAAACCTGTGTTCGGGCTGACTGCGTACGTCCTTTCATTAACTGGATGATGGCCCCTAATCTCATCTGAATTCACCAATTCATATACCAATTATTAACCCTCCTCCAACCAGCAACATTCTTATACACACGGCCATGGTCGGTTATGCTCGTACTCCAGATTTCGAAGTTCAACCGCCTAGCGCCCCAAGCATGGCCAAGCAAATTGCTCATGCGATACTAAGTGGTGGTGCGTTGCGTGCAGCTTATGACGCAGAAGGGCTAGATGCAGAGCGAGCTGTAAAAGACTTGTTAAGGAGAAGATGGGTCCTTGGTGGATTTAGCAAGGTGGGCCGAGAAAGAAGTTCAAGTAAGGGTTTAGGGCGAAGAGGTAGTAAAGGGGGTGGAAGTAAAGTCCAGAAGGGCGATGGTG
The DNA here is from genome assembly GCF_000218685.1 of Serpula lacrymans var. lacrymans S7.9. Lineage (NCBI taxonomy): Eukaryota > Fungi > Basidiomycota > Agaricomycetes > Boletales > Serpulaceae > Serpula > Serpula lacrymans. The sequence goes on from NW_006763302.1 coordinate 75,547, forward strand.
GAGGATCTGGGAGCTGGGGAGACCCCAAACTAGTCGAGGAGTGGAAAGGACTTGGTAAGGAATGGATGGAGCTACTCGGCGAGAGACAGAAGCAGGACGCGGCATCAAACAAAGTTAACAACGCCACGGGGCCTTCCACTAGCAAAGCTCAAAACGGTAGTATCGAGGAGAAGATTGATATGCGCATAGAGTGGATCATGGAACAGGTGAATATCTATAAAGCTTGGATTGTAGAGCAGGAGCGACGAGGTGGTGATGTGAGTAAGCCGGTGGAGAAGCTTCGCAAACAAATTGAGAAGTCCAATGCTTTGATAAGAAAGATACGTATCAGTGCAGACGGAAGCGAGTCAGGTCAGGACGGTGGGGGTTCTTTTCCTATGATCGGGGGGAAATCCATGGATGATCTGGGCAGATGTTTGGAAGCAACAAAGAACGGCGTGGATGAAGATCTAGAGAGGGGTAAAGAAGGCTCAAAGGCAGGCAACAGCGAGAGACAGAAGGGTCTAGGCAGAGGACTGGAGGATATAAGGAGCGGGTTTGAAGCGATGAACAGCGCTGGGGACTTGGGCGGGCACGGTCGGTCAAAACATGCGAGACGCAAGGATACCGAGCAGCTTTCGTGGAAGAAAAGAGATGCGAAACTTTGAAATAATTTTGTAACTATACCCCCCGTGTTTGTCTCTCCTTCGTGTCATTATTTTAACCTCATAATGAATACTAGTAAGCTGCTTCCAAGTACCTGAACTTGTTACGCGTAAGCTTGGTATATTGACAGTATTTCTTTTAGTTACTGGAGACATTGTCAGGAGTGCAGCATGCACATGGACCAGCAGACGATAGTATTATAATTATACAACTTAGGATGCGACGAAAGATGCAAGGTCAAAGAATCATGGGCAATTCCCCAACATATACATGACAAGCCCTTTTGCTGATGGACCAATTTCGATCTTGTATCGAAGATCTTCCGGTAATAGCCATCAGAGAGACTTGAAGTAACTGTAGTGTAATTAATGCATTATCCCCGTTTGCATCCTGGGAGGTCTCAGGAGATACAAGAACAGCTTGAAAATGACTTACCATACCATTTACGATGCCCGATTTCACAGAAGACCAGATATAAACGGTAAGCTTTGCAGTATTTACGAAGGGTGAACCTGTGCGTGAACATCGCTTTGCGACTCATAAACAAAATATTTACATCTGTTGGTGATGTTATCCATTTGGATATTGGACTGGGTGGGGTGGGACCAGGAAGTTTATCACTGAAATCATACAATCATGAGACAACTCACCTTTTAGTGCCAGACATGCATGTGCAAAGCACTTACGTTGCATTGTATTATTCCAGATGGAATGGAAAATCCATGAATGATAGTATTGAGAGGATATATCAACTGGAATTTCTAAAACCACGTTATAAGCATCGCCATTGGTGCCCGCTTTATTTGCTGAATACTTGGAAAATATCAAGGTGTGGTGACCACTTAGCTAGTGCTAATGAAAGTTTAAGTACGTTAATGAGTTAGCATCAGAGGGTTAGTCTCCCTTGCTGACCTAATTCAATATATTGATGATAGTCGATCGATATCTTGTAGCAGGCCATAGAAGACAGCCGTTTTGCCACCTCCTGAGCTCGTCGTTCTTGTGAAAGCCATTGACTTTGTTCAGGTTGTATAGCTGCTATGCCAGCATTAGAATACATATATCAATGTATCACCAGTATATATTTTTTCGTCTGATTTCACTAAGTCCTTGCTCTATCTACGCAATGCCGAATAGGCCGTTAAGCCGATGTGTGCCGTGCATTTTTTTCTCTGCTTAAAACCACCGAACGGGGGCACCCACCAAATCAGCGTTATATTGGACTAGACTATCAGAGGGTTAGAACACTTGTCATTGAGTTGCTTTACTTTAAACCATCCATGCTTCACTACAAGCATAACAAATGAATTATTACAAAGTCAGCTGTGTCAAATTGGCCGACGCTAAATTTTCTTGTACAAATAACACACTTCCTTGTGTCTGATTACGCGCCACCATAGTCAAATCAGCATTATTGATCATTTAAACCGTCATTTGGACAAACAAGTTTTCGGTCTTTCGTGCATCTCACTGTATTTTAGCATTTGAAAAATCAAGTTCCGGATGAGAGGCTTGGAACTTTTTCAACGTCTGAGAGGCCCTGGTTAGAATTCAAGTAAGATCAACTGTACGTACTACTCACCTCCATCTTTTTAATCTCGTCGGAAGTGGGCTTGCCCATTTGCTAAAGCCAGAAATCAGAGTCAGTGCTTGCAAATTGTGTCAAATAACCCACCTTCTGCTGATTATCAAACTGTGAATCGTTGTATTAGCAATGTAGAACATATTATAACTTAGCACTTATCCCATACCATCATCTTTTCGACCATGCCTCTGTAATACATTGTGTAAGATGAGCTAGTGGATACAGATAATCTCACTTACCTGGTTTCACCATCAAGGTCGCCCAATTTACTATTCTCGGGTTGAATTTTGCGTGTATCAATCTTGGGATGGTGTGTCAAGACATTTTCCCACCATTGCTGTTGGTTCAGTTTTTCGAGATGAATATGAATAGCCTCCTGATCCTCTATTGTGGAATGCCTTAATACTGTAGAAGATCGAAGCGCACATTGCCACTCACCGATTGTCCAGGTACTATCTTCAACTTTAATCTGCTTGCACAACTCACCATCAAGGATCTTATCCTTGCCTTTGAGACCGACGCTCAATTTGGACTTTTGCATCACTATAACTAAATCTCTTGCACGTGTGCCTTTTGGCATTGGAACGATGATGTCGACCTCTCCTAGCTCTTGTCGCCATCGATAAGGCAATGCTTTACAGGGTTGCTCAGTAACGATAAGAAGTGAGACGTTTCATTCGTACCAGCCTGTTCTGCATCCTCTCGTGCTTTGTCCTCAGCATCTTTAACCTCCCTTTCCTCCTTCGAAAGCTTATCGTATTCGCCGTCAGTCATGGAGATGAAGAGATCTAAGACTTTTGATATCCGATAACTGACGATGCAAAGACAAGGAGCTAACTTTGTTTATCGTTGTGTATCTTCTCGGACTCTCCTAGCGCAACAAAATCGTTACAAATGTGGAAGTTTACAGTTTGAAAGTCAGCGACTACCAAGGACTTGTGTCAATCTGTAGTATGATAAGTTAGTCTAAGTATCTGGCAGGCATCTCATCGCAACGAAGGTTCGGATTCTACATAATCAAGTGGCGAAAATACAGGCATTTCCTGGAAGTTGAATAATGGTACGGTGGTAAGTCGCGAAGATATATCGGCGAGCATGAAGAATCGTTTGGCTGATTTAACTCGTAGACACCATGTCGAGGCCAGAAACTGGCGATGATGCATCTAGTATGCCAATCGTGGGGGGAATATGTAAAACCCTCGATGTCCCTGGCGATCCCTGGACGTGTAAAGGATTTAGTCCACTTGCCTGGCTTCAAACATCGCCGAAATACACAGTTTACATGTCAATCCCCAGTCTATCTATTTCATACCTATTTCATTCTTAAGTATGGATGGCAGGTCAGGTGAAAGATCCCGACTCTCCCCTCCAATGAAATTAGGCCAATTTTTTGGCTCCTTTAAAGGCAGTGCCCCCCCCCCCCCCCCCCTATTCGTGTACCAATAACTCTTAACACTTTCATTGTTAATCAGATATTGAGATGGCATGACCCTTATAAAACAAATTGCGTCCTTGATACAAGCTAAACATTATCTGATACATACGTGATATCATGATAACGATGGAGCTACTTTTTACTTGTACATTCACTGGGATTCTTCAGGCTTTGGTTCTCGTGCTTGGACTTCCACGTCGGTCTCCAGGACCTCTGGAACTTCCTCTGGCTCCTCGCCCTCTTGGGGTAATATGAGGTTAAGTATTACGGCCACAATACCAGAAACCAAGACTAAACGCAATTGTAAGTATTTTGCATTTCCTGGGTGCAGAGTTAAACTCACAAGGCGTGCTTAGCACAATCGTTATAGACTCAAAAAGCCCTTGTAGGCCAACGTTTGCATTTTGCACACCATCAAAAAGATAAGTGAAAACGTCAGGTACGATGAGGTCGCCTATGCCGAACGACAATGCGGCAGCAAGGACGAAGCGATCCCGCCGTGTGAACCGCACGTAAGAAAGCACGCGAATACCAGAAACCGCAACGCTGGCAAATAAGAACGTCGTAACTCCTCCAAGAACGGGATTTGGGACTTGGGGAATGAAATAGCTTATGAAACCGATAGTAAAGCAAGATAAGGAGGAAACTCACTAGCAAGGAAAAAGCCTGAGATCTTGCCTAACACACCGAACATTATCAGAAAGACACAGCACCATCGTCCAGCAGAACGGTTTGCGCAGCGTGTGATAGCGATAACGCCGTTATTCTGCGAAAAGCGATTACTATACATCGATTCGGGTTATAAAGGCTGCGCGGTCACCTGTGCAAATATCGACAATGGAGTCACAGTAAATAGTGCAGATATAAACCCGCCTAAACCATCACTCTATCATTGCAACCCAGTGCGATAATTAGTACACGGGCGATAAAATGATCACTGAAGACATACGAGGACACCACCTTGAATTCTTGAATCAAAGTCTTCTCCATCGACCTCAACGCGAGAGACCTCGGCGGATGCTGTGATGTCTCCAATAGCCTCCATCGTTGTAGAAACTGGAAAATGTCAGATATTTCTTCGCATAGGTAGTCATCACCAACCATAGACCGCCAGCATGGGTAATATAGCGGGGGGATATACTCCTATTTTAAACCGATGGACCCTATAGTATGGTTGGTGCCAGTAAGACATACTACTACATACCAGCTGTAAAATATAAGACTTACCAAAGAAATGTAACTACGGGCGCTGTAGTGATACTGCTCCCATCAATATACCCCGTGGCACCTGAGACAACGCATCCCACAGCGAGCCCGACGATAATACTTGCGTTCTTCAAAAAAGGCGAACCAAAGAGTTCTGTCAAGATGATACTGATGAAGGATAGGAATCCAAGGCCGATAAATTCAGGGGATCCCCACCTATCAACATATCAATATGTTGGCCCAATTACAAAAGTAAATTAGATCCAGAGTAGGCCGACTCACGGGAGAGCTTTTGGCGCCTGTGTACTTGGACAAAGCATATATATTCCACTAGTAGGGCGTGACTGGCAGCCATTTGACCCACCTCCCCAGTCTGGGATACCAGAAGATCCGACTAGCGATGCGCCAATCATCAGAATGACTGTTCCTGCAGATGCCCGCATTTGTGACCTCAGAGTAAATTTGCAGCGGGAGCACTGAATTACAAAGTTTACGAACCAGTAACCATTGGGGGAAAGATGCGTTGTAAAATTCGCGGAGGGACGAAAGACAAGCCGACTTCGAGGAGAGAACAGATGAGAGATGTGCCTGCAAATAAATGCCCTCCGTCATTGACATACGCAGCGCCATTAGCGCAACTACTTACCTAGTACCATCCCGTACGCGTCAGGACAAGCCCCGCGAATCATTGTACCATCAGAAGCTGTTGTAGAGGGGCATGTTCCATTGCTGTACATTGCTGAAAAAATCTGGCGCAATTTAATCGGAATTATTAAACTGACAAGTAAGAAGGCTTGGTACTCACTGCATCTGCCGTGCTAAGGGTAGCAAAGCTGGTGCCTACGACAGAGAGTAGCCCAGTACCGAGATAATAACCTTTGAAGAGCTTCATACGGGACATTTGGACAAGACTGAGTATCCCTGCAAGATACATGCTCTGTTAATCTCACTTCAAGAAGATATAGAATATCCATACCACATCCTATGAGAGATGCAGAAATCATGTACGCCGAAGTCTCGCCGTCGAGAGCAAGAGAGCTTGCAAATATGATGGGTGGTGTAATCAGCCCAGCAAGCATCGCAAGTGAGTGCTGCAGACCGCATGCCATCGCAAGCACCAAAGGAAGCTCTGCGTCGAGAGCGTAAAACGGCGGGGCCCGTGGCCTCATGCTTTTGCGTCCACCGATGGAAAAAGGAAGAGTAGGGGTACAGAGCCAAGTATAATTGTAGTTACCCAGCCAGCCGTGCTTGGTGGTCAGCTTACGATGAACGCGGGCTACCCCATGTTTAATGCCCATACGCCAGCTTGTATGCATGGGCGCCGTTGAAGGCGGTTGCTGGTCAACCACAGATGATGACATATGTAGGTCCTTGGTTCAATTCCTTGCTTGAAAGTCTGCTCCAGTTACAAGTCCTGCGACAAGGTGGTTGGGGACGAAGAATTGCATCACTTATCGCACTGAATAAAAGGGATTTGCACTGCTTCCACTCTCCCGCGATAAAGCAAGTTACGATACTGTTTAGCGTGGAGAGATAAGGACCTGCTAAAAACTTATCGCGAATGTCACGTGCTTAAATTAAGCACATGATGCGGACGCGGTTATCCCTAAAACTAAAAATACAGCTGTCATACATGTCATACTAACCACAAGCTTATAGCGATGTATTATCCTCCCATTCATCATCTATGTTCATGTCGCCTTCTATTATTGACCCTGCACGTCCACCTCGCTCCATCGCACCGGGGATATCCATAATTCCAACGGTCCTCAGCCCAAACGCCTCCGGATTCGCGCTACGTGCAAGTGCGCGTTTGTATGTTTCGTCCCATTGCGTATCACTGCGAAAAAACCTCCGTCGACCCTTCCTTCCCGGGTGTCCGTCTGGATCTACATCAACGTGCTTATTCGTGAGGATGCTCATACGTGTTCTGTGCCGTCGTCTACGATCAGCCGAGTCGTCATCAGACTCCCACTGGTAAGGATCTGTGTCATCCGACTCGTCTGATTCTTCTTCTTCTTGTAAATTATATACTAAACGCGAATACTCTGATCTCTTTTCAATTAATAACCGTGTCTTTTAATTGACTGCCCAGAGGTGGAACTCACGCGCTAATCGCTCGTCTAGTTCGTTTCTCGAATTCTCATCACCATCGTCCCAATACCCAAGATGTTGTCCCAGGCTCTCCCTTGGCACATCATGCATGCCAACGGAAGGAGGACCCGGTAAGGCCCCAAGCTGCTCCAAGGCTGTAGTCCTAATAAAACTGTATAAATTCTCTTCCAGGCCCGAAATACGTAAATTCATTTACCTAACCTTGTCTAAGGACCCGTCCCGCACGTTCAAATCCTCCATATTGTTCTCCGGAACCTCAAGCCGATATCGTGGACCAAACCACTCAAAGTATTCGTTCCACGGGAGCTTCTCATCAATTGTATCTTCAATGCCGAGTGCACATGCAGTCTCGTATGTCCATACTCGAGCAACGTTTTTTATCGTATAGCCTCCACCACCAAGCAAGATTAGAGGTATATTTTGCTTCCTGAGAAACTGGACGCAGTGCGCATGGCCATGCATTGTGATATTGAAGCACCCCAATTTGTCTCCAGCAAGCGAATCTGCGCCGCATTGCAGCACAACGACAGATGGTGCGAAAACTTGCATGCACTTTGAAACTATCTATGGGAAGAACCGTTGTTTAGGAAGATTCGTGTGTGATCAGTGTAAAACGAACCGGTTCAAAAATGCTCTTGAATGCCTCGTCCGTGAGCCCGTCTTTGAGTGGCACGTTGACCGCATAACCCTTGCCCTTTCCTCTTCCACAATCGTCCTGCGTCCCTGTCCCCGGGAAGTATTCGCCAAACTTATGAAAAGAACATGTCATCACGCGATCTGTGGTGTAAAACGCCTCCTCTACTCCATCCCCATGATGGCAATCGATATCGATATATAACACCCTCGAGTATGTCCGCAACAACTCAAGGATCCCAAGCACTATGTCGTTGATATAACAAAATCCAGATGCCTCCCGTTTTTTCGCATGGTGTAGCCCGCCAGCCCAATTAATTGCAATATCCACGGCACCAGATGATATACGTTGCGCTGCGCCTGAGAGAATTCGATTGTTTCCATCTTCGCGATATGAATCAAGTACTCACATATAGAACCTCCTGCAGAAATTGTGCAAAAGTCGAAAACACCCTCGAATGCTGGGTTGTCCTCACCCATTAAAACTAATTGAATAATGGCGTGAGCGCATACGCAAGGGATAAAGGTAGTGTAAACGTACACCTCGTGCCGTGATAGGTCAATTGCTCTGCAGTCTCTGGAGTAACCCGGTTCAGAAAGTGAACATACTCATCTGTATGGAACGACGTCATAGCCTCCGGAGAGGCACGCTTTGGCCGCTACATACGGTCTGGCTAAGAAATGTGATGAGCAGAATAAAGAATTACCGCACTAATATATGCATTTTATCAAGCATGTCGTACGCTGAAACGAGATCGTGAGTGATTCGTATGCGGTGAGGTTTCATTGGATGACCGAGTCCCATATGTGAAAAACCGACATCGCCTGTAAAGTTTATTTATTAGTATGCTCCCCAGAGTTAACTTGACCATACCATCATAGTAGTAAGCCACGCGTCTCTTGGACATGGTAAAGGTATGAGAACACGACTAATGAACAAAGGTTCGAAGGCTTACAGGTGTTCGACTTCAAAAACAAACATACACAAGCAGAGATAAGATAAGATAAACGAAACGGAATCAAAAGTGAAGATCTAGGTTTGGGTAAATCGAGGCATTGTGTTTAGTTTGCCAGTGCCTATAGGAGATTGTGGTGTGATGATGCAGTACTAAGATCAATGCAATATAGTCCCAATGCAACTATGTAATGATAATGATATAGCCATTGCTCAACCTGAACAAGTCATCCCATGCGGGCTTTCTTCCTCGATGGTCCTAGTGGTCCACTACCCTGACTGCCCGCATATCCACCTGCGCTCAAACTAGCAAAACTTGCTGTACTACCAGGTTTCGACAACTGAGCCTGCACATGTGCCTGTGCCTGTGCTTGTGCTTGCGCCTGAGTTTGTGTTAAGCCTATCATGGACGGCGCCTCATCTTGAGTAATACGCCGTTGAGGTGGTAACTGATGCTGCGAGACATAATGAAATGCGCTAATCAAAGTAGGACCCTCTCAGACGGACGTACAGAAGCTGGGAGGATGAATATACTCACTTCCAAGTAGGTTTTGGTTCTTCTTGGAACCACTTGTGCTGAATTGCTTCTTTGGCTGTTAACCTGTTGTCCGGGTCGTAGGCGAATAACTGACGTAGTAGTTCATAGCCTTGTGGTGATCGAATACGACTGTGACACCATTCGGCAAGGCGGTTCTGGTATCTAAAATACTTAGACAATTGATCAACCTTGGTCGAACATGCAACTCACGGATCCAGACGCTTCATATTCTGATATTCCGGCATGTCTCGAACCCCAGGCCAGTCCTTTTCTATAAGACAGCTCAAGGCATTGTTGGTTTTAGGACGATGCAAGTCAATGTACACACCATCTGGAGTTCCCAATACTTCAAATATCTTCAAAAGCTGGTCCCGTTGAAATGGGACATTCTTCTTCGAGTCTAACTTGGCCTCCTCACCCTTGAATATTGGACGCAAGCTCGCCAGCTCGGCTATCACACAACCCACCGCCCAGCAATCGACAGCTTTGTTATAGTGTTTAGCGCCCATCAGCAACTCTGGTGCACGGTACCAGATGGTCACAACGACTTTGTCTCCAGCAAAAAGTGGCTGCAATGGTTGGTATATAAGCCTTGCTAGTCCAAGATCGCCGATTTTTACTACGCCTTCAGCCGTAACAAGGATATTGGCGGGCTTGAGATCTCGGTGCAAGATGTGAGAAGCGTGCAAGTAGATAAGGCCATTGAAGAGCTGGTAGATCAGGGATTTCAAGACCTGGGAAGGAATTTGAATGCGCAGTGTTTGCGAATAGTGATGAATGACTTGCTATCAGACGTTATTAACACGAAGGTCGCAAGAACGAGTGGTGTGACAACAGACGCACAAGGAAATCGTGCTCGGCATAGTCAAAAACCATGTAGATAGACTTGTCCTCCAGAATAACCTCTTTCAGCGAAACAACATTATCGTGACATATCTCCCTATTGAGCTTGACATCATCATTGTTGTTAGTTTCGGTTAATTCCCAGAGATGGGTGGCTCTCACCGCTATCTCTCGGATTGCACTCTGGCTGATGCCAGTATAAGTGACGACATCTCCCTCCTTGTCTGGCTTGAATTTCTTGATTGCATGTATACGTCCGTCGGACTCTGTGCTTTGGGCCTTGTACACACGTCCATACGTGCCAGAAGAGATAAATCCAAGAATATTATACTTTGATGCTACTGTACGTCTTGCTGCATCCCGCTTGAGGCGGTAAAGGCGCATTGGATCAGACTGCAGAATATTGTGAGACCTTTCTTCGAGCATGAGGCCTGCATGAAGACCGAAAGTCGCCGACTATGATATTGTATTTGACCTCGAAGACGTGGACCGCAGTGAGCAGTGCGTGGGAACTTTGAACCAGACGCAGACAGCAATACTTTTGTCGGGGCACAGGTTAACCAGCATCTTTGCTGGCGTATTCCATCTTCGAAACCGAAACTTCTAATACAGCCAGGCAACGGTCAGCTAGCCATGGCGAAATCTCAGGAAAGCTTCATGTTCACGGTCGGAAAACTCGGTATGTTACACGCACGTCTTTCTTGCTTCTGCAGATTAACCACAAAGTTAAACCCCCAGACGCCGGAATGGCTGTAAGCGAAGTTATTACCTGCTATACACCAAATTAACCCCTTATGATTCCGGCCTTTTGTAGATCCTTCTCGGAGAACGAGCCCACTTGATCGAGTTTCCTTCCGTGCTGTTGCCTCCGGGGGCGACGACTGGCTCAATAGTCAACATCTCCGTTCATCAAAACACAACCGAGGAGCACAAGCGAGATCTCGAGTTCTGGTCCCTGCAAAACAATATTCTGGAAGCCTATGGACATACGTCACCGTCCCCACCAAACCTCGAGGTATGTGTACGCCGAAAACCCTGCACCGTTGTTGCTCATCGTGTTTTAGGTTCGAAATGTTACTCAGACCTCTGTCACGCTTGAATGGCCTACCATCAATCTCGCGACCGCCAAATTGCGTTCTCTTGATATATACAAAAACGGACAACGTCTCGCTGCCATCCCAAACGCGGTTACCAACACCTCCACGAAGCTATCCAGCCTTCAGCTTGATACGGAGTATACTTTCCAGCTAATCATGCGTACAACGGCTGGAACATATCCTTCTAATCTCATCCGTGTGCGTACACATACCATAGTTGATACATCCGGCATATCTGTTTGCTTCGGGACAGTGCAGGACCCTGCGTTACTAGAGAATGCCAAGCTGGCACTTGGGGAAATGCGTGCTAAGTGGAGTGATAAAATTCAAATAGATACCACGCACTTTGTGTGCACCACACCAGCGGCGACTCCCAATGGTGCGCAGGCCACAGGTGGCATCAGTAGCGGACCTGGGGTGGAGTATCAACGTGCCCTTCAACTTAGCATTCCTGTTGTGCAGCCTCATTGGATCTTAGCCTGTCTTTCAGAAAAGAGGTGCGCAGGATCTTCCTTATTCCGTCGATCTACTAACGGGGGTCGTGTAGGATGGTTCCTATAGCTGGCTTTTACCTAGGCACAACCCCCTCCACACCGATGAACTCTGCTCCATTCCAGCGTCCCCAGTCGATGTCTCAAGCGTCTTTACCACAGTCTGCGTCTTCCAGCAATATGCACAGAAATGGACCCAACCGTGCGTCCATGCCCGCACCGCAGCGTGTATCTCCCGCTTCGCCTCCTGCAACATTGAATGGTAGACCACATCCCACAAGTCCGGAGACTAGTGCAAGGTCCATTCCGCTCGATGCTACCCCGGAAGAAGATCACGAGGAGGAAAACCCAGCGGGAATGCGTTCACCAACGGATAGTGCGGGGCGGAAGAGTAGGAGTGGGACTATGGATAAAAACTTCAAGTTCCCTCCATCGAACACCTCTCCACCAACGAGTGTCAGCGAAGCACCCAAGCCAAAGCCAGACCCACCCTCACCCCCCGGGCTCGAAACAACCGGAGCAGCGGCTCGTGAGGCTCAGGACGGTGAATTAACACCTATCAGCTTTGTAGTTCCATCAAGTGTGGAAGTTCCACCACCCCCTCCCGTGGAAAAAGAGAAGCCTGCTCAGGTGGTAGATGATGGAGAAGAGGAAGTGGGTGAGACGGAGGAGATTGCGCTCAATTAGATGTTTGTTTTCCCGTTCCGGCCTCTTGTTATTTTTTTTTACTGTAAATACATCGATGTTGTAAATATTCAACTCCCTCAAGGATGGACTGTAAGCTGTTGTATTTATGGTAGTATGGTGTAGTTCTCTCCGGCTTATCGCCGTTACGTCAGCTGCCGTTGTCGTCCAGCCAATTTTTGGCCTTTGAAATCCTGAGGGAAGATGAGTGCCATGGGAGAAGGCATATTGGTACCAGAAACATTCCTCCCACTTCCAGGAGACACTGTTAACCAGCCTTATGTCTCTGTTTCCTGCATCCCAGCTGGATTTCTTCATTTACCCGACCGGGAGGTCTTCGATGACGCCCTGGAGCAGCCTGAGAGCACCGGCAGACAAGTTCCCTCTTTCGCATTCCTTATCGATCACAGCGAGTATGGGAAGCTTTTGTTTGATCTGGGTCTGAGAAAGGTATCCTTGCGTACCACTATGGTTGTTTTTGGTCGTTGCTCTCATGCCGTGACTTAGCATGGGCAGGGCTATCCCCCTACTTTGAGGGAGACTCTGGAGATCTTCGTCGTACATTGCCCTCGAGATGTCGTAGATCTCTTGCAGGAGGGTGGCGTATCACCCAGTGAAATAAGAGCGGTGATTTACAGGTGTGTACATCTACACTTCATTTGCTCGAAACTGATTGCATTTCCTTTATCTGACAAGCCATCTACATTTCGACCACGTTGGAGACTTGACCCCTTTCATTTCAGCTCAACTCATTCTAGGCAGTGAAGCTGCACAGGTTATGAAAAAAACCTACCCCAAAAACCCTGATAGTGTATTCGCCGAGTTACCTCCTGGTCAGAAAGTACGCTACGTTAGTTTTGCAGAGGAGGAGGAGCCACCAACCGTAGATCAAGGATCTTATATGGCTGCAGTGTATCAAGCGCAGATCAACCCTGCATTCCCCATTCCTTCGCGAGAGATGCCATCTTCGACTGTCATTTCACCACTTGGCTCGTTCACACAGGCACTGGATCTTTTTAATGACGGCTCTTTTTATCTTTTGGATGCTCCAGGTCATTTCCCTGGACATCTCGCCGCTCTTGCTCGTGTAGCTCCCAACCGCTTCGTCCTTCTCGCGGCAGATTGCTGCCACAATCGCATTTGCTACGATCCTGGCGATAGACTCGTATCTCGCGAGAACTACCACAACGTTGATGACGCGAGGGATACGGTTCTGCGACTCAAACGAATGAATCAGGAGGATAACGTTGTGGTCATCCTCGCTCATGAAACAGAGAGGTTACATGAGATGCCTCTATTTCCGAGGACTTTGAATCAGTGGGCAGATGAGGAGGCCAGTAGGAAGGCTCTGAGAAATATAGCGGACCGACAATTGTCAGTTTAATCCACTAATTGTTGCATAGTAAGTTGGAGGGAGGCAGATAGCAAAGAAAGAAGTTATTAGAAAGGGGTTTCTCTTTTATTTTGTCACTTATGTGTATCGATGCACTTGTAATCCCTGCAGACATCGCATGTGTGTAGACCGTGGTTTAAATTTCATCTGTACTCCTCACTCAACGTTTGCTTTTAGCGCACCAGTAATTAGTCCCTGTGAGTCTACGATTCGCGCAATACAGTAGTCAGTGGCATCGTAGACACTCGTATACATGTGTTTATTCAGAGCTACACGGAATACAATGGTAGTTTTTTGATATATGCTGGTACATTGCAATGAATGTACCGGGTACGATATTTATACAAGCTCACAAAGATTTTGCCTGAAGTCCACCGCCTTGCCTTCACTCATCGTGCGCGTGAGGGCCAGGTCCAGTGAAAGTGAATAAGGATTTCTTGAATTCTTCCGATGTAGGGTGTGCAGTAATCGGATGGACAACAACCTGCAAATAGACCTTTTTTATTAGCTTTTCCACCAATTAGGCCGTCAAACTAACCTGAGTGTGCAAGTCTCCCTTAGGCAGTGTCCAAGCGCCATGTTGAGAAGTAGCATTGACGCTGTAGAATAGTCAGCGAAGTAATGAATGCTATGGCATGAGCCTTACGTATAAGCATTGTATTGCGGGTGATACTCAAGGGTCCAACGCTCAGTGACAGGAGGTTGATGGAAGACTCCATAAACTGCGTTATCGATGATAGCGGCGTTTGTGCCAGTGGCAGTGATGATATAACGACCGCCGCCAACATTTTGAACTTCAAGCTTAAAGATCAATTGATGGAGTTAATACGTATCAAGACCCTCAGCTCGAGAAACACCACTTGCCTTTTCTTGCGTTCCTGGGAATAAAGCCAATTTCCTGGGGTGGTCACCCGAGGCATGAAGGGTGTTTACGCTGTTGCCTTTGAAAGCAACGTTGCTGATAACATAGACATTACTGAGCAATTCGTTAGACATTGTATGGAAGAGGTTATTTGTGGTGGTGGTGGTTGGGCCTTTTGAAGCATAGCTGGAGGGGTTTTATACCGTACAGAGTGCTGTCCGTCTAGAAAGGGGAATGACATGGGCCCGAACAGTGTCGAAGAGAGTCGAATGGAAGTGGATGGATGTTTTCCGTACTGGGCAGGTTTGCAATGGTCCTGTCATCCCGACCCGCACTAAGTACGTCAAATGCTTATGTAACGTTTGCAATTGTGCACAAAGTACGAACACGTGATTTCCACACGCGTCCACGAGATCGAGTTTTTCTACTGTGATAATCAACCGTACTACTCAATATGTGTACCACCGTCCCTTTCGACCAGACTCATCCTGGAACATCGGCCAAAATTTCATCCATCTTTGACGTGTCTTTAATTAGGGTCGACTTTCTCGTGCGTAACAAGCTACTGGCGCAACTTTACCTTTTATCTCATAGTAAACGCGACACTCTACCTTCTGGCATCAAAATCTACGTTATGAGACAGGATCCATTCGTACCATATTCATAGTCGAAAGCTTCTAGAATATATCGCTAACCACCTCATGTCTCCACCTCCCCCATCCAACTGAATTTCTCCTTTTGACCATGAGGTCTTCGATGGTTGTTCTAGAAGAGCCAGACCAGAGTGCTACTGAGGAAACTATCTCCTTTTGCGTCCTTCTTGATTGCAGCAGGTGAGAGCCTTTGGTTTTATCTGGTTCTGGGATAAAAACCTAGATCAATTAGTGTTTCGTGCAGTCACCGATATTTGCTTATACCTCATCTATAGAGCCGATTGCGTCATATGATGGGCGAGAAGCAGCATATGCAGTTAGGCCATGTCCACCTGATAGGTACCATTCAACTCAACTCTTCCGCAGCGGATCCGCTCAGGTCGCGAAGAGACTTGCATAAGATCCTGTCGGTATATTTGTCGAGGTGCTTGCTAGTCGGGGTGTCTTCTACGTCATTTCATGGTCTCGTGTGTACATGTCCTAGATCTTTTTAAAGACCGCTGATTTAATTTTTTGGTTGCCCCAGGCCCCTGTGATGGATATCATGCTAGACCCATTGCACGAGGACTACGATAGGGGAGACGACCTGAGAGATATCTTTGAGTGACTCGAACGAATGGATTGAGAAGGTAATATCGTGGTCGTTCTTACCCATGACCACACAGGTTGAATGAGAGATCGAGGAGTTGGAATCAGTGGGCGGATTACGGAAAGTATGAATGCATTGAGAAATATAGCGGATGAAATGAATACAATAATAACTTGAATTTGGGGAAAGATGATAACATATAAGGTAACGCGACCTATGAAAGATGCGCTCGTAGTTACGTCTATGTACTGTAGCGCACCAGTGATTGCTTTTTGCGACTCACAGTCCATGGTCGGAGGCAGATAGCAGATACTCGTATACATATATTTTCTTCAATTGAGCTACACTACAAAGGTAATTTCTTGAAACATGTTACGAAACATTGTGTTAAGTATACCAGGTTCGATAGTTGTACAAGCTCGCAAGGCTACAATTTAAAACATCACCTCGCCTACACTCATTATGCGCCACGGTGTGGTCCTTCGAAGGTGAACAAGAAGGTTTTGTAAACATCTGGGCTGGCATCAATGGGGGCGACAGCAACCTGGAGTATTTCTTGATTAGCTATTCCAATAAATCATGCTATAAGAGTTGCCTGAGTGTGCGAGCCTCCGTTAGGCACAGTCCACGCGCCGTTCTGAGAAGTAGCCTGGACACTGTAAAAGTTGTCAGCACGAGAAATCAATAACAGGGTGGGAATCTCACATGTAAGCATCATATTGTGGTTGATATTCGAGAGCCCACTTCTCAGAAGTTCCGCGAAAGATTCCAAAAACTTTGCCATCGATGACAGCAGTGTCTGTTCCAGTCACTTTGATGTTATAAAGACCGCCATGGTTGCTAACTTCAACCTTTGGTTAGGTTCGACGCGATTAGTACAATGATAATGACTCTGACTTGACAAAATCTGCTCACCTTGGTTGCTATTTCCGACGGAGGGAACATAGCCACTGGCCTGGGGCTCTCGCCCGAGCTGTGAAGGGTGCCTACGCTGCCTTCAAAAGCGACATTGCGGATAATATAGTCATCACTGGGTAGTACAGACATGGTATAAAAAGACTTCCGAAAGTAAGGATTTGGGGTGCTTGGACCTTAGGCCTTATGAAGCAAACCTGAAGGGGCTTTATACCATACAGACCACTCCGTTTCGAAAGGGGATATAGGATGGGACCGAACAAGTTGAACAGAGTTAAATGGAAGCAGATAGCAGATATGAACACTGAATTGGCAGGCACTGCCCATTACGGAGGCTGGTGGAGTTTTATGAAAGCCGTTAGCAAACTGTCAGGAGCTAACCGAGCTGAATCCCAAAAGGTAAGTCCTCAAAAGATAAGTCCTTTTGTGTGACGAAGCCACTGGAAGCTTCAGTGTCATGGTGAGGAGTCCGGCGAGCACGAAAGCAGTCTCCAGTGTCTGGCCTAACACAGACATATGATAGTCGATATATCTACGTTTATAACTAAAAAGGAAGGCGAGCTAGTTGGAGAGGCTCTTGCGCCACTACGCTGCCACCTCGAATCCTAAGCAGCTCATATCAATAGGGCAATAGGGGTGCAAATCTGAAAAATTACACATATTCCTGGACCCGTAGGATCCAGGTTTCCATTTCGTAATTGAAGTTTTTTTCCTTCCAGGAGCTTTTATACCCTTTTTGGATAGAACCTGTTGAGATACCGTGGGTGTAACGGTTGTGACTCAACCGTCACTAGCCTTGAATCACGTTGTTGCTTATTCATACCTGCCTTAGTCTTGCTCGCGTCACATTCCTTATTCCAGAAACCGAGCCATAATATTTCTCGCTAGTCACTCGTTCGCCTTTTATGACTTAGCCTACTTTCGTTTCATATATAAAGGACCCTCTTGTCGTAGAATTCCCCAGTCAATTCTGAATACACCAGTAGACCTTAAACTGTGATTTGGACCCAGAGCTCTCTCATTTCCCTACTACTACGTGTGACGTTCCGTGTGACCATTACATCTTTT
This sequence comes from Serpula lacrymans var. lacrymans S7.9, assembly GCF_000218685.1. Lineage (NCBI taxonomy): Eukaryota > Fungi > Basidiomycota > Agaricomycetes > Boletales > Serpulaceae > Serpula > Serpula lacrymans. The sequence continues at coordinate 93,254 of NW_006763302.1, forward strand.
TTCACAAAACATTGTCTACCCCATCCAACCTCTATCATCGCAAACGGACCTCGGCCTGATTAACCAAGAACACCCAACACCGCAAAACTATGAATTCAACCAATCCCTGCCCAGCCCCGTACCACTTGCATGCAAGAAACTGACCAACTGCCACGGTGCAACTGAGGGTGAACAGTGAGTCCTCGTTGCCTCGCATTACTGACGACTCATCTCCCTCAGCTACCAACCTACAGGGCCCAGGATTACCTGGCCCTCCCTCTGTTCGTGGCGCGCCTGCTGGCAGTATAAGCGCCACAGCGAGAAGTCCCTCCGGTCATCCAGGAGATGACCAGGAGGTGGTAGAACTGCTATATCAGACACCTGTTAGTAGTTGAAGCGATGACTGAAATATACCCCCCCATATGACGAAATTGTCTCGACTGATGCCTGGACGCAGGTATGGATCAGTTTTAAGTATTGACCAAGAAAGATTGGTCGAGCAAGCGGAACATCTACTCACCGAAGAGCAACTTCTCTCCATCCTCAAAAGGTGGCATGATCAGACTGAGTTAGACCCCAAAAAAAGTTCCGATTGTGACAAAGGGCCTTCAAATGCCAAAGGAAAAGAACACGACCACAGGAATTGGGGAATCCTGGCCAAATCTCAAATTGACATCGCAGAACAACAGTCAGCACTAGATGCGTGGAAGAAGGCACAACAATGGGCCCACCAAGAGCACCACAGACCTACTGCTAGGAAAATAAATGTCAGCACAAATAAGAATGCAAGGGCTCCTCAGAACAAAAATGTAGCCGAGTCCTATGATACTCAAATAAAAGACACACGGCGACAACTGAAAAAGCTGAACGTTTGATTAGAAAAAGAGAAAAGAAAGCATGGACGAGTAAGACCTTCCGTACCTGTAGTAGAAAACCACAACCCCATGGAAACAATGATCAACAAAATGATTCATCCTCAGAAAGGGCTAGCTATGCCGAGGACACCTCATACATTGAATCCTATCAACCAAATTCCTGCTGGAAGCTACATTGGGAGATTGTTACACCGGCTTCAAAGACAATGTAACAACCAAGAGTTAGTTACTCTGGCGCACACAGAACACACTATAAGGAAGATGATGAGGGAGTGGTTACCCCTTGAGCTGCAGAGAGTTTGTTGGTTAACAACAGGAGGACTCACTGAGGAGTCTCCTGGATCTATTGGGGTATATATACTACTACAGTGTTATTTGTACATGTGTACTATACAGTTGATAGAGACAGTGGCTGATGATGTCATGTGAGAGAGTTGTGTCTATAATAAGAAGAAAGGCAACACGGCGTGAGAAAGAGGAGTTTGGACAAAAGGGGAAGTGCCGCATGGCACCATGTGTTAGAATATACTCTGACATACCAATACTCCATAGGATAATACCTCTGATTTGTAAGCCAGCCCAGTATGCAGCAGCTATTCTGTGTAAGATGTCCATGGTTGCATGTCATGTTTAATATCCTACATTGTATAACCTTGGTCATATAGCTCAATTGGTAAAGCAGCTGGCATGTATCCAGAAGGTTCCAGGTTCAATCCCTGGTCTGGTCATTATCCAATTTTATCACCATGTGTGAACGCTAAAGTACAAGGTTAAAGCGGAGAATAAAAGTAAAGGGAAGGTCTGAAAGTTGTGTTATCGTAACACTACCCCCCTTCTAAGGCTCGACTTCCAGGCGAGACCAAATACCGGAGGTAGTGGTAAAATTTTCGGGCATAGGTTGAAAAAGAGAATTAAAAAGATTTGAATCCATGCCTCTAAGCTTCCTAGGAGCTGAGGGATTCTTAGAATAAAATTTGCGAACAGCATTGCGAGAATTGTCCAGATGGGCTTCTGGTTCCCACTTTCTGTCCTCGTCTCCATAGCCCTTCCATAGGACTAGGAACTCTAATTTGCCACGCTTCAAGCGTGCATCCACCACTTGTTCGACTTCGAACTCTTCTTCACCTTCCTGGGTGACTATAACTGGTCCGGGCCGGTCTACACGCTGTCCTGGCAGCGGCCCTTTGTAGGGTTTCACATGGCTTATATTGACCGTGGGTACCACCCTCATTCGTTTTGGGAGTTCCAGCTCCACCGCGTTGGGTTTGACTTCCTTAATCCGGTAAGGGCCAATCCACTTTTCGGTCAGTTTTCTAGACTGCCGATCTTTTAATTTTAAGTGGTCGGTGTCTAACCAGACCAGGTCGCTGACCTTGTAGTCAGGGGCCTTAGAGCGTCTACGTTCTGCCCTGTCTTTCATCTGCTCTGCAGTTTTAAATAGCGCTTTGCGCGTGTTGTCTAAGACAGCCTTCATGTCCTTGGCCATGTTCCCAGCAGCCTCGTTCTTGCTTTTACCAGGTTCTACACCCGTTCTGGGGAGGTACAATCTAGTAACCTCGAATGGTGCCTTTCCTGTAGCCGACGACTGTTTGATATTATATGAGAACTGGGCTATCTTTAGCCACTTGGCCCAATCCGTCTGTCTGTCATTAATAAATATACGGAGATATTGCTTCAACTCCTGGTTGAGTCTCTCCGTTTGTCCATCGGTTTGCGGATGGAACACCATTGATAACTTAGGTTTGATGCCCAGCATCCGGCATAATTCTTTTGTAAATTCGCTAGCGAATTGAGGTCCTCTATCGGAGATAACTGTTTCTGGCAACCCATGGATAGACCATACAAAATCTTTAAATAAATCTGCTGTACCAGCAGCAGTAATGGTTTTGTTGGTGGGTATGAATACCACTTCTTTGGAGAAACGATCCACTACCACCATTACTGAATCATACCCATTGGACTCGGGCAGATCCATTGTAAAGTCAACCGATATATCCTGCCAGGGACCAGCTGGTATCGGATTTGGCATAAGTTTACCGGCCGGCGGTTGGTGAGAATTCTTAGCCATGGCACATCTCAGACAGGATTTTACGTATTCTTGTATGTCTTTGACCATGCCAGGCCACATATAGTTTCTGGAGATCAACTCCATCGTTTGTTGCCACCCAGGGTGCCCAGCCACTGGAGTGTTGTGATGTCTATCTATTGCCTTGATCCTTGCGGACTCAGGCACATAGATCTTGTCTTTAAAACAGAAGAGCCCGTTTTCCCATAAATAGTTTTCATTGCCGTCAAGGCGTGCCTTCTCTGCTGAGGAGATGTCTTTCTTGAAGACTTCCAGAAGATCGGAATCTTGCCCGATTCTAACATTGGCAACCCTTGATTGGTCTATCAGGGTGGTGCCTTTGTTATCATCCTCAATAGCATTGGCATAATCCTCTCTTCTGGATAAAGTGTCCGCTTTCCCCATAGAGCTTCCAGGCTTATGAATTAATTTATAATTAAACCTTGACAAGTACACTGCGTAGTGAGCCTGTCTTCGGTTCAAGTCTCGGGCCGTCATAAAATATTCCAGATTCTTATGATCGGTACAAATTTGAAATTGGTACCTAGCACCTTCTAAGTAGTGCCGCCAGTGCTCTAGAGCTCTAATGATGGCCAGCATCTCTTTGTCATAAATTTGATAGTTGCGCTCTGTAGGCAACAAACTATGCGATAAATAGGCACAAGGCCTCCAAAGATTGTCAGGGCATTTAATTGACAGAACAGCCCCAGTAGCAAAATCAGAAGAGTTGGTTTCTAGCCGGAACTCTTTGTCTAATTCTGGAAATGCTAATATGGGCGCTGTTGTAAATGCTTGTTTAAGCTTATCAAAAGCTTGTTGTTCTTTGGCGCCCCAGTGCCAAACAATGTCCTTTTTAGTGAGATTGTTCAACGGTCTCGTGATTTTTGCGAAGTTTTCGATAAACCTTCGGTAGAAATTGCTTAAGCCAAGGAAGGCCCTAACTCCTTTGACGCAAGTAGGTTCTGGCCACTCCAAAATAGCTTGAACTTTCTCAGGGTCCATCCTGATTCCGTTCTGGCCTATGATCAAACCGAGGAAGTCTACTTCCTTCACTTTAAAATTACATTTTTCGGGTTTGACAAATAGGTCCCGTTCCTGTAAGCGCCGAAGGATTTCTTGCATGATTTTGTCATGCTCAGCCTCATCGTCCAACTTCGTAAATATTAATAAATCGTCAATGTAAATGACAACACAGTTTTCCATATCCGCGAAGATCTCGTTCATCATGCTCTGGAAGGTCGCCGGTGAATTGGTCAACCCAAAGAACATAACAAGGGGTTCAAAGGATCCTCGGTGGCACGTGAACACGGCCTTCCAAGCATCTTCTTCTTTGATTCGTACATTATTGTACCCCCATCTGAGATCCATCTTTGTTAAGATCTTGGCACCAGCCAATTTGTCTACTAGCTGACTGATCAAAGGCAGTGGATACGCGTTTTTAACTGTGTGCTCATTCACGTAACGATAGTCCATAATCATACGCTTCTTACCATCCTTTTTAGGAATGAAGAACACCGGGGACGTCATAGGGCTTTTGGAAGGTCTGATGTAACCCTTCCTATGCTGTTTGTCTATGGAACTTGACACCTCATCTCTTTCTGGAGCAGAGAGTGGTATCATGTGTCCTTTTCTCGGTTTGAAGGTGTCCTTCAAATCTATAGCATGGTCCCAAGGCTTAGCCTCTGGGAAGCGCTCTGATTTATGTTTTGAAAAGACTTTCCAGAAGTCATGGTACTCGGGAGGTACCAGCCTCTTAATCTCTTCTTCGGGTTTTACCTCATCATCGTCATCGTTGATCTTTTCTAAAGATCTGAGCTCATATACGTGACCAGTGTTTATCTTTTCAAGACGCTCATTGTGATGGACATGATTTGGTTTACCCAAGTACACACACTCCTGAGGGCAACGTGACAATGTGACAACCCCTGTCTGCCAGTCGATCTCAGGATTGTGTTTAAATAGCCAGGTCCAGCCTAATATTAAATTAATCTTCCCTAGTTGGGTAGCTTCGGCGGTGACTCGTTCTCTGTGTCCTTGGTATTTGACAACAAAAGAACATTTGTGCGTGATGCAGCCACCCGCGTTCAGCGTACCGTCAACGTTATAGACGGGAATAGATACATCTAATTTTACAAGGGGGAGTCCAATTTGCTCCGCCCAGACCTGATCTATGAAGATTCCGTTAGTGCCTGAATCAAGCAGTGTGCTGGTTGGGTGTACTATGCCCCGGGCAAGGTTTTCCACACCAACGTCTAGACGAATCTCCTTTTGGAATAAATATGTGCGCATCAACACACACCTTGGGATTTCAGGAAAGGGTGGCTCCAACGAAGAAGAAAGGGTATTGAAGTCTACATGTTTTTCTATTTTATTTTTACCGGAATCAAGCACCCTAGTGTTTGTCTCGCCGGGGCCACGCTCTAAAGGAGACGCTGGTGCAGCGGTAGTATCATTTATTTTACAATCACATTGCTTCATACAAGTACATACTTCTGATAACAAATTTAAGAATCTATTTACAAATTGGGGAGCCATCCCCGTCTTTCCTTTATTGCTCGTGCAACACCCCGGAGCAGGGGCCACCTTATTGTGGTTTACTTCATTGTTCATAGGAGCGAAGGCACCCAAGTGACCTAAGCTCCGAACTCTTTACCCTGAGTCTTCATCTCAGCGACCTGCTGGTCGTAGAAGAAGGCCCGGATTTTGTCATACGAACGACCGGCTGTAACAACCAAGATATACTCTGGCGCACACAGGAACACACTATAGAGAAAGATGATGAGGGAGTGGTTACCCCTTAGAATGCAGAGAGTTAGTTGGTATACAACAGGAGGACTTGCTGAGGAGTCTCCTGGATCTATTGGAGATTATATACTACTACAGGGTTGTTTGTACATGTGTACTATACAGTTGATGGAGACAGTGGCTGATGATGTCATGGGGCCTAGCCCGCATGGCCAGCTCCACTGTGTGAGAGAGTTGTGTCCAAAACAAGAAAAGGCAACGCGGCGCGAGAAAGAGGAGTTTTGGACAAAAGCGGGAAGTGCCGCGTGGCACCATGTGTGAAAGCTATAGTACAAGGTTAAAGCGGAGAATAAAAGTAAAGGGAAAGTCCGAAAATTGTGTTATTGTAACACCGGCCAGAGTTTGGAGCCGATCGTCCGGTTTCTCGGACTCTAGTTGGCGCGCCTGGCGCCCTTGGTTATTTTTTTGTTGAGCGGCCTGCGCTCCTTTTCTGCAGTCTCGGGACATGTGTCTCTCTTGGCTGCAATTGTAGCAGTTCCCCTTGAATCTGCGCATCTGTTCCTCTTGGACCGCGCCGATATCCATGGGGGCTCCCTGCCCTGGTTGCAGCCCGAACGGCTTGAACCCGTGAGAATGTTTATGTTGGTTTGATGACCCAGGGCCCCTCTGGGATTCGTTGTTTTTGGTGGTGGACCCGCCACCTTGGTGCATTTGGTAGAGCTCCATGGCTCTACCGACTCGTCGTACTTTCTCAGCCGCCAGGGCCAAGTTCTCATTTCTAGTATCCTGCAGATAGATCTGTTCTGCAATGTGAGGGTTCACATTGCGTTCCAGCAGTTCTACTGCGTGTTCATTTCCAAGCCCTCCTTGGATGGAGAGGGCCAGGAACCGGGTAATGTAATCATCCGTCCTCATGTTTCCTTGTTTGAAGGAACAGATTTGCTGACACGCCCAGTCACGCTCAGCTTGCTGTTTGAAATATTTTTTGATCTCTTTCTTGAGATCTTCCCAGGTCGGCCACACTCCTGCAGTGTAGCATACCTGTAATATTACTTTGGCGTATCAACCTGCCACAGGTCCTTTTAGTCGAGATAGCACTGCAGTGGCTACCTCAAAATTGTCGGCAAACGCGTCTCAATTTGCCTTGACCCAAATCTGGAGCTTGATCCACCATTCGGCGAATCACGCTCTGTCTCCCTCAAAGGTGCCAGGGTCAGCAACAACTTCGACTTTTTTATTGAATTTCTTCTCGACCGAGGGGGTTGCCGCAGGAGGGTTGTTCTGCAGCTCGGCGAGTTGCGAGGTCAATGTTGCAATCTGTGCACGCATGGCATGCAGCAGACTGTTCATATCTTGTTGCGACGACATGTCGACTTGCTCTCTTTGTAAAGTAAAAAAAAGGTAACTGGGGGTCCCCGCTTGCTATCTGCGGATCAACCTCTTCCCAGCTGAGTATCGGATCTCAATCTCCGACTACCCACACTATAGTATTTGAAAGGTATATAAAAAGTATTCGTAATAAACCCTGGTCCAAACAGTTGTCAGGGGGTGGTCCGCTTGTTAAGCTGTCAACCCTTCTCCAACTGGCGGAGGCAAGTGCCCGGCCTGGTCAGAGGTATTCGAAGAAGAAGTTTTGTATATAAATTCTAATCAACAGTGGTTCCACACCGACTGCTGAGCTAAGTACTCCCCTTAACGCTGGGGGCCGTGTATCAACGGTTTTGGTTCTTCTCCCAAAGCACTACAAGGCCGTCGCAAAGAGCGCACCTATCTGCTATGCGGGATATTCCCAACCAATAACCAATCTCCTTCACCCTGGAGTCCGGGTGCCCAATGGGACTTTTGCACAAACGTGCGAGAGAGTAGAAGAGCGAGTCCTAATGTAACAACCAAGAGTTAGTTACTCTGGCGCACACAGAACACACTATAAGGAAGATGATGAGGGAGTGGTTACCCCTTGAGCTGCAGAGAGTTTGTTGGTTAACAACAGGAGGACTCACTGAGGAGTCTCCTTGATCTATTAGGGTATATATACTACTACAGGGTTGTTTGTACATGTGTACTGTACAGTTGGTAGAGGCAGTGGCTGATGGTGTCATGGGGCACAGCCTGTGTGACCAGCTCCACTGCATGAGAGAGTGTTACGATAACACAATTTTCGGACCTTTCCTTTAATTTTCATTCTCCGCTTTAACCTTTTTACTATAGTTCACACTCCGTGCCATGCAGCACTTTCCTTTTTCGTTGTAACTCCACCTTCTCGTGCAGCGCTGCCTTTATTCTTCTTTTAGACACAAACTCTCTCACGCAATGGAGCTGGTCACACGGGCTGCGCCCTCTGACATCATCAGCCACTGCTTTTATCAACTGTACAGTACATAGGTACAAACACTCTGTATTAGTATAAATACCCCAATAGATCAAGGAGACTCCTTAGCGAGTCCTCCTGTTGTGTACCAACAAACTCTGCAGTTTAAAGGGTAACCACTCCCTCATCACTACCTTTATAGTGTGTTCTTGTGTGCGCCACTCTTGGTTGTTACAGAGAGTTTGTATCTAAAATAAGGAAAAGGCAGTGTAGCGCGAGAAAGAGGAGTTTGAACAAAAGGGAAAGTGCCGCATGGCAAAGTGTGTGAAAACTTACAGAAAAAGGTTTGAAGAGGAGAATGAAAATTAAAGGTCCAAAAATTGTGTTATCGCAACACTAAGAATGGGTCCTCTGACTCATCATTGGGACCTGGAAGTAAGAAATGTCGGCAAACACATAGGAAAAGCACCAAGAGACAAATCCTGAAACCCACGGAGCCATCTCCATATGATGGAGGCCCTGACTCGAGAGAGTTTCATTGTTTTGTGACAACCGCAACCACATATGTTAAAGAAGGGCAAGTACCCTGAGCTAATAGAGTCTATCACCTCTCTGTATTCCTGAAAAGCAAAGTGTATGAGTTTTATGTGCAAGAAGTGGCGGATAACCTGTTTGAATGGGATCTTCAGAGGTTCTTTGTGGGGATGTTTAATCACTGCTTTCCTGTAAATTTTAGATTAGAGCAAAGAGAAAAGCTTTGGAAGTGCTATCAGAATAGCAAAAGTGTACAAGAATATGTCTATGAACTCACCAAACTGTGGAACATGATTGGAGATGTTGATGAAAGGCAAAAAGTGATCCAGCTTTGGACTGGCTTGAATGGGGATCTGCAAAAGGGGCTCTGGACCAAAGAGTTGCATCCAGGAATGTTGTTTTTAGCTGAAGTTCAAGGAACCGCCGAACTTCTTGAGATTGCCAATGCGGTGGGCAAAGCAGGCACTTGAAGGGCCAACCAGAAAGTGAAGAAGGAAAAGGGTCACGGAACTCAAAACTGGGGAAACACATCTGGCCAAATGAGTCAGAAGAATAATTCCAAGGACAGGAACTCGGCTCACCAGCCAACTTGGTCTAAGGAAGTAGGACCGTTGAACAGAAAAAACACGAAGCTATCCCAAACCACTGGTGCAAAGAAAGACTATCAGAAGAAGCTGACCCCAGAGGAATGAAACAGAATAAAAAGCAAAGGACTGTGCTTTATCTGCCAGTCACCCGAACACTTCAGTCAAAACTGCCCAGAAAGCCGATACATCACCTTGAATAAGAGAGACAGACCCCCTGGGGTCCCAGCCTTTGGGGCGACTATTGAAGCGGTTGAAGTGATAAACCCAGAAGATTTAAGAATGGCCGCAGAAGTGAGTGAAATATTGGACACAGTACAACTAGGAATGATATTGTTGGACCAGGACGGGGAGTGGAAGAACACATGAAGCGCCATGGGAGACCCATTCCCATACACAATTTTCTCTCTGCTCAATAGAGGAACTCCCTATCATGGCGATCCGACAACAGAGTGGGAAGGACCCAACTCCGGTGGACATTTCAATGCAGAACAAGTCTCAGACACCGGATATGTCATCATGGACAATTATCAGCCTGAAACTGACTGGGTAAGAGTTCCCATCAGTTTGTTGAGCGGACCATTATTTGATCTGGTCCGATGGTACATCAAACAGAGTGCTAGATACCTAGGATGGAGTCAACGGGAATGGCAAAACTATGCCTTCCTTCTGAGCACCCTCATGCGGATGCGTGACCCCTTGGAGAGTCAGGCCACTTGCTTGATGAATGAAGGAGCCCTGTACTTTGGAGACAATATGGACCATGTTCTTCAAACTGAGCAATTCAGTCTGAGCACGCAACTTGTCAATGAGATTCAATCCTGGTACATTATCAATGATAAAAGCTTACTCTTTCAGACCTGGATCTTGCGGTCTCAGTTAAGTAACCCCAAGTTCAACATCATAAACTGGTACAATAAAACCGTTGAGCAGAGTCTTCAGAACCTGTGCAATGAGCTCCTTACCGGAGTGGATGAGACAGCGGTTTTTGACTGGCTGTACCAAGTACCCACCGGCCCTGAAAAAAGTGCTGTCTTGGAAATGGTGGCAGACTTGACTAGACATTGTCCCAATGCCCAATTTGAGGAAGTAGGATCTCAAGCTGTTACAATAGAACTCAATGGTCAGCAGATTCCCTCAGGAACATACCCAGCTTTGGAACAAAACGCGGCAATAACCAAAGATTACAAGAGAATGTTGCCCCAACCAGTCGTGGTCACAGTTCTGGTAAATCAACAACCGGCGCGGGCTCTAATTGATTCTGGGTTATTAGCGGACTTTATGTCATCAACTCTTGCCAATCAGTTGAAGGTTCCTCTGTCAAAACTAGCCAAGCCTCTTCCCATTCAGTTGGCAGTTCAAGGTTCTCATTCTAACATCAGCTTTGGGACATGAGTAAGCCTTGAATACCAGAACATAAAAGAGGAACAATACTTTGATATTATAAATCTCCAGACATATGACCTCATACTAGGAACTCCGTTTTTGTTTCAACATCAGGTGTTGATAGGACTCAACCCCTCCCAAATTGTAATTGGTTGTGATAAAGCAGTTCCAATGAAAGGTGATGAATGTTCTCATCTTGACTCACGCGCAGCCAAAATATTTGAGGACCACCTAGAGAAATTTGGAGTATGGTTGAGAAATTATGCACAGCCCCTCTGTGCGAAAGCTAGTGAGACCGGTTTGCCTCCTCTACAGGATATAAATCATACCATACCTCTCATTGACGGAACAAAAATATATGCTTGGTGCCCCGCTTGTTGTCCAGAACCATTATGGGCCCAATGGTCGGAAAAACGGGCAGCCTATTTGGCGTCGGGAGATGGCAGATTACTAGCCAAGTAATACAGTATCTATGCTTCTCATCAAGAAACCTGGGACAGATAAACTACGATGGTAATAGACTTATACGCAAGAATAAAAACACTGTAAAGTGTCTTCACCATTGCCAAGCATGGATGGTATCTTGCACTGAGTAGCCCAGAAGCCATATCGATCCATCATAGATAGACAGGATTCCTATGAGCAAATACAAATTGTACCAGAGCATGTTGATAGATCCACAGTAACTACGCCTGATGGGAACATGGTTAGCCTGGTCATTCATGCATGTTTACTTGGATGATATCCTCATCTACTCGGATACGCTGAAAGATCATGAAGAGCATGTCATCTTAATATTGGACATTCTAAAGCAACAAAAATTGTATCTTAGCAAAAAAAAACTGCACTTTCTCTGTAAGGAAATGAAGGTGTTAGGACGAATAGTCGACAACTCAGGAATTTGAATGGACCCACATAAAGTTGATTCAGCTCTTAAATGGAAAGTACCTACCAACCGTGACTTATTGCGCGGATTCCTGGGATCAGTGGGCTATCTAGCTGACGACATATACAAGGTACGGATACCAATGGGATCTACATAAAGGGCGAACCAAACCATCGGACAAATGCTTTGCTCCTGCATAAGTCCCAACCAGAAGGACTGGGTAGCTAAGCTCCCAGCTATCAAATTTGCTATAAATCTTACCCGCAAAGAAACAACTGGATACTCCCCGTTTTTCCTGAATTTGGGACAAATGCCGTGGGCCATGGTGGAATACCCCTCCTCAGGACAAATATCTCGGAGTCAGAGCCTACACTTTGAAAATTAAGTTAGCAATTATGACAGCACATAATGCTATACTGGAAGCGCGTGTAAAACAAACAAGGAACAGAAATACTAAGTGATTACCCTGCCCATCTGCGGAAGACAATCTAGTCTATATATCAACAAAAAACATTGCCCTGCCGAAAGGATTAGCTAGGAAAATGGTGCCAAAATATATAGGCCCTTATGAGCTGATAGAAGATTACAGAAATAACTCATTCCTGGTTGACTTACCTTCAAGTGTAACAACCAAGAGTTAGTTACTCTGGCGCACACAGAACCACACTTTAAAGAAAATGAAGAGGGAGTGGTTACCCCTTAGGCTGCAGAGAGTTTGTTGGTTAACAACAGGAGGACTCGCTAAGGAGTCTCCTGGATCTATTGGGGTATATATACTGCTACAGGGTTGTTTGTACATGTGTACTATACAGTTGATAGAGACAGTGGCTGATGATGTCATGGGGCCTAGCCCACATGGCCAGCTCCACTGTGTGAGAGAGTTGTGTCTAAAATAAGAAGAAAAGGCAACGTGGCACGAGAAAGAGGAGTTTTGGACAAAAGCGGGAAGTGCCGCGTGGTACCATGTGTGAAGGCTAAAGTACAAGGTTAAAGCGGAGAATGAAAATAAAGGAAAGGTCCGAAAATTGTGTTATCGTAACATCAAGACTGAGACAGTGAGGGGTACACCCTGTATTCCACTCCTCACTCTTGCGTATTCACCTTGCAAACAATGACAGACTTTTCCCCAGATGACTGGATACACAGGTTGGTGTGTTTGAGGAGGTTGAAAATGAATGGGCGGTAGAGAAAATTGAAACCCATAAAGGAAGCCGATGAGACGCAGTCTTCACCGTCAAATAAAAGGCCAGAGAGGTAACCTGGATGGTCTACAACCAATTGGAGCCACTAGGCATAATGAAGGAATACTTAAGTTCAATGGGAGCCAAAAACATTGACAAGCTTACCAATACAATAAGTGGACCAACACCACCTGACGACCCTCACATAATGGTGGGAACTATTACCATTAACGTGAAGGGAGATCCTTTAAGACCAGCCTGCGAGGACCCTTATAAATCTCCAACTCCCTGTTGTCTCATCCTTTCACCCCTCCCTTTATTCATCCACCTATCTCTACTTCTCCTCACCCTTTTGTTCTGTTTCATCGACATACTCATAAACATCTTCACCATGCCCGCATCCACCTACTTAACCCTCCTTCCTGGACAACTCTTCCGGCTAACGAGCCTCAGTAATCCCAACAATACCACCCTCTTGCCCGTCGGTCAAATTGTAGCCTTCCTTGCTTAAAGCCTTAGCCTTTGCAATGGGAGAACTGACAATAACCCACCTGTGCCGCTGGGATACACTTACTTTGCTACTATCCTTAATTGTGATCCTCAAGTTGATGGAAGCCTGATGTTACGATACACAATTTTCGGACCTTTAATTTTCATTCTCCTCTTTAACCTTTTTCTGTAGTTTTCACACACTGTGCCATGCAGCACTTTCCCTTTGTTCAAACTCCTCTTTCTTGCGCTGTGCTGCCTTCTTTTAGCTACAAGTATCTCACGCGGTGGAGCTGGTCACACGGGCTGTGCCCATGACATCATCAGCCACTGCCTTCATCAACTGTATAGTACATATGTACAAACAAACCTGTAGTAGTATATATACCCCAATAGATCAAGGAGACTCCTCAGCGAGTCCTCCTATTGTATCCTCACAACTAACTTGTTGAAGCCTAAAGGGTAACCACTCCCTCATCATCCTCTCTATAGCTTGTCTGAGTTGTGCGCCAGAGTAACAAACTCTTGGTTGTTACACCTGACATTAGTTAACCAAGAGGGCAATGTTATTACTCGAGGGCGCCACTGACAAATTATGATATTTGTTTATAGTATGAGAAAACATGCATTGGCCAGGGCTTGAACCTGGGACTCCAGCTTTCATGGTCTGGTGCTTTACCAACTACCTTGCTAATCGTAGCACAAGGTGTAACAACCAAGGGTTATTTACTCTGGCGCACACAGGAACACACTATAAAGAGGATGATAGGGAGTGGTTACCCCTTAGGCTGCAGTGAGTTAGTTGTGCTAGACAACAGGAGGACTCGCTGAGTCCTTCCCCATGTATTGTTCCTGTATATATACTAAAATACATGAGGTATTGTACAGTTGTAATTATAGTTTAAAGTCCGATGTCTAGCATGTGACCAGTCACATGGTGAGCCTAGACATTGGTCAGGTGATGTGTCACATGACTGGTCATGTGACTATGAAAAGTCCGAAAATGTAAAGTAAGGTAAATGGTCACATGACTGGTCATGTGACTTGGAAAAATAAAAGTAAAAGTATGAAAAAAAAAGTGAAGTGTAAGTAGGTACTGGTATGTCAATTTTAACACAAGGTAGATTTGAGAACGACAAGATGACGAGGTGACGAGGTTCCCAGTGATAGCAGGCTCCTGACGCACAAACTGTAGTGCTCAGAAGGACTCTAATTGAAAGGGATGACAATGACTTTCAAAAGTGATGAGTGACGATGACAACAGTTAACAGTGGTAGCAGTGGGAAGTGTTGTGACCACACTGGATCACAAGTAGCAGAGTAGTGAACTTGAGATTAGAGAAAAAGTCTGGATTGGATTTTTTGTTGTTTTACAATGTAAAATACAGGGGTTTATATAGTAAAAAAAAGTAGGCCATGCACAGTATAGCTGTGCAAAAAGAATGAAAAAGAAGATGAAGGAAGGAATGTATGCTGACAAATCCTGCATAGGTAGTACAGGATAAAATCATCAAAATGAGGAAAAGAAAGAGATAGAACAATGAATGCTGTGTAAGTAATGTTACAGGTTTGTACAGCCATAAAATAAAGTCCAATAGCAGAAAGAGAGCAAGAAAATCATGATGTCATGGGAAGATGCAGTAAAAAAAGGGCAAGGCAAAAAAATATCAGTATCAACACAGTTCCTTTATTGTCAGTCAGGCATTCTAAAAAAATATGTGTCCATAAAAATGATTCAAAAATCAAAAATAATTGCACTGTAAATGAATGTTCTGCTGAAAAAAAGAAACTGGAGCCACCGGTCCACCACCTAGTCCAAATCCGACGGTTCCATGGCCTTACCAATGGACTGGTTGTACTAGACCACCTGGTCAAACGAGGGAGGGAGGGGAGTAGTTCCAATTTGGAACAAGTGAGTCCCAGACAGTGTGTGGTAGCTTAGCTGTAGCAAAGACAATGGACAAAAGATAAGTGTACCCAAGTGAATAGACGGCAATGTACATGGGCAACGCAAGGGGATGAACCTTCTCCAGCTCAAAAATTACCCACCCACGCTCCAACCAGGCAAGACGAGCGACCGATGTTTTGATAGTATATGATGGCAGATCGACGTCATGAAGATGGACCTGTTGCCCTATTTGGACCGGCCACCGGGGCTTTGCTGATATCAGCAGTGGCACGTGGTAGTCAACGGATCAGCGACGGAAGCGGATAGGAAGTGGTGACATCAGAAATGGTGGAGCAAAGAAAATGAGGAGGAGGAGGGTGGAGGTGACAAGGAGGTGAACCAGAATAGGGATCCAGAAGCGACTGTTGGGTAAGAATAAAAAAGAGAGTAAGGGTCCCATCGTGGGACTGAGTAAAGAAAAAAAGGTAAGGGAGGGCGACAAAAGCAAGGGCGCAATGTGTAGCCAGTGGCGACGCAAAAATTTGCCGAAATGCTGAAATGCAGAAAGTACCGAATGGAAAAGCAAAGGTGAACGCGACTGGATTGCCTAATAGAGGTGGTGCTGATCAGCCACAAATTCGAAAAAGGCAATATTAATTACTATTTCACGTAGCACTGTGCCTGTGTGGCGCAAAGGCAAGTCTTTTTGAATATTCACTTCATTCTTGACACCTGTCCATGCTACCAATCAACTTTGGTGCATGACACCGTGCACAGCTCTTGATCAGAGCTATGTCATTGGGATGTCTTCTTGTGGACAAGAAAAGAGTCTCTTATGTTGTAAGTACAGTAGAATACAAGTGTGAAAAGAGAATAAAAGAGATAAGTAAAGAGCCTTGGCAGTGACTTCTAGTCTGATGGCTAAAGGAATAACTGGAAGCAACAGAACATAGCAGAAATGCAATTAGAAAATTTGATTCCTCACCAGTGAAGATTGTGATGTAGTCAGAGTCCTTGTGTGGAAACAATGGCAGGAACCCTATGCAACCACTATTACAATTGACATACCAGCACCTACTTACGCTTCACTTTTTGTACTTTTACTTTTCATCTTTCAAGTCACATGACTGATCATGTGACCATTTACTTTACTTTACATTTTGGAGTTGCATGACCAATCATGTGACACATCACTTAACCAGTGTCTAGACTCATCATGTGACCAGTCACATGCTAGATATTGGACTTTGAACTTTATTTACAAACTGTACAGAACCTCATGTATTTTAGTATAAATACTGGAGCAATATATGGGAAGAGACTCAGCAAGTCCTCTTCTAGTGTATACCAACATTAGTATGACAACCTCCCTCCTTTGATAGGTTGTACACTTCCTTTCCTCCATTGAGTTGTTGTTGTGGTTGTACTCCAGTGCCCCAAGACTGTGTCTTGTTGGTGTTGTCACAACCACCCCAATAAAACCAAGATACCACCACTAAACTATCCCAGCCTGGAGTAAATGTTAGCAAAATGAAATGATTTCCACAATATGCTTGTTTTGCTTGCTTTTTTGTACATTCAACAATCAGAATAGGCAATCTCTCATGAGCCTACAATTAATTTGCTGCACTCACCACACTCTATTGAATACTACCTCAGAACACCATCTATCTTTGAAGCCAAGCTGATTGCTGCTGGTGGTGTCTGTGTCTGTTTTTCGGTATTGGATAAACACTTGTAGTACAACTTCATATTTGGCACAGATGGCTCTTGATTTTGTATCAGCACCAGGTATGAGATTACCTGCTTTTTTATTCTTTTGCTGACAATGAATCTGTTAAAGCCTATTTAGTTGGTGCTGTAAGAGCATTCTCAGGTGGCTGTTTACAGATGAAACACTTACAGCGCAATATAAGCTCTCAAGCATTCAAAGCTCAAATAACTATCAGACCATGGTCAAAAACACCTCTTATGCCAGACTTTGCCATCCCAACAGAAATCATTTGTAGCTCAATGAACTTTAAAAAGAAAGAACAAGCAGAAAGTGATGGAGTTGAAAGAGGTCGAGACACAAATATTATTACTGTTGATTCAGACTTTGTAACAACCAACCAAAGTTTTGATACTCTGGTGCACAACTCAGGTAAGTAAGTGTGAGGGAATAGGAGTAGATAAAGCTCTTAGTGGTAGGATTGAGTTAGTTGTGGGTAAACAACAGGAGGACTCACTGAGAAGTCTCCTGGATCTATTGGGTATTTGTACTACTACAGGGTGTTTGTACTTATGTACTGTACAGTTGATGAAAGCAGTGGCTGATGATGTCAGAGGGTGCAGCCTGTGTGACCAACTCCACTGTGTGAGAGATTTGTGGCTAAAATTTAGAAAAAGGCAGTGTAGCGTGAGAAAATGGAGTGTGAACAAAAATGGAAAGTGCCGCATGACATAGTGTGTGAAAACTACAAAAGAAAGTTGAAGAGGAGAATGAAAATTAAAGGTCCAAAAATTGTGTATCGTAACACTACCCCCCTTCTAAGGTTTGACTTCCAGGCGAGACCAAGTACCGGAGGTGGTAGTTAAATTTTTGGGCATAGGTTGAAAAAGGGAGTTAAAAAGTGTCAAATCCATGCCTCTAAGCTTCCTAGGAGCCGAGGGATCCTTAGAATAAAATTTGCGAACAGTATTGCGGAAATTGTCCAGATGGGCTTCTGGTTCCCACATTTTGTCCTCATCTCCATAGCCTTTCCATTGGACTAGGAACTCTAATTTTCCACACTTCAAGTGTGCATCCACCACTCGTTCAACTTCAAATTCTTCTTCACCTTCCTGGGTGACTATAACCGGCCTGGGCCGGTCCACGCGCTGTCCCGGCAGTGGCCCTTTGTAGGGTTTCACATGGCTAACATTGACTGTGGGTACTACCCTCATTCATTTTGGGAGTTCCAGCTCCACTGCATTAGGTTTGACTTCCTTGATCCAGTAAGGGCCAATCCACTTTTCGGTCAGTTTTCTAGACTGCCGATTTTTTAATTTTAAGTGGTCGGTATCTAACCAGACCAGGTCGCCGACCTTGTAGTCAGGGGCCTTAGAGTGTCTACGCTCTGCCCTGTTTTTCATCTGCTCTGTAGTTTTGAATAGCGCTTTGCGCGTTTCGTCTAAGAGAGCCTTCATGTCCTTGGCCATGTTCCCAGCAGCCTCGTTCTTGCTTTTGCCAGGTTCTACACCCATTCTGGGGAGGTACAATCTAGTAACCTCGAATGGTGCCTTTCCCGTAGCCAACAACTGTTTGATATTATAACAGAATTGGGCTATCTTTAGCCACTTGGCCCAATCTGTCTGCCTGTCATTAATAAATATCCGGAAATATTGTTTCAACTCCTGGTTGAGTCTCTCCATTTGTCCCTCAGTCTGCGGATGGAACACCGTTGATAATTTAGGTTTGATGCCCAGCATCTGGCATAATTCTTCCATAAATTCGCTAGCGAATTGTGGCCCTGTATCAAAGATAACCGTTTCTGGTAACCCATGGATAGACCATACAAAATCTTTAAATAAATCTGCTGTACCAGCGGCGGTAATGGTTTTGTTGGTGGGAATGAATACTACTTCTTTGGAGAAGCGATCTATCACCACCATCACTGAATCATACCCATTTGACTCGGGCAGATCCATTGTGAAATCAACCGATATATCCTGCCAGGGACCAGCTGGTATCGGATTTGGCATAAGTTTACCGGCCAGCGGTTGATGAGAATTCTTAGCCATGGCACATCTCAGACAGGATTTTACGTATTCCTGTACGTCTTTGACCATGCCAGGCCACATATAGTTTCTGGAGATCAACTCCATCGTTTGTTGCCACAGGGTGCCCAGCCACTGGAGTGTTGTGATGTCTATCTATTGCCTTGATCCTTGTGGACTCAGGCACATAGAATTTGTTTTTAAAATGAAAGAGTCTGTCTTTCCATAGATAGTTTTCATTGCCATCAAGGTGTGCCTTCTCTTCTGAGGAGATGTCTTTCTTGAAGACTTCCAGAAGATCGGAATCTTGCCCGATTCTAACATTGGCAACCCTTGATTGGTCTATCAGGGTGGTGCCTTTGTTATCATCCTCAATAGCATTGGCATGATCCTCTCTTCTGGATAAAGTGTCCGCTTTCCCCATAGAGCTTCCAGGCTTATGAATTAATTTATAATTAAACCTTGACAAGTACACCGCGTAGTGAGCCTGTCTTCGGTTCAAGTCTCGGGCCGTCATAAATATTCCAGATTCTTATGATCGGTACAAATTTGAAATTGGTGCCTAGCACCTTCTAAGTAGTGCCGCCAGTGCTCTAGAGCTCTAATGATGGCCAGCATCTCTTTGTCATAAATTTGATAGTTGCGCTCTGTAGGCGACAAACTATGCGATAAATAGGCACAAGGCCTCCAAAGATTGTCAGGGCATTTAATTGACAGGACAGCCCCAGTAGCAAAATCAGAAGAGTTGGTTTCTAGCCGGAACTCTTTGTCTAATTCTGGAAATGCTAATATGGGCGCTGTTGTAAATGCTTGTTTAAGCTTATCAAAAGCTTGTTGTTCTTTGGCACCCCAGTGCCAAACAATGTCCTTTTTAGTGAGATTGTTCAACGGTCTCGTGATTTTTGCGAAGTTTTCGATAAACCTTCGGTAGAAATTTCCTAAGCCAAGGAAGGCCCTAAATCCTTTGACGCGAGTAGGTTCTGGCCAGTCCAATATAGCTTGAACTTTCTCAGGATCCATCCTGATTCCGTTCTCGCCTATGCTCATACCGAGGAAGTCTACTTCCTTCACTTTAAAAATCGGTTTGACAAATAGGTCCCGTTCCTGTAAGTGTCAAAGGACTTCTTGCACGATCCTGTCATGCTCAGCCTCATCGTCCGACTTTGTAAATATCAACAAATTGTCAATGTAAATGACAACACAGTTTTCCATATCCGCAAAGATCTTGTTCATCATGCTCTAGAAGGTTGCCGGTGAGTTGGTCAACCCAAAGAACATAACAAGGGGTTCAAAGGATCCTCGGTGGCACGTGAATGCGGCCTTCCAAGCATCTTCTTCTTTGATTCGTACATTATTGTACCCCCATCTGAGATCCATCTTTGTTAAGATCTTGGCACCAGCCAATTTGTCTACTAGCTGACTGATCAAAGGCAGTGGATACGTGTTTTTAACTGTGTGCTCATTCACGTAACGATAGTCCATAATCATATGCTTCTTACCATCCTTTTTAGGAATGAAGAACACTGGGGACGTCATAGGGCTTTTGGAAGGTCTGATGTAACCCTTCCTAAGCTGTTCGTCTATGAAACTTGACACCTCATCTCTTTCTGGAGCAGAGAGTGGTATCATGTGTCCTTTTCTCGGTTTGAAGGTGTCCTTTGTGAGGCAATGATAAACTATACATGAGATGTGCAGGGCTTTTATAGCTATCTGTCCGTCCCTCAGACCGGAAGGGGAATAAACAAAAAGTGGTCTGAGGAATAAATCGATCAATAAGAAAAAGGAATAACTATCGTACGACTTTGAATGATTAATCAGCAGGTGAGAGAGTTGTACTAATAATAGGTGTTGTCACGCATGTTCTGGAACCGTATCCTCATGATGAGGTACAATCCTGACTAATGCATCTATTAGTATATCCAGGCACTGATGGGGCTTGGAGCTGGTTGGCGAGATGCCTACTACCAGCCCTTACCCATTGTGCTGGCTGGCTGGGAGTGATACCCAGTCTCTGATCTGCAATATAAAGTGGTAACGATGATTGAGAAAGCCTGTGAGGGCTATGAGAAGTAGAATAGCACTGGTCTATGAAGATGCTGTTGGCGCCTGAATCAAGCAGTGCGCTGGTTGGGTGTACTATGCCCCGGGCAAGGTTTTCCACACCAATGTCTAAACAGATCTCTTTTTGGAATAAATATGTGTGCATCAACATATGCCTTGGGATTTCGTTGGGAAGTGGCTTTGAAGAAGAAGTATAGAAAGAAACATATTTTTGTATTTTATTTTTACCAGAATCAAGCACCCTAGTGTTTGTCTCGTCGGGGCCACGCTCCAAAGGAGACGCTGGTACAGCGGTGGTATTGTAAGTATTGTCAGTGTTAACTTTTTCATCATCTTGACCTACGGCATCAGCGCTCAAAGCAGCTATATTAGCCAGAGGGTCCAAGGCGAATCCACAGTCACAGCTGCACATACAAGTACATACTTCAGATAGTAAACTAAGAAATCTATTTATAAATTGGGGAGCCACCCCCTTCTTTCCGTTATTGCTCGTGCAACACCCCGGAGCAGGGGCCACTTTGTTGTGGTTTACTTCATTGTTTTGGGGAGCAAAGGCACCCAAGTGACCTATGCTCCACATTCTTTTCCCTGAGCCTTCATTTCATTGACCTGTTGGTCGTAAAAAAAAGCCCGGATCTCGTTGTAAGAACGACCGGCCAAAGAATAGAGCCAATCGTCCAGTTTTTCTGTTTCTAATTAGCGCGCTGTTACAATTGACATACCAGTACCTACTTACGCTTCACTTTTGTACTTCCACTTTTATTTTCCAAGTCACATGACCAGTCATGTGACCATTTACTTTACTTTACATTTTCGACTTTTCATAAGTCACCTGACCAGTCATGTGACCGGTCACATGCTAGACATCGGACTTTTAACTTTATTTACAACTGTACAGTACACATGTACAAACAACCCTGTAGTTGTATATATACCCCAATAAATCATGGGGAAGGATTCAGCAAGTCCTCCTGTTGTCTAGCACAACTAACTCACTGCAGCCTAAGGGGTAACCACTCCCCATCATCTTCTTTATAGTGTGTTCCTGTGTGCGCCAGAGTAAATAACTCTTGGTCGTTACACGCGCCTGGCGCCCTTGGTTGTTTTCTTTGTTGAGTGGCCTGCACTTTGTTTCTACAATCTCGGGCCATGTGCCCCTCCTGCCCACAGTTGAAGCAGGTGAATCTGTGCTTTTGTCCGCCCTGGACCGTGCCGAGATCCATAGGAGCACCCCGCCCTGGTTGGAACCCAAATGGTTGGAAGCCGCAAGAGTGGTTTTTATTTTGGTTTGATGATCCAGGGCTCCTCTGGGAATCATTGTTTTTGGTGGTCCCGCCACCTTGGTGTATTTTGTAGAGCTCTATGGCCCTACCTATCTTTCAAACCTCCTCCGCTGCTTTGGAGAGATTCTCACTTCTCATATCCTGCAGGTAAAGCTGTTCTGCAATGTGGGGATTCACATTGTGTTCTAGCAGCTCTACTGCATGTTCATTACCAAGACCCCCTTGGATGGAGAGGGCCAAGAACCGGGTTACAGAATCATCCATCCTCATGTTGCCTTGTTTGAAGGAACAGATTTGCTGACGTGCCCAGTCACGCTCAGCTTGCAGTTTGAAATATTTTTCAATCTCTACTTTGAGATCGTCCCAGGTGGGCCACACTCCTGCGGTGTAGCATCCTGAAGTCTTACTTGGGCGTATCGACCCGCCACAGGTCCCTTTAGTCGAGATAACACTGCTGTTGCCACCTCAAAGTCGTCAGCAAACACTTCCCAGTTTGCCTTAACCCAAATTTGGAGCTTGATCCACCATTTGGCAAATCACGCTCTGTCTCCCTCAAAGGCACCAGGGTCAGCGACGACTTTGACTTTCTTATTGAATTTCTTTTCTACCAAGGGGGTTGCTGCAGGAGGATTCGCCAGCAGCTCGGCGAGTTGCATGGTTAATGTCAGGATCTGTGCACGCATGTTGTGCAACAGAGCTTTGATATCTTGTTGAGGTTGCGACAACATGTCGACTTGTTCTCTTGTGAAGTATAGTAAAAAGACGTAACTGAGGGTCTCCGCTTGCTATTTGCGGATCTACCTCTTCCCAGCTGAATATCGGATCTTAATCTCTGACTACCCACACTATAGTATTTGAAATTGTATGTAAAGTTATAGTATTAAACCCTGGTCCAAACAGTTGTCAGGGGGTGGTCCGCTTGTTAAGCTGTCAACCCTTCTCCAGACTGGCAGAGGCAAGTGCCCGGCCTGGTCAGAGGAAAGAGAAAGTGAAGTTTTTTGTATGTAATTCTAATCAACAGTGGTTCCACACCAACTGCTGAGCTAAGTACTCCCCTTAACGCTGGGGGCCATGTATCAAAGGTATTGTTTCTTCTCCCAAAGCACTACAAGGCCGTCGCAAAGAGCGCACCTATCTGCTATGCAGGATATTCCCAAACAATAACCAAATCTCCTTCACCCTGGAGTCCGGGTGCCCAGTGGGACTTTTTGCACAACGTGCGAGAGAGTAGAAGAGCGAGTCCTAATCTAACAACCAAGAGTTAGTTACTCTGGCGCACACAGGAACACACTATATGTTACGATCTCTATTGGACATTTAAGGACTACTCATTTCTTTTTACTCATCGGTTATACCATCGGACCGATGACTCATTTCCTTCACATACATTTCCGTTCCTCTCGCATTCACAGTACCTATTATAGTACTTAGTCCTCAACAGACGGACCTGCCCTAGATAGGACCTAACTCCTATCACCAATTCCTTTCCCTTATAAATACCATGTAACAGCAGTAGTATTCTCTAATACAATTCTACACAGTTTACGCTTACAAAGCTAGACTCCTAAGATCAGACTTCTATTCAGAAGAAGACCAACTCCCATTGGAAGACCTCCACTCAGAACTACGTTCTCGAACTTGTCTTCGGATAAGTCTCTTTACAAACCTTGACGAACCCTCAGACTTTGTTAAGCACTTTGTGCGTAACAAAAAAATTGTATTCTAACCAGAAGTCCCACCTATTTAGGTTTGGGAAGAAAAAGTCGACAAGACGTCGCAACAACCAACAACCAGATCCCAGAGAGCAAGAGGAAGCTCAGACAACCCACAAACAGCAACCCCACCGACGTCATCCCGACAAGAAAGGATAGCAGCACCACCTCCCTTTCCCCAACCAGACGTAACCCGACTCCACACCAGAGAACAAGCAGACGCTTTCTACGAAGCCAGAACACGTTGGCTACAGTACTACGCAGGAAGCCACCCACAGCTACTGCCCACAACACAACACGATCCCCCAGTAACCGTAGAAAACATCTACGACGAGAACGACTTTGAAGAGTTTGCAGCAGGTGGCGACCCGGTACCACCTCCCACTCCACAGATACTCCCTGCCGCACCTGCTCCATCCCATATCCCACCACCACACACCATGTCTAACGCTGCAGCCCCCAAACCCACGATGATTGGGAAAATCGATGACTTCGATGGAACCCCAGATAAAGCCCAAAGGTGGATATCGTCCACCGATCTACACTTTGATATCAACGACACCATCTACAACTCCGACAAGAAAAAGGTATATGTGGCCCTCAGCTACATGAAGGATGGCAACACCGCCTCATGGAGCGAAGCCAAGATGACCGAATACAAAGAGAAGAATGCCTACCCCACATGGGCAGACTTCATGAAAACCTTCACAGCCAGTTTCAGAACGGCAAACGTCAAAGGAACGGCCTCGGCCGCCTTGATGAAAATGCAGTAGCATTTAACTCAAGGTTCATGCTAGATGCTGGGAAAAGCGGCATCAACAACGAAGCCATGATCATGGTCTATCAAAAGGCTATCCGGCCACCCCTCCTTCGTGGGGCACTCACCGGAAAGGAACTACTCACCATCGAAGACTGGATGAGCACAGTAGCGAACCTAGACGCTAACTGGATCAGTGCCAACGCTATCTCGGAAGGAGCGTGGGGCGCCAGAAACAGAGAAAGACAGAACAACAGAAACCACAAAAGTGGACCATCCACCAGCACCAGAAGATTAACCAAAGACGAAGAAGAATCAAGGAGGAAAGAAGGAAGATGCTTCATATGTAACGAGAAAGGACACATAGGAATGAATTGTAGGAACAAAGGAAAGACTCCCGAAAGAAAGGTACGTCAAACCGAAACGGAAGATGACACCAAAACAGTGGTAGAAGAAGACAGGGTCCAAAACATCATGAGGATGTGGAGAGAGTTAGGAGAAGATCAACGCACAGAGGCGATGAAAGAATTGGAAGACGAGGGTTTTTAAAATGACGGACTACCCCGATGTTAGTACCGTCAAAAATGGCAACTGTAACAATAGCAACAATCAATGCCAACTCTTTACGAATTGATTGCTCGTTGAAACAGAAAACCATCAGAACCAAAGCCCTGATAGATTCAGGAGCTACAGACGACTTCATGGACACCAAATTTGCCATCAGACACCGACTCCC
The DNA here is from genome assembly GCF_000218685.1 of Serpula lacrymans var. lacrymans S7.9. Taxonomy (NCBI): domain Eukaryota; kingdom Fungi; phylum Basidiomycota; class Agaricomycetes; order Boletales; family Serpulaceae; genus Serpula; species Serpula lacrymans. The sequence continues at coordinate 118,460 of NW_006763302.1, forward strand.
CCTCCAAAAACTCCCAACTCCTATAACATGTAAAAATGTTGACGGAACCACGAACAAAAACGGAAAAATTACGCATTGCACCTATCAGAGGATAGATGCAGGAGGACAAAACAGGTTCACAAAGTTCCTATTAACCGGACTAGACGGAGAAGATGTATTATTGGGATTTCCCTGGTTACGAAAAGTCAATCCCGTCATTAATTGGAAAGACAAGGAATTACCCAACTCGGACAAACACTCTATCAGGACGAATCAAACAACCACGGAAACAAAAATCAGGACAACCACGGTAAACGAAGACGTGTATGAAACCATTCATAGATATGTATCCGACCAAACACCCTATCCTCGAACCACGATTCGATTAAAAGTCAACTCGGCAATGGAACACGCGCAGATACATGGAGAAAAGAAGGAGCATAACCTCTTGAACGAATATAAAGAGTATTTGGATGTCTTTGACAAAAAGAAGTCGGAAAGACTCCCCAAGCGACGGGAATATGATCATGCAATCAACATGAAACCAGAATTCATACCAACGGATTGCAAGTTATACCCATTGGCACCAAAGGAAGACGAAGCATTAACGGAGTTCTTAACGGAAAACTACAGAAAGGGATACATCAGGCCGAGCAAGTCGCCACAGGTGTCCCCTTTCTTCTTCATCGGCAAGAAGGATGGATCACTCCGACCGTGCCAAGATTACAGAAAACTGAATGCATATACCGTGAAAGACCCCTATCCACTACCCCTGATACCCGACCTCATCGAAAAATTGAAAGGAGCCACCATTTTTACGAAACTAGATCTACGTTGGGGATACAACAACGTAAGGATAAAAGAAGGAGACGAATGGAAAGCTGCATTTAAAACCAGCAAAGGAGTGTTCGAACCAACAGTCATGTTCTTTGGCATGTGCAACTCACCAGCAACATTCCAAAGGCTGATGAACGACAAATTCAAAGACTACATCGATGTGTGAGGCAATGATAAACTATAACAAAAACGAAACCTGTCTCCTTCTGCACTTGCAGGGAGTAAAGGGTTCAATGAGCTTGAGGTCGACAGACGCTAGTAAATATAGCGAGTAGAGGACTTGGAGAGGTAAGCTTCAAAGGTTTTCGTTGAGGAGTAAAGCGGGTAAATTCAGTAATAGAAAACTAAGGAACCATACATGAATAGGTAAGGCTTTATATAGTGAACTGTTCGTTCCTCAGACCGAAAGGAGAATATACGAAAAGTGGTCTGAGGAATTAATCGACCAATAAGAAAAAGGGAGAGTAACTATCGTACGACTTTTGACCTGATTAATCAGCAGGTGAGAGACTTGTACTAATAATAGAGGATTGTCACGCGTGTTCAGGAACCGTATCCTCATAATGAGGTACGATCCCGAATAAGGTGTTATTAGTATAACCAGACTTTACTGGGGCTTGGAGTTGGTTGGCGAGATGCCTACTACCAGTCTCTACCCAGTGTGCTGGCTGGCTGGGAGCGATACCCAGTCTCTGATCTGCGATATAAAATGGTAGCGATGGTTAAGAAAGCCTGTGAGGGCTATGAGAAGTAAAACGGCAAAGGATACCTCTAGCCCTAGAGCTAGAGGTGTAATGGGAAAGGTGTTCGAGAACCAAGACATAATGAAGATAAGAAAATAATAAAACGGTCCTTACACGATGAAGGTTGGATGATCATATACATGGACGACATCCTCATCTTTGACACCAACATCAAAAGACTCCGAATCTGAACAAAACAGGTTCTACAAAGACTACGTGATAACGACCTATTCCTAAAACTAGAAAAATGCACCTTTGAAGCGGAAACCATTGAATACTTAGGAATGATTGTTTCCCACAATCAGGTATCAATGGATCCAGCCAAACTCGCCGGGATCCGCGATTGGCCAATCCCAAAAGACACCAAAGGCGTAAGGAAGTTCTTAGGTTACGGAAACTTCTACAGGAAGTTTATCGGTCATTACTCTGACCTTGCCAGACCCTTGAATGCCTTACTAGAAAAGGATAGGAAGTGGAACTGGACCCAAACTGAAGACAACGCTTTCAAATTGATAAAACAAAAATTCCTCGAATCCCCCGTAACACAAATTCCTGACTCCTTGAAACCGTCAAAGATTGCTGCAGACGCCAGCAAACACGCCACAGGAGCTGTATTAATGCAACCCGATGACCAAGGACAATGGCACCCATGTGCATTTTTCTCCAAAACTCTATCCCCCGCTGAAAAGAACTACCAGATCTACGACAAAGAGTTATTAGCGGTAATGAGAGCTTTAAAAGAGTGGAAACACTTACTTTTGGGAAGCCCCCACATGATCCAAATCCTGACAGATCACAAGAACCTGACGTACTGACAAGAAGCCAGGAAACTCACACCGCGACAAAGAAGATAGCAGCTGGAACTGTCACAATACAATTACACCTTGGAGCACGTACCAGGAACCCACATGGTGGTACCCGACGCACTCTCAAGAAGACCTGATTTATACGTTGAAACAGAAGGAGATGACGATGACACGCCAATGATACCTGCCTCAGTGTTCCTGTATCACACACGAACGATTAAAAACACAGTCGAGCAAGCCATGATCACAAACAATAATTATCCAGGAAGAACAAAGAAAGACGATTGGAAAAAAGAAGAAGGACAGTTCTTTTATCAGAATAAATTACTGATTGACGAAGTAGAAGAACAAAAGACGATCATCAAAGATCACCACGATTCCCTGTTCGCAGGACACCCAGGAAGGCTCAAAACCTACCAGTTGATCAAGAAGGCCTATTGGTGGCCAGGAATGATGAAACAAGTGGAAGAATACGTGAAAGGATGCGCAACTTGTCAACAAGCGAAAGTAAACACGCATCCCACCACCGTACCATTAATCCCAAACCAGACCCCAAAAATCACTGAACCAATGAAGTACCTATCCATAGACTTCATAACTGATTTACCAGAATGTTCAGGATACGACAGTATAATGGTCGTGGTAGACCAAGGTCTTAGTAAGGGGGTAATCCTCTCACCTTGTCATAAAACCATCGACGCACTCGAAACTGCACGAATCTTTCACGATTCCATCTTCAAACAATTCGGATTGCACGATAAACTCATATCCGATAGGGGACCACAGTTCACCTCTGAAGTATCCAAAGAACTCCACAAACTCCTGAATATTGAAACTGCACTCTCCTCTGCGTATCATCCCCAGACAGATGGACAAACGGAACGATCCAATCAAGAACTGGAGATCTACCTCCGCATATTTTGCCAGAACCAACCACACAGCTGGGCAAAATACCTTACAACCGCCGAATTCTGTCACAACCAAAGACCACACTCCACGAACAACCAATCGCCATTCTACCTCCTCATGGGATATGAACCCCGAGGAATCCCGACTAAACACAGATCCATGAATATCCCATCAGTGGAAAAACGATTATCCGAACTGCTTAGGGCAAGGGAAAACGCCCTAAAAGCACACAAACTTGCGAGAAACAAGATGATGAAACGAAACAACGGAAAGTTCACGCGATTCTCCGAAGGACAAAAGGTGTGGTTAGAGAACACCAACCTGCGAGAAAAAGCCACCGAATACAAGAAGTTCAATATGAAACGCATCGGACCTTTCCGCATCCAAGAAAAGATTTCCCCGGTAAACTACCGACTATCCCTGCCTCCCCATTGGAGGATACACAATGTTTTCCACGTATCCCTTCTCACGCCGTATACGGAAACCAACACTCACAGCCCGAACTTTATCCGACCACCACCTGACCTGGTCAACGAAGAAGAAGAATACGAAGTAGAAAGTATTCTTAGACACAAACCCTGGAAATGTGGGCGCCGCTACCTGATTAAATGGCGCCATTACCCTCATTCCGAAAACTCATGGGAACCGGAAGAACACTTAACCAATGCTGCAGAGATACTGGAAGCCTATAAGAAGGACCACAAGCTGCGTTGAAGAGACAATCACCCCACTACCAACAATCCTCTGTCTCTCAACACAAAACATGTCTACTTCTAACTCCACCGGCTTCCCTATCACCACCTACTCGATACCCGGCGACGCCAATTTGCTAGCCGACAAACGAGTGTCTTTTGCCCGTGGGCAACGACACAACCAAGCCGACGTCACTGACGCCATAGAATTAATGTCAGCAAAAGACGCCTATACCTATCTCTTTTACGAGACCAAAAAACGCTGCCCCCATGCGTATCACGCTCTTTCTTCCATGCATACCTTCCTTGCCATAGACCTCATAGCTGACGAACTCCTAAAAGCCATAAACTCAATACATTCGTTGGAAAGCAAGCATTTGCGGCTCAACAATCAGGACTTGAGTATTTGTCGGGCACTCTGGATGGAAAAGTTAGTTTTGGAATCTTTGGAACGACGCTTGAGGATGAGCTCCTCGAATGGGCAGATGGACTCGGCAAAGGAATATTTGGAATCAGGTGGGAGGACATTGCTAAACGAAGCTCGCACGCAGATAGAGCGAGACGGTTGTACGAGTACTCCTCCACCCGGTTTGTCCCTCCGGTCCCTGTCGCACCCAGACCAGACCAGTGTTACCCCGGAGCGCACTTACCACATCATCACCCGTCGACCTACGCCCATCCCGTCGGAGGAAAAATATATTCCCACCGTCCCAACCAGCCCGATCTCACAAGAGTCGAGCCACTCCAGTCCCCGTTCCATTGGGTCGAACCCAAAACCACCGTCTCCCCCATCATCTCCACCTCGACCAGTGCCAAACACCCAAACCCGTTGCCTGACGAACTGACGAGGAGCCCGACGCGGCCGGCAAGAGGTGATACTCCAGATCCCCGCTGCCAGAACTCCATCAAAACAGCAGTCTCGTATGTCGAAGGGACAGAAAGACAGTCCGCCTGGCGCAATGCACAGGCCTGAGACTGGCTCTTCCTCTAACCCAATCAACGTAGATGATGACGTAGCCATGATCAATCAGTTGTACGCAGGAACGTACGACCTGGGAGATGACGATCCAACTACTCCCCAATCTGACACCTCATCCAACACCCGACGAAGATACCATGAAGGCATTCGTAATAATGCTCCATACTGCCAAAACTGCGGTTGGAGCGATCATCGCACATACTATTGTGAGGCCTACTATTGCCCCGACTGTGACCGTCGTGCACCGGGACATAGTTTCAATTGGTGTCCCATCCGCAGGGAAGACGAGGATAAGATTCTGATGGAAGGATTACATGGAGATGTCAGCTACGACGACAGTTACAATATGGACGGCGAAGGTACCGAATTTCGGTGAAACTCGGAGCAAGTAAGGGGGTAATGTTACGATCTCTATTGGGACATTTAAGAACTACTCATTTCTTTTTACTCATCGGTTATACCATCGGACCGATGACTCATTTCCTTCACATACATTTCCGTTCCTCTCGCATTCACAGTACCTATTATAGTACTTAGTCCTCAACAGACGGACCTGCCCTAGATAGGACCTAACTCCTATCACCAATTCCTTTCCCTTATAAATACCATGTAACAGCAGTAGTATTCTCTAATATGATTCTATGCAGTTTACGCTTACAAAGCTAGACTCCTAAGATCAGACTTCTATTCAGAAGAAGACCAACTCCCATTGGAAGACCTCCACTCAGAACTACGTTCTCGAACTTGTCTTCGGATAAGTCTCTTTACAAACCTTGACAAACCCTCAGACTTTGTTAAGCACTTCGTGCGTAACACTATAAAGGTAGTGATGAGGGAGTGGTTACCCCTTAAGCTGCAGAGAGTTTGTTGGTATACAACAGGAGGACTCGCTGAGGAGTCTCCTTGATCTATTGGGGTTTATATACTGTTACAGGTTTGTTTGTACATATGTACTATATACAGTTGCTAAAGGCAGTGGCTGATGTTGTCATAGGGTGTAGCCCGTGTGACCAGCTCCACTGCGTGAGAGACTTGTAGCTAAAATAAGAAGAAAGCAGCGCAACGCAAGAAAGAGGAGTTTGAAAATTGTGTTATTGTAACACTATCATACTGCCATGATACTGGAGGCTGCACCTGATCCACGCACAGATGCACCTGCAGGTATTCTTGCAGGTCAACAAGTTATCTGTGGGTTGGTATGGGTGTGCAGTAAATCAGAGGTGTATGTTGTTACAATTGACATACCAGCACCTACTTATGTAGATATTATATTACATAAGTGAACTTCAGAGCTTTGCTCAAAGTGTTACTGTGTGATTATAACTGGCTTTTTTGTGGCTATCATTGTTTTTTCACATGATATTTATATATGTTTGTTATATAAAAAGCTTTGTATTTATGTTGTTATGGCATTGATTTGCCCAAAAATCCTTCTCCCACATTTGTTCCTGCACCCTGAGGGACCAAATATCCAACGACTTATGCTTCACCTTTCTGTACTTTTACTTTTCATTTTCCAAGCTACATGACTGATTATATGATCATTGACTTTATTTTACATTTTGGACTTTTCATAGTCACATAGCCAATCATGTGACACATCACCTGACCAGTGTCTAGACTCATTATGTGACTGGTCACATGCTAGACATCAGACTTTAAACATTATTTACCACTGTACAGTACTTCATGTATTGTAGTATAAATACCTGAGCAATACATGGGGAAGGACTCAGCAAGTCCTCTTCTAGTGTATACCAAAAAGTTCCCTCTCTTGATGAGTTGTACCATTTATTCCATGAGTTGTAGCCTTTGAGGCTGTGCTCCAGTACCCCAAGATTATACCTTGTTGGTGTTGTCACATAAGTATTATAGTGCTACTTCAAGTCTTTTATGATATACAATTTTCAGACTTACATTTTTTCTTTCTCTGCTTCAACTTTCTTAGTTTTCACACACTTGTGCCATGTGGCACTTTTGGGACAGCGTGTAGACCGGCCCGGACCGGTTGTAGTCACCCAGGAAGGTGAAGAAGAGTTCGAAGTCGAACGGGTGATGGACGCACGCTTGAAGCGTGGAAAACTAGAATTCCTAGTCCTATGGAAGGGCTATGGAGATGAGGACAGAATGTGGGAACCAGAAGCCCACCTGGACAATTCCCGTGATGCTGTTCGCAAATTTTATTCTAAAAACCCCTTGGCTCCTAGGAAGCTTAGAGGCATGGGCTCAAAACTTTTTAATTCCATTTTTCAACCTATGCCCGAAAATGTAACTACCACCTTTGGTATTTGGTCGAGCCTGGAAGTCGAGCCTTAGAGGGGGGGTAGTGTTACGATAACACAATTTTCGGACCTTCCCTTTAATTTTCAAACTCCTCTTTCTTGAGTTGCGCTGCTTTCTTCTTATTTTAGCTACAAGTCTCTCACGCAGTGGAGCTGGTCACACGGGCTACACCCTATGACAGCATCAGCCACTGCCTTTAGCAACTGTATAGTACATACATACAAACAAACCTGTAACAGTATATAAACCCCAATAGATCAAGGAGACTCCTCAGCGAGTCCTCCTGTTGTATACCAACAAACTCTCTGCAGCTTAAGGGGTAACCACTCCCTCATCACTACCTTTATAGTGTGTTCCTGTGTGCGCCAGAGTAACTAACTCTTGGTTGTTACATGATAGTGTCTTCACCTGCAGATACTACCTGGGTGGTACCCAGGTGCATCCATGGCAGGCCCTAGAATAAATTAAATGGGTTAAACACTACATACAGTACTATACAATGTATACTGAGCCAAGTGTTGTGATGTCTGACATAAGGATCTCCATTCCACAAACAAACAATAAAATGAAAACTATATATATCAATCTTCTTATTTACTTGACTTTGGTCAAGCATGAGGCAAGGGATCACCCATTGAGAAAAAAAAGTGGTTATCTATAGGAGCAAGATTAAAAGATACTAACTGACCTCCAGATCAGAAAGGATGAGTAATCTGGTGGTCATAATCTGGTGGCCATGGAGTCCCACACTGAAGGTATGCTAAACCATTTCCCCAGGGTGGGGGCCTGCTACCTTAATGAATCCCTAAACTATGTGTATAGCCCTTGTACTTTGAATATGATCCAGAGAACTGTTGAAAGAGCTGTATCAGCCATCAAAAATAGAGAACTTTGATGTATACTTTGGAGATCAGTTACCTTTGTAACATAATCCTGAAGCTATGTTTTTGTTTCAATCAAGTACATATATAGCAGAAGAACCTCGGATAATAGCGACTGGCAACAGGGTTGCTGCCAAAGCTAATGCCAGACAATATCAGGATGATCTGGTCAGTGCATGATTCCCTAGACCTCGGGTTTCGCACATCGGCTGTTCTCCATTTCGTCGACGACGGCTTCCGATAATCTGGTGGCTGATATAGCAGGAGAATATGCCTTAATAAGACAGGAGGCCAATGATTGCATCGACGCAAGTATGATCAATCAAATCGAAGAGAGATAATCGTCATGTAGGAGCATATGTTTTTTCCGTATCATTCCAAGAACGTCTTCATTTGATGAATGAAATGAAATAGTGTGACACCAATAGTGACTCACCAGACATTATCAGAAGATCACAGAGCGAACATATCAATGTGAAGATCCTATAAATCATACCACCTTCAAGTTCGAGGCACTGTCCGAAACAAGCCAGACGTATCAGTGAACCCAGAAGGTAACCGAACATGCGTCCCTAACCATGGTCTGTCGACGTCGGCCCAACATGTAATGCCCATTTGAGTCGATATCACAGTGAAGACTCATCTGCAACGAAGTAGGTACAAACCGTGTGACTGCAGCTTGAAACCTTACTGCTTGCACATACACGTTTTCATGGTTTCATGCGAAGATGATCGTTATTTTGATGTACCAGCATCTGAGTTATGGAAGTGAACGGGGCCTAGAGAAAGAATGGATACTGACTGCGGTATGAATTTTCAATATCGAATCTCAGATCTTTGGTCAACGGGCAACGTGTTGGCGGCGTGATTCCCAGCACGAAGGAGAGACTGCGGAAATGTCCATCATCACTGGTTCAGGTTGATAACTTACCATTCATAACTGTTACCGTAAGCATCACAGCTGACATTGTCACAGCCTGATGGTCACCAAAACCAACACGACCCCGAGAGAGTCTCAAAAAAGCCTCAACATCAATGAACGTTTCGAATAAGATAAGAGAGTACTAAACTCGAGACTCAAATTGCAAGTGGTGGTGCAAGATGGGCTCAGGCTATTAACGGAAAGCTCCGTAGTATCCTTTATTTCGGTTGAATAAGTACAGTTAATTATACACAAGAAGTGATGGGTATGCGGCAACCTTGTTGTTATGTGTAAAGACAGGAAGATAAGCCACAGTGATGACAGTCTGTCCAAGTCACACACTTCTACTTGCTAACTACTGTGACACAGTTCAACGTTCAACACTTGTAGACTCGCCAGCACTGTGACAACCCATCAGCGCTAGCAACGAAAGTGGGTAACTAGTACTTCAAAATGTTTCAACATGATTTAAGTCCGAGTACTGTGATAGTACTAGTGTAACATGTCCTTTCTGATGTGAGTAGATGGTCAAATTGATAAGGGGGTATCTATAGGCGCTACCACAGCCAACATCCGATCATCGCTGCTGGTGGTTGCAGGGTCTTCGGGATGTTAGGTCGGCGAACGTTCTATTGCTTTAGGACCACTCGGAGTGCGAACAAGCCCCGATGGACTATGGCGGCGTTCAAGCTATTGGCGCCGACTTTTCCCAGTGAAAAGTTGTCGTTGACACGTCCCGAGAACGCACGACACGAACAGTCCTCAGCGCCTTCATGCCAGTCATACTCGACATCATAACTTCTCTAGTTGCGATTCGCCATATGAACGAATTGCGAGCTCTCCTACTTGATTTAAATTAGTTAACCATATTCTCATAAATCATATTTCCAAGTGTTCAAATTTCAATCGTCATGAGGTTGCATGGCCTCAAAGGTAAATAGCTCGTTTTCGGGGTATCGGGGTGGTGGTCTCGTTGAAGGACGAACAGCGACCTGAAAGCCAGGGATCAACTTTGATAAGCATAGCAGATACGATATACGTACTTGAACAAAGCCCTCTTTACTTGGTATGGTCCAACTGCGGTCTCGAGAAGCAGTCTCTATGCTGCAGGAGGGTCAGCGCTGGTTGAAAAGAGAGGAGAGGAATGTTGAACTCACGTATATGCCTTCTGCGATGGTTGATATACAATGTTCCACTCTTCAGGTGGAGGAGATGAAAGGAGGATGGCGGAAAGGTGTCCGTCTACTGTGGCTGTGGGGCTACCAGCCCAAAGTTGATAACGACCGTTATCAAGTGCTTCAACTACAAACTTTGCACAAGGCGAATGTCAAAAAATACATCAGATCGACGGGAGATATGACTTACTTGCTGCACATCATGATGTGCTGGAAGCGAGAACACCTTCTTAGGAGCAAGATCTTGTTGTTCTCGCTTCGAGCGACCGATGCAGCCATCCTTCACTGCGACGCTTCTGATGATGTAGGTTCCAGTCTTTAGCTTTCTCGACATGATGAAGAAATGGGGAGTTGGGGAGGTTGGTGAAGATGGAGGGATTTGGCATTGCTCGACTGCCTTTATATGCTGCAAATGCTGTAACGTATGGTTGTCTGTAGGGAACCTAACGCCGTTACTTCGTGGTAAGCATAACACAGACTAGGCGAGTCAATTCACTCACCTCGAAGAGTGGGCTTCTTGCCGATGTGACCTGTGGTGATGAAAAACACGAGTTAAAAACGAGGATTCAGGATGAGTATTAGGAGAGCACCACTTTGAGCCGCTATTTCGTTTGAAGAGAGCCATCCTGACGACCTTGTGACTCCGACTCCTCGGATATAGTAAGATTATCTGCTTATCTGTGGCACGAAACCAGCCGTACTTTTACGAATTGGATGAGGAGTTAGCTTCCTTTAAGTAAGTTATCCAGATGGCCGCATAATCCTCGTATGGAGACACCGTACAGGTGGGGGAATGTGTAACGCCCTTTGTAGCTGACGTTATAAAGCCTGGGAGAAGAATCTAGTCCGTCGTGGACTTGTAACAGACCAGTAAGTGATGGCTTGATCGGGTGTCAGTGCATTTCGGAGTCCAAAGAAAGGTCGATAGAAGAATTTTGTTAAAAGGGCAGTGCAGGGCTGGATCCTCGATGCAGGACAGACATAACAGCAACTCACGATATCTAGCTCCGCCCTGTTTAGCCTTGCCATGCAGATTTCGGGAAATCGGTACGATGAGGATGTGATTAGATGAGAAACGCTCGCCTTGACGCTCGCCTTAAAACGCTTGCCGACACATCTTTCAAATGCCAGCGAGGAACAAGGTGGTATAAGTTCCAGGATGGGAATCTAGCTCCTCATTCTACGGTATAGACGTCAAGATGACGAAAGGTGGTGCGTAAAGAGCAGCTGCTTTGACATAATCAAGCGAAATGGGACATCACTGTACCGCCATGAAGAACGGGATAAAAGAATAAAAGAATTGAGTGAGAAGTTTGCGGTTACGAAAGCAGAGTAGAGCTACTTACGGGTACCTTAGTCAAAAGCCAAAATGAGAGAATCTTACCTGTGCATCTGTATTGCCGGCTACATGATGCGAGGGAATGCTGTAAAGAACAGTCCAGCTTTGCAGACGCTGAGGGCGAATCCGAAGTGAAGTCTATGGAAGACCGTTCATGTTCGATACATTGGAGCTAGTGCATAGCATGAGGTGTATCACAGGCCTGAGACGACGACGAGCTAATATTGGAGTAGTGATGATCCGTTCAAAGCTGGAGTATAGAATCCGACTGACAGGGGTGAACCTGACCTGTCAGCTCCAAAAACATACGTCGTCGCTTGTGGAGGCAAACTGACAGCACCCACTCAGTTCAGTTGAAAGGCAATGGAAGAAACAACGAGGGTTGGGCCTGTGGGGTGCTGTACCGCCTAGAAGAAATTTCTCTTAGAACGAATTCGGAACATGACCATGATTCACATACCGTGACCATTCATAAAAATAGACATCGAGGACGTCGCATAGCCCAGCAAGCCGAGCATTATCATTGGTAACATGCGGCCTGTTTCATTCAACGAAACGGTCGCCCAATCGACATTACGCGGAGTACACGCACATTAAACACATGCCTCCATTCTGATCAGAAAGCCAGATGTGATACAACACCTTTTGCGTTCCTTCGGCGATAAAACGAACAGAAGCCAGCACAAAGTGGTTCACTTTATCTCCGAAGGAGCTGCTCCGAGATTCAGGGTTTTTGCGTGTCATGGTGAAGTGCTCCTATGACCACTAGTCCACTGACTTTACAATGACTGGGGGCTGCATGGGTCCGAGTATATCCTGAGCTAAGTGTCAAGCGTATGGGCCGTAAAACGCGTGTATGGAATTGCACGTATCGAATACTAGTACTCCATACTAGTATACGGAATGACATGGCACATCTGGTCAACTTTACACTCGAGTGCACGAGTGTCTCTTTTACTTATTCAAGCTCAGCGCGTAATGATACACTGCCACCCCAGGCCTCCAAGTCAGGATTGAGTTGCCCCCCAGGCTAGTAGAAAGTATTTTGTGTCGATATCTTTTTGCAAATCTCCACATAGACAAACTCAAAGAAAAGGCCGAAATATTTTGTGTCTGTATTAATCAATGCTAAAGAGGGTATGATCGAGGTAGAAATGTCTATCGGAATAAGGGGAGAGCCAGAATTTCAAGTTTGACCAGCGGAAGCGTGTATGCTTAGTCCAAACACGCCTGAGCCCCACCGTTTAGGTCCCGCGACGCAGCCGGGTCCTGATCCCAAATAGCAAAGAGGAAAAGCGCCAACATAGTATAGCACCTTCCAGTAGAGCATAGACTCCAACGTACCTCTGAGACATCGGAGACGAACGAGTTAAGTTCCTTGATAACTTTATTAAGAGCTAAAGCCGCTAGCACGGGAGGATTACTTGCATGTACGGAAGAGTGACGACTGCATTTGGACTGAGGTCTCAGAACCTCCATGCGGTCAGACTATGGTCATCCTCCTCGGCAACAAACCTTGAGCCGGTAGATACTAGTTATACAGGCTTGTTAGATAATGGCTCGAGGTTCTGGTGGCCGGTTTTGGTGATCTAAGGTAAACGTGTAGCTATACCGGGTTGGGACTTATCTATAAGGAGAAAATGGGGTGGTTCTGTTAACGAATAACATAGCCAGAGAATTATTTACTATACCGCGTGGGTAAAACTGTAAGCCAGACGCTGATTGCTCGGAGTAGTGAGTGCACCATCGTATTTCTTCTTCCGATTGTTAGTAACTCAGTCTGCTTCCAAGTTAGCTGCTTTGAGACCGAGGGAAATTTTTAACTGGTTGAACGATGAGGCTAGAAATCTACCTGTGTTGAGACTGTTCTTTCATCTTGCTATTAGACGATGTTCAATCTCATGAGAGACGGGCACAAGTGACGCTGAACATGCGGAACTTCAGCTAATAGTACCATAGGGTTAAAACGTGATATCACATAGCCTGAATTTGCTCATAAGTAAACGCGGGCCTTTTCCTGTACATCAGGTCATAAGAAAACACTCACGCCGATGTCCATGTATAGTTATACTCCGTGCTGTTGGCCATACAATTATCGACACAATTGGAGGTAGTACGTATTCGGGTGTCTTATGAATTAAACAGAAATGTTCCGGCGTCCCATGACCTTGTACACAGGAGCGCCTTGAACTATGCTCTAAGCTGAAGATGTGCGTTCTTGGCAACTTTTTAGTCACTGTGATTGAACTAGGGAAGGCATGCATGCAGCGTCCTCATGGCCATAAACGCTGTGAGTAGTACCGTAGTATCAGCGTACCTGCTACTTCGGACTCGGATGAGCGAGTAAGCAAGCAATAGTTTCGGTATCTGCCGGATGCGTGCGAAATTGATCAGCCTCATCAACAACGAGGGGTTGCAGTTGTTTCTCGAGCTGACTCCTCTGAGGAAATAGCATTTGTCTTCCTTTACTCTCAGTTTTACCCTGCCTTTTCTTTCTTGCAAAAGCTCAATGCCAACCGCATAATAAATCCACAGGAACATTGGCAGGCCCGCAGCACGCTCCGATCACCAGTGTCATAAACGTTTCATCAGGCGCAAGGGGAAGAAACTATTTGAGGTAGCCTTCTCACAAACTTGAAACTGGATCCAGATGATCGTTATCACCAATATATTCAAGCTCGTATGAAGGGCTCTCAAGTTATCTTCAAGAAAAGTCGATCGATGCTTGGGCGATCTGGCGCGACATTCTTTGGATTAATTGTAGCCCCAACTTGACCCTGGAGCTTAGAAGTCAGTGGGTGCCTCCACACTGGTATCAAGATTGACCAAGGCAAAATGCTTCTCTGTGCCTCTTACTTTCGTCGGGATGGTGCTAGGATCCAGCTGCTTTATGGCTTTCGGTGGCTCACGACCTCGCTCAACGAGGACGTAGCGTTGATAACCAAGAATAACTTGGGTAATGGACTGATGGGTTAGATATTCGGGGTCACTTCGATAACTTCATCGAAGGTTCATTTGCTAGCGTGGAACAGATCTTGATGGACAAAGATCGACAGTCAAAGGTAAATAATCAGTAATCAATGGTTTGCCCTGTCAAGTATGATTTATTTATGTGTCGTGCGTCTTAGATTGGACTGCAAACGTTCCGCCACTGGTGTGGATGCATTTGACGAATGTGGCAGTATGCGCAAATGATGACTGCTTGATATTCTCACCGAATGGTCGACACTCCCGAAGAATCTGAAATTAATTATTACAGGCTGTGACGATCGTATGCGGAATTATTTTGTGATACTTGTCAGTACAACCCGGCGATCAAGTAAACAGTTAAGCAACCCCAGGGTCTCGGGCGATCGTTTCGATTCCGAGCACGGTTGTGTTCTTTGGGGAAGGTCAGCTGGCCTAGCGAGCAACACATCTTGGCCCTGATTCAGCATGCCGCTGATCTTTTCATTCGAGCTGAGACAGTATATTACTTCATACAATCATCGGGGCAACCCAGTTGATCGCTTTTTCTGGCAGTTTCACAAACAGACGGAACAACGTAGTTCGTTAAACTACCAAAATTCAAGAGGAAAAACAGGTGAGTGTAACACCTTTTTAGCAGGTACATTGATATCTGCGTACGACACTGAGAGTCATGGCAAGGGGCTTTTGTTACAGATCCATCATATATGGGCATATTTTGGTGGTGACACACTGTACCCACACGAAAACAGAAGCTCAGGGACCACAAGGCATACTTGTTTATATTCACTCTCTGTGAATTGCGCGGCAGGACAAGGGGGAACGTAGGTTATATAGCTCCTTAGGGTTCCATTGGTCGAACATCTAGCATGGTCGCAAAGACAGATGAGAAAGATACTTATTTGCACAAAATGATGCTTCCATAGCTGCCCAATGACATACGTGTCAATGGTGATTATTGCTGGTCACCAACGTTATCCTACATTTTTCACACGAGAATAACGAACAACACGGACCTCCTAATTATCGAGAGGAAGTTGACACAGCCTCACGGTCAATCAATTGCAAAAATGATCAGAAGAGGACATCTCTCACTTAGGAATATTTTATGAACATAGTAGGGAGATAGACACAGATCAGAATGTCCGTATCGCACATGATTGCGAACTTTTTGGCAATCATTTTGGCTAGTTTAGAGATAATAACCTGCGTCAGTGAACTTGAGGGACGTACTAGGGCGAAGTGGCAGGCGATTCTGATCGCAAGGCGAGATACGAGTATCACATATATCACCTGTGATAATAAGTGGAATGAGTATAAAAGTGTAGTGCATGAACATCGTTTTATGACATGAAGACCAGTGATTACGAAAATGATATTGAGAAGGGATTGACGGTGATTGGAGATGAAAAGGGTGGAAGCACTATCACACAGCATTTGTGTCTCCACTATGATCCAGCCTAAAGAAAGTACAATGATCCTCTACAGGTTAAGATCATACATACCTTAAGCTGTATGATACCGTAGCGTAGCAGTGAAAGGAGAATTTCTGACATAAGGGTTGGGAATCTGGAAGATGACGTAAAGAATACTACTATACACAAACTGCTCTTCAGCCCAACTTCAACGTGGAATCGTAAAACTGAGATGCGATTTTCTTCCACACGGCCATTCACCAGTCTTCGAAATCAACGACTTGGATATATACACCAGTATATCCATCCGCGACGGCTCTCTTCTCTCCACCAGCAGTCAGAAAGTAGCCCTGGTCAGGATTTTGGGGACTACTCTATCATATTACCACCAGAGCCTTTCATTTGGGGCGTATCACATATAACGCCACGAAATGTTCCAGCGAGCATCCGACATCCATCCTATGCAACTGATCCGGAGCTATCGCGGTTTTGCTTGGAGCCCGATTCTTGGAAAGAACAATTTCATGGAGATGGGAGGATACAACTTGGTGGCGAGGAAGAAGAGTGTCTGCGCCGGGCTGCACATCTTGCGAGGGACGTATTGGGGTATGCTGGGTCATTAGTTCGAGTGTGTTTCTTTCTATACGGCTCAAGCCGTAATTGTTCCTACACTCGAGCTCACCTGCATCATGACAGTCTGGAATTACTACCAACGCAATAGATGCAGCTGTGCACGAATATATACTATCGCGTGGTGCTTATCCCTCTCCCCTTCTTTATGCAGGCTTTCCTCGTTCGTGCTGCACAAGCGTGAATAATGTAGTTGTGCACGGCATACCTGACGAGTGAGTATATATTTTTGCAGTGACTACACGCGCTGCTATATGCATGATATCTTCAACCAGCCGTCCCCTTGAATCAGGCGATATTGTGAACATTGATATCACAGTGTACTTAAATGGATATCACGGAGACACATCAATGACTTTCGAAGTTGGTAATGTGGTGTGTTCATGTTTTCTAAAGTTGTCCTATTTTCCTACTCTTCTCATTTTCTCCTGCTCTCGCTTGCATATTGCCGGCCAGTCATATCTAATCGCTTTCTTCGGTGATTCTAGGATTCGCAGGGTCAAGCTTTGATTCGACAGACAACGCTCGCGCTTGAAGCAGGCATCCGCATGTGTGGGCCTGGACAGCCATTCAGTGGCATTGGGAAAGCAATCTGGGAGTGTGTCAATGGCGTTCGGTCTGTACAAGACCCACATGATATCAGTAGTGGAGATTTGGACAAATCAAGCACTTCCTACCTATCATCTTCTCCAGAACAAACTTACTCGATTTGCCAAGCTTTCTCGGGGCATGGTATTGGTCGCGACTTTCATAGGACGCCATGGATATACCATACGCGTAGGTATTTCCACACTCACTTCTGCTCCCTTCTGTTCGATTGCTTGGATCGCTTTCAATCACCGTGTCGCCGGGGTGGTGTAGTCTCTATCGAGCCGGTCTTGTTTTACCATCTCTTCTAAATGTTACAACGTTGCTAAGGTTATTTCGTCCATAGCGAATGAAGAACCTGGTGTGATGCGCTCGGGGCATTGTTTTACGATTGAGGTATGTACATGTACCCCAGGAACCATCCTTTGCATAGTTCTCCCGTAACCTCGCTCACAAATTGACAAAATCTACCCAGCCTGCAATTATCCAGGGACCCAACGCTAGCACTTGGATATTTCCAGATGGCTGGACTGCATCTACCGAAGTAGGTCGATCGTCTCAGTTTTACAATTAAATTTAATTCCTACACATTCCTTCCATTCACAGAACTGCGCACGCAGTGCCCAAGCCGAACACATGATTCTCATTACGGAGGACGGCGCAGAGGTACTTACGCGATAGTGAGAACAGCGTTTCACTGTATTCTATATCGGTATTGTCGTCGTAGGGAGCATCATCTGCTGGATTAGGATGAAGGACAAGTGATACTATCCGAAACGGTGAAATATTTCGTACTAAGGTGATGGCAGTCTTCACGTGATTTTGAGTGCTGATATTTGTTGGGACGCTACAGCGTGATGTCCCAGAGTTCATATATCACTGCGGCCAAGGCCTTTCATACGAGTGATCTTTACAGCCTCCTATTACAATATGTAACCGATTCCTTCTCTTCTACTCGTCCGTTGCGTTGATGGGTCTATTTATAAATCGATACTTACCATAGCTCGAATCCCAACTCCTCACCAAGATACCAACTGGTTTTGTCGCATTTTAATCTGGCGGACGGCATACTGTCCAAGGCATCGCTTGGCGGTATATAAACAGTGATCTTGTCTTTATATCCCATGGAGTTCTCCCGACAGATTCTCAGTCACATCAGAGATCAACCACGCATGCCTATGCCACGGGTCATCAGGCTCTTAACCATTAAAACATGCATATGCTAGCTGGCATGCATCCATATCACAGAAAACATCAGTGCTGTCCTAGGAGCTCGTGTAATAACATTTATGTATACATTCTGCACACGAGCTAATATGTTACTTTTGTACTATCTGGATATTTGCCTGGGGACTATTTAAGAAGCAGCACCAACACGCTCGTTCAAAAATCTGAGTAAAACTTCCGACAGGTTAGGTTTTTTCTCTGCTGCCGCCTCTGGCCTAGGATTATCAGACCCAATGATACCATCACACTTCGCTATCAGTCCAGAAGCCTTCCCTAACAGTCCTCGTAAATCAGCGGCCATCTCCCCAGTCATTCCGCGCCGTAAGCGTTCCGCTAGTGTCATAGATGCTCGTGGAGCACGCCGTTCTCGATCTTTATGTGGTGCTTGAGGGAGTGAGTCGCGCGGGTGTAAAGAAAGAGGGTTCTGTGAGTGTTGGAGATGAGTATATGTGTGAGGATTCGAATGTCCTAAGTGATGCGAAACATGCTGCTGCGGACTATGCGAATGTTGAAGTTGAGTGGTATGATGTCCCCCTTCGTGCATCCCTTCGCTGTCCTCCCCCATGTTCATTCCATCCCCGACTGACACTTCAAATTCGGGTTTTGATACCCACATTGCAAGCTGCGTGACGGCGTATATCATCACGCCTTCAAGCGTGTTTCTCGTCGTAATTATCCCTTCTCTTACGTCAAGTGTTTCCACCGATGCCGATGTAGAAGTAATAGACGTAGATGTCGGAGGGACAATATTCTGACCTGGAGGACGATTGACAAGGTCTCGCAGAATGTCAAGAGTGGCATTTCCTAACTCAAGAAGCGTTCCTAGAGATGTTGGCTCTCCTAAGACCACTTTAGAATGCTAATTCGTAGTAATAATTGTAAAATCAGTAAAACCAGCCGAACAACTACAGAGACAAGGTACTCACAGGAACAATTAAAGCTTCAAGCACCGGCCATTCTTCCTGGTCACCCAGTAAGACATCGTACGCTCGACTTATACTAATTAATGTCGCTAGTATTGCGGCCGTGAGCTTGTATAGCCTATGTACGAGCCTCGCCGTCAATGGACGCTTGCGTAGATCGACCATATCGGAAGGGGAAAGCGATCCACCCGCACCAACAGCCGACTCTCTCTCCTTATCAACTAGAAGACGCTCCTCTGCAGTGACAGGCTCAAGTAGGGTAGACAGGTGATTAGGATGTGTGAGTGCATAGTTAAGCTGCTGCAATAGCATCAAAGCATGCGTTGTGAATACGCGCAGAACCTTGGAGACAACGGCATCGTGGTCATTGGACGACGAAGGCATCCCTTCTGCAATGGCATAGAAAAGATTTACTACTTGTTCAATTTCTTCCAGCAGTGGCAGGGTGACAGGTTCACCAATGCTCCACGATAACGCACGCGAAATTTGTTCCCCATACAACTGCACAAACCCACAGGCTTCAGCCACGAAGAAATGACTTTGTCGCCCTAGAGCCGAGATCACGCCAGCGACGATGGAAAGCATAGAGACATAGACTCTGTGTGCTGGACTTCGCTCGCCAGGTAATTCAGGTAAAGTAACCTCAATTTGGCCAGTGCTTATTGCGGCGGAGATGCCATTGTTACTGTATGCTGAGATGGCGCCAGCACTAGCAAAACGTTCAGCGCCTGACGGAATACTTGCGAGCGCCATATGGAAAAAGACTATATGAGGAGCGTAGAGAGGCTGTCGGCGAGAACGAAGCAAGGTCAGATCAGAGAGGCCCACCAGATCTGCGTGAACAAAAAGTTCGAGGCTGGATCTAATGGCGTCCGTTTCTTGGCACCGCGTCAACCATTGTGCAGGATTACTATCAATATCGCGGCGAGTGCACTGCTCGAATACTGCGACTAATAACTCCATGTCTTTGTCCAGATCAAGATCGAGTCTTGTACGCGCAGAGTCAAAAACAAGACTAAGAGCCTCAATAACGAGGTTCAGAGTAGCTTCAATCATCATCGCGATGGTCAATCTTTGTTCAGCATTGAGAGCTTTTGGTCGCCTGATCAAATTTCTACAATGGCGACAACAAAAGTATATGATCTGGAGTAGCGTCCGATGGAATGGTACGGATGTTTTCCCAAGGAAAGACATAGAAGGAGATTGTGACTCATTGAGAATGATGTTATGGACATTTTTGACGAGTGAGATGAATGATTTAATTTCTGTGGGTGTGTCGGATGCCGAGAACCAAGCAACTTCGAGCAGGGAAAGAAGTAACCCAAGCCTTGTTCCATGAATGGTGGCCATCATATCTCCCGACCGCTTCTCCGACGCTACGTCCACAGACATTGCAGCCGCTAGCGACAGCATGGAAGGCCTGATGCCTTGTTCCGCTCGAATCAAAGGTAGCGCTTGTCGCAACAAGAATTGCCAGGATTCTGCGAGGGCTGTTTGAGCTTGAGTCAAAGATAAATTGAGGTTGATCGATGAGATCTTTTTCTCCACCTCCTCGGCACTCCTCACACCCTCCTCAGTAGTAGCACAGTGCTGAAGCCTACTTCGTAAAAGGCTTAACGAAAAGGTAAAGTCGTCACCAAACTCGCGTTCAACCACGGGTTCTTGTGACTGCAACTGTTCCAGGGTGAGTGCAGGGAAGTCGACCTGGATCTGTTGAATGAGATCATCGTGAAAGGCTGGATCATATGAGCTAGCCGCAGCTTCGAGCACATATTCTGTTAGCTGCTCTTCAACCTTGAACGAGTCTCGTATTTTGTTATAGCTGACGGCCTTGTGCGTAGGTTGACATGATTGCGGAGGTTGTGGTCGCAGATAGATATCCTGACCGATAATATGTAGAGCATAAGACTTCGCCATGGTGCGGTAAGCTTGCATTGAAACAGCTTCGTGGAAATTTGATCGACGCGCGCCATCCAGAAGAACATATGATTCCGTGGTGTAGTCTGGCCACGGGCCCAGCTCCTCTCGTGTGATAGCTGACAGCTGGCTCCAGAATTCTTCATCTTCGCGCATATTGTCGAGTAATGTTTTGTGTTCAAGACCATGTTGCCAAACGACATCTAGGAAGCGTAAGACCGAAGCCATGAGCTGCGGGTTATGCTCCCAAAGCTCCTTCCAATTTCCCAAAGCATCGTGCGCAATGTCTACAGCGTTAAGGACCTTCTTAGATGCATCACCATCCGAAAGCTCGCCACCTTTCCCTTTGACGCTTGCAGGAATGCGGAATTGGCCGGTAACGAACAAGCTAGCGAGCGCAGGCTCCTTATCTACGGCGAGGGAGATGAAGTTCCAAACGGCATTCCGAAGAGATAGATCATCATAAGGATGCTGGACAATGCGCACGAATGAAGCAACAGTTGCCTCCGGGTTTGTAAGATGCCCAATGATAGTTGGTGGTGATGGCTGCGTAGTCGAAAGAGATGCACAAAGGGAGTAAAGCACTTTCATGGCCTCCAACGGGATGACAGCTCCTACGCCTCTCTCCTTCACATATGTCGCCAACACATCGATTGGATCTACCCTTGAGCGAGTTGAATCTGAGAAGTTTGCCCCACCAGCCACTCGAGCACACAATGCCTGTTCTAGTAGGCAAGGTTTTGAAGACCCAGGGGTCATCTGCTTATAGTTGAGGACCAGCCGCACCAGATGAAGATGAGACTCCAAGAGATAGATAAGGCGTCGCGCGTCTCCAAATCGTCGTGTAGCATACAACGTTCCCAAAATAGACGATCCAGCTGTGATAGAGGACACTAATGGGTTGATTGTAGACGTTGTTGCTTTATGGAGAAGAATGTCAGCTATAGTTTGGCTCAGCGTTGCGAACGGTCTATCAGTTAACGTCGGGGGAGCCTGACTGAGCACATCAGCGTAGAAAGATGAAACCCGCCTCCCAACCTCGAACTTGTCTCCTAGCTGAGCGTACTTCCAAACCAGATGCTCAACCCATATCTCACCATGTACAAAACTCGTGGCACGAAGCAACACCTCTTCTTTTACCTGCTGTAGACGAGCGTTTTCAGGCAATATCGTTAAAACAGACGAAGCGGCTTCGTGGAAGAGTTGTTGTACGAGCTGCAGTAAGGCTAGGGTCATAGTGTAGTGGCCAGAAATACGCTCGGCAGCGAGAGCAACGGATGCAAACCCAGCTGAGCGACTAGGACCGAACAGGGCACTGGTGGATCGTATATACAGCCAAACCCGCAAGGAATATTTAGGTAATGACAGCAGCGCTGAGAGAACACTCATTGCAGACGTGATGAGCTGCGTGCGAGCAAAGCTTCTTGTTTGGTTGGCAGGGCGATTCAAAGCCTCCTCGAGAATCATAGTTGTGAGCTGGACCAAATCGGGAGGTTGGCTTTCCCCCATACTATGCGACACAAGGGAATCGCCAGATTCCAAAGAATCTAACAACTCCTCAGCGAGCGGTGCATTTTCTTGTATGATGCTACGGATAAGGTCAAGGGTATCTGTTGCGATGTCTTCGTCGCCTTCACTCTCCATTTCCATGCCTATGTCACTGAGTTTCAGTGTCAACGGTTGAGAACCACTACGACCAGAAGATGCTCCGCGGTAAGGCCTCTCAGCTCCGGAGTATGATCGCTTGCGGTTCACATAGTCTGTCAGAACTTCCAAAATCACTTTCCAACCAGAATGTTCATGCTGCCAGCAAATAGCCATAAACTCTCCACCGTCTCCGCTCAACAATCGGCCAGTCGACCTGGCAGGCAGTGTAGATCCACCAGGTAATTTGATTGGGCGAAGATTGACGTAGGTGAGACCTGGGGAGGGCATCGATCCATATCTCTCTTGTAACTTCTCGTATATGGCATTAGATCCGGTGCATGCGGATGCCGGGATGACCTGAGAAAACGTAGGCAACTTATCGAGATAAAAGAAGACATGTTGACCACAGAGTTCTCGCTCCTCCTCTGTGCCCTCGCTCTCTTGAGAGTGATCAGCTGTGGAGAGTTGATCGGTGTCGAGGAAGCCAGCAGCAGTCATTGCACGGAGTAGTCGGATGAGAGGTTTGAGCTGGATAGGGAATCGCGACCTTGCGACGTCGAATATAGCACGACGAGCCATGCCTTGCCTCCAATCTGACTGCCAATATTGCCGACAAATGCCTGCAATAGACTGGCTTTCACTCCTACCAAACAGTGCAATCCAGACCTCAACCAATGCATCGAAATCTGGGACGAGCTCAACAGGAACCAACTCTACAAGCGCAATGACAAGGCCTTGTATAGTTTTCGAGTCAGCCGCTGGGCAAAAAAAAAACAACGGTAGTATCGCTGCGTACCTTTTAGTACAGACCTAAATGCTATTGCATTAGGATCAGTTATAGTTGAGCCAGTCTTCCAAGCGGCAACAGTCACAAAAAGGGGAGAAGTTGTTAGGAGTGTCGAGATTAGCTTGAATAAACCGACGTCAGGGCTTAGACAGGTTCGGGCCATTAGCACGTGCATTTGTTCGCGTTCTTTTGAACGATGTTGATGGGGAACAAGGGACTCGAAGAAGCTACGATAGCCATCTGGTATTTCCTTCGCCTCCTCGACCTGGGATGTCAAACGAGAAAGGACAAAAGCCCAAGCAAGATAGGTACAGGCATGATGACTGTTGCCGTGACTTGGAGAGGTAACGAGCTCGTGTATACGCTTTAGCGACTCAGGTGACGAGGTATAAATCGTTTTATCGGAGGGGTCAGCTGAGATCTCTACTCCATTCCGCTCAGCTAGCCTCTCCAACTCCAGCACCTCGATCGTGATGAGAATCCATAGCGCCGCACAATCCTGCTGCAGCTGTTCACCCTCGTCGTCCAACATAAGCGTTGCGTTGCCTTGTATCAATCCAAGGTTCGAGCTGTACGAAGCCTCCATGATCCGCACGACAAAAGGTCCGTCACAGGGAACGTAACCCCACATTGTCCAAAAGAGGACTTCCAGCATGACTAGCTGCTCCTTCGCATTTTGCTTTGCCCATCTAGAAGCAGCACGCGGTTCGCTGCTCACTGTTGCTGGGACTTTCTGCTTCGTCTTTCGTAGATATTCTTTTAAGAGAGAGTCTGCGAATGCTTGGCCATCGGGTAGAATTTTGGGAAGCTCTTCCAGCGCTATAGCGTGTATAGGATCAACCGTATTTTCTTGAGCTCGGAAAAGAGGGATGAGGGATCGTAAGACGAATAATCGTTCAGCATAGTAGAACGGTGTGATGGCCGCCACTAGTTCGTCCACGACCGACTTATCTGAGCTCGAGCCTGCATTAGACGGTAATCCCTCGTTATAAAGAAAGGAGCGCAGGAGAATCAGGGATTGGACCTCGTCAATTTCGAAATGCGAGCTGATTGCAAACACAAACTCCTTGTCGACGTCGTCCAGATGCAAGACCACACCGTCGCTTAGAGTAACTGAACCACTCTCAACGGTCTTGCGTGACGCGTTTGACGGTTTCCCAAATGGCTCTGTGATATTTCTAAGCTGAGATATCCGTGGTTTTAGAATGTCTGCAATCTGGTCAGGTGTCGTTCCCTCTAGCCGCCCTGAGAGAACCGAATGAAGTTGCTGGTAGGTCCTGAAAAGTGAGGACACGTTAATTATACACAGACAAGCATGAATTGGGCAAAAGACGAACACATCGACAAGATTTGAACGTTTTGAAGACTCTCCAGACATTATGGGTTGCAGGAGAACGAATGCCCTTGAAAAGTAACCGGCCACTGTGTATGGTTCAAAGTGGCGTGGCCACAATCCAAGAGTTACTGTCGAGAAAAGGACGCAACTCTCTCACTTTCTTACACTGACAATCTCAAGGTTGTGATACCAACTCTTCTTCTATACTGTGGTCTTGATGCTCTACTTGATAGATTTTCTACTCGCCTCCAAAACGCATGTAAAAAAAGTAGTGTACGATTACAGAGAGAAATGTAATTCCTCAGGCTTCACAACAAAAGTTTGAGGGACTAAATGGGACAACAGTAAGTGTACACAAGATATACAGAAATGGCTAAAGCTGGTGTCCATTGTCACACCCAACCTCGTGCAGCTCCTCGGCCTCCACCATGCCCTCTTTCTTTTTCAATCACAAACATCGCATCTCTCAAAGTCACGACCGTCCGAGTATCTTCTTCAGTCGGAGTGGTTGCAGTGGTACTTTTCTTTGCAGACACATAAGGTCTTGCCCATGATGTAGCCGCTGCACTTGCTGCAGATGGTGCCGTCGTCGTCGCTGACGTACCGGGAGCTGGTTTGGGTTTGGGTGTAGAAGCAGCTGCGGCATTCGCAGCATTCATCCATGCGTATTTTCCGCCAAGACCTGCGGCTTGACTAGCCACAGCGTTAGACATTTTTTTGCGCACATCCTCTGACATATTCCTCGCAGTGACGCCTGGCCCTTCCTTCTTTCTCTTCTTTTTCGCGCCTCCTCCATCTCCATCTTCGCCATTTGCATCCACCGCCATTGCATTTCCATTACCCCCAGCCGCCTGAGCCGCGAGATTGGCGGCGTGCGCAGCTGCCATATCTGCGCGCTCCTTCCGTTCTCTTCTTACCTTCATTTCCTCTTCTCGTTCGGCTTTTTCCAATGCAGCGAGTTGCTTGGCGACATCTCCACGCACCAATATGCTCCACATAGGAGTATTGTCATCGTATAATGAGGCAGGTCGGTCAAACTGAGTATCTGTGCGGTGATGAGAGGCGGCTATCATAGATGTGATCAAGTCTTGCAGTCGTGCACGAAGTGCCAATGCAAGATAATTGACCGACTCTTCGGGAACCTTGGTGACTTTGTGCTGTGTCCCTATTGTCCGCATGGTAGCACCAAGAAAACGAGAATCAATAGACGGATTTAGCGGTTGCTTTCGAGAACGGTCTTCATATGGACGATAAGTCTGATGTTGTTCATATGATTTTTGAAGTGTTTCTTCTTCCGCCTGTGTGCGCATCAATCAGTAGGAGCGACGTGTAAAGTATGGGAATAGGACATGCCCTAAGATCGACACCAGCGCTTCCGAGGGCGTCGTTCAATGTGGCAATATCTGCTGTGTCTATTGCATTGTTGGAGCTAGATTGCGTATTATTCGCAGGAGCTGAAGCTATTGCCGGGGTCGTCGTATTCTGCCGTGCCATAATGGGTTGCTGGGGTTGAGTCTGGGTGACAGGGTGAGGTGTGTACTGGTGGTAGTGGGCGTAAGCTGCTTGAGCATAGTGCGATGTATAAGATTGATAATGGGAGTAAGGGGCAGTCCTGAATGGGCAGACAATTCAACAAAGACCAGTCTCGCAAAGGGATGTTTTGTTTACGTGGCGTGTGTCTGCTGTTGAAGAGAAGGGTCTATCGGAATGTCTACATGAATGGGAAGAACTTGAGCATGGAAAGCAGACAAATTGTCAGGACATATAAAGGAATATGGCATACGGGCTGTTCCCCACTGTGCGGCATAAGGAATGGGCGTTGGCGCTGGTGTTGGTGTGTGCTGCACTGGCGTCTGCACCTGCGTCTGCACTTGCTGGGCTTGCGGTTGAGGTGTTTCATTTTCAGTCTTCATGATGAGTATTTCGACGACAAAAAGAATAAAAGAGACAATAAATGCTAGAGAGCAACCGAAAAGGTGAAAGCCAAGAAAGTGAAACACCGCAGAGGATGCAAATGATTAGGTAATTGTCAAGTCACGTGTTCTGTATAGACGTTTGAATCCCCAAGATCAGATTCAGAGCCTTCAGCTTTTCCTTACCGTGACATCAACTTGAAGGGCAACGGACCTCCAAGAGTTTAGAAATGGTAGGTATCAAGTTACCTTCCTCCGAATACCATCCTGACTTGTGAATGAGGCCGTTTGTACATACTTCTTGCGTGGGACGTGCAAGTTCGGTGACAGATGTCGGAATGAACATCCAGGAGGAGGTACTCAGCGTCAGGGCTCATTCGGGAGTAAGTCACAAGTATATCGCTACAGAAAAACCATAAATCGAGTGATTTCGGTCTCGGCATAGATCAAACATGGACACAAAACTCCTCTGACTCGACCCAAAAGCCCCCTGTGGCCTTCACGTACGCATTCTCAATATATTCATTCTCAACGTTGAACCTTATGCTGTCCTCTTGAAAACATCAGCATGGAGTCTATGACAAAAGATATCACTATGATGCAAGATAAGCCTTTGTGGCCTCTGTCGTCGTATGGTCCAGCAAAACACGAGCCAATACTCGTTGGTGGATTGGATGAATCTTTTGAGGAGCTACGAGTTCGAGCATTCACCTGTCTCAAGGAGGGTAATACAAACGATTATGTATGTCTTCTACTTCTAAACCTTTTGTTTGCCTATTGTAATGGATTTTATTTCGACGAAAACAGCTCAAATATGAATCAGAAAAAATAACAGCAGCAGACCAAACATATGCGAACGCACGCATAAACGTCTCCCAAGCATTTGAGCAAGCTACCAACCAATCCTCTAACATAGCATCCGCTGGTTTGAGTAGTGGTCCCGGCAATTCTGGATCTGCTTTTGGTGGCGGGAGCTCGTCGTTTGGCCAACCTTCTGTGTTTGGTGTATCTTCTAACACCGCGACGGACAAGTCAGCCTTTGGACAGTCACAATCGGCGTTTGCGCAGCCATCTTTTGGGCAAACAGGTTTTGGCCAAAATACAACGTCCACAACATCTGCATTCGGACAACCATCCCAGCCCACTAGCACATCTGCATTCGGGAAACCTACACAGCCGACGTCTGCATTTGGCCAGCCATCTCAACCCACTACATCGGCGTTTGGACAACCTGTTCAGCCAACCTCTGCGTTCGGACAACCAACCCAGTCTACTTCTGTGTTCGGACAACCTTCGCCGCCTGGGGCATCATCAGTGTTTGGTCAACCTTCTCAGCCTACCACATCTGCCTTTGGTCAACCCTCCCAGCCTACCACATCTGCTTTTGGCCAACCGTCACAGCCAGCATCCGCTTTTGGTCAACCATCACAAACCACATCAGCGTTTGGACAATCATCTTTCATCAAACCGGCTTCTGGTGCCTTTGGCGCGTTCTCTTCGGGTACTGGTGCTTTTGGGGGTGGAACTAACTCAAGTAGTGGAGGTGGTGGTGGGTTTTCGGCTTTTGCTAGTCAACCCTCTGGGTTCGCAGCAGCAGCAGCAACGAATACGTCACCATCGCCTGTTGCAGGTGGTTCTGCGTTCGGTCAGCCATCTTTTGGTGTCACAGCCCCCGCCCAGTCTGCCTTTAGCGCGGCTCCAGCATCGACGGCTCCTACAACTACATCCCCGTTCGCTTCTACCCCATCAGCGTTTCCTTCTTCCCAGCCAGCTCCTGTGTCTGCGTTCGGGACATCAGCATTTGGAAGTCCAAACACATCTATGTCTGCATTTGGTTCCGGCCAACCAAGCGTGTCTACTGGCTTTTTTGGTAACAACAATGTCAATGCCACCTCAACGTTTGGCCAAACGCCACAGGCTACGTACGCAGGATTCAATAATGAGCCGTCTTCTGCTATGTCCGCGGACACTCCGACAAGTGCAACTGGCGCTCCAGATTTTGGCAATGCAAGATTATCATTGCGCTCGGATGCTGATAAGTATGGAGCACTCCTGCCTCCAAATTACTTCGATATCCTTCCTGAGGCAGTGAAAACGGCATTTCAAAGTGATAAATTTGAATGGGGGAACGTGCCAGAGTGGATACCTCCGAGAGAGGTTCGTTGATCGTATCGATCACGTTCATCAGTTTGGTTTTCTTGCTTTCTTTCTGTCATCAGCTGTGATTGTACTTTTAGCATTACATTATTACCGCATGTTTGTTTAGCTTACTTGGATTATGGATTATGTCCTGGGGCATTGAGGAAACGTATACATACAAATCTACATACTGTACCGCTCAGTTCGCATTTTCTACCCCTGTCAATATCGTGATATCAGCCACTCGGTTTGCTTCCGAGAACGTTCAAGGGAACGTTATTGGTCTATATCCGGAAGTCTGTATTCAGCCTGAGCTTCTGTTAAATACCACTAGTAGTAAGTGATCCAAATAACCTCCAACTTCATCGATTCTGCATCTTGATACCAAACCACCATGTCAAGCAAACCCAGTGCTCCTGCGAAAGCACCTTCAGCCTCCAACACCCTTCCTCAGGCTGCAGTCGATGCTCCTTTCATCAGGTTTCCTCCATTCCCAGTAGCACCTGAAGGCGCCAGCATCATCTCTTTCAGTAGCTTCAAACCCTACGGTATCCAGATGTTCTCAAAGGCCGGCGAGGAGGAAGAAGTTGAGCTTGACGGCTTGAATATACCTACCGTCGAGTTACGCGTGAAGCATGACACTGACCAGTGTAAGAGCAACAAAAAGAGAAGAAAGAAAAAGAAGAATGGGAAAATGACCACCGATGCGAACGGGAAACGTATACCGTGGTGGGAGGAGTGGGAAGAAGGCGAAGAGTTGAGAGTGACTGGTCCTGGCTACGACCCGTAAGTGGTTCCTTTCAGTACAACTCATTGCCACTATGCTCAGTATAGGAAATCCTTTCATATCCCAACCGCAGGAATATGTCACGAGTTGATCGCTTATTCCAAGCTGCTCAGGACTTCAGGTCAGGTCGTACCTGGCCCCCCGCTGTATCTGGTGCAGGGAATCTGTGGGATCAAGTGTGTCCTCGTTCTTTTAATTATATGATATATATATATATATATACTCATAAAGTCGACCACGAATAGTTTCGCCTGTACTCTGGGCTTCTTACCAACACCCCAGTGTACCGCAAGTCCGGAAATAAGCGAGATGGCGCCGAGTCTCCAGAAGGTTTCATGTCGGACGAAGAAGACCTCGACATGAAAGTCATCGAGGTTCCTGACATCACCAACTCCAAGCGAAAGCGACCTGCTCAAGACTCGTCTTTAGCAGACGATGGCGATGTAGACGAAGAAGAAAACGAAACGTACAAAAAGAAGAAGCTTGGGTCGGAAGAAGATAGGGAAGATCGCCTCTTCGTCTTCCTCGACGACCCGGAGATCTCGGTAAAAGTATTCTTGTCGTCCTTCATGCGCGAACAGGGTTTGATATGGTGAGTATTACACCATTTGGGTATCGTCGGCCCTCAAATCGTATGTGTTTAGGTCTGAGCGTAACCTTATTACTGCTCCAACCCTCCTCTCCTTCTTTTTGAACTTCCTTCTGCGAAACCGCGTGTTCCCCGAAGCGACTCACGAGCGAGGCCTTCGTTCAGCACTGAACGTAGTAGAACAAGCTAAAAAGCAACTTCCTCTCACTTTCAAAATTGGGAAAGTGATTCCAGACGAATTCAGTGGGGGGTGTAAGGAGTGCTGGGGCAGGAAAGGAGGTTTATCTTGGCAATCCGAACCCGTCGTCCTTCCCGAAAATACGGATTCCAAAGGTCATTATCTTTTCTAGTATACAAAAATGAATGTGCGTATACTGATTTCCATCCTAGCCGAGTCCCAAGTGAAGGATTTCGAAACCGGACTATCCGTCGACGGTATCCAGGCCACGAGGGTCGAGATTCCATCTCCCGATTCGCCAAGCCAGATCGTCAAGCAGATCATCGAAGATAACGTCGGCTCAGACGTCGAACTCGATATCAGCACCCATAACCCATGGGCCAACGAGCCTAGTCCCACCGCCACTGGCGCATGGGGCGACATACCCGCCCAATGGGGTCCCGGGGCGGACACAGGTGTTCAGGACGGATCGGTTTGGGACGCGCCTGCGAGCAACTGGGCAGATGTGGCGGGTGATATGGAGGCTAACGCTGCTTCTTCGTGGAGCACGCCCGTCCTCCAGTCGCTCATGCCGTTCCTCGGCCCCACCGTTCTCCCTCTCACACATACGACGGGCATCGTCGAATTCTCAACGAGACGAATCAAAGCCATCCACCCACCCTCTCCCTCCCCAACACCGTCCAAGTCAAGCTCCAAGTCGGCAACGTCCGCTAATGCTAACAACGATGGACCCGACCCTGAGCAAGTCGAAGACGCTCTCGATCGCGCGTTCGCTAAAGTCGTACTCGAGCCGTGGATCGGATGCATCACGATGGAAGATTCGGATATTTCTAGGCCTGTCATCAAGTCTTCTTCGAGGGGGGCTGTAGTTGACGAGTTCAGCGCCGGGTCAGATGCGCAGGATGTCGTGGATTCTACCTCTGGTGCGAAGCCGTACAACCCTTACAAGGACGATATCGTGCTTCTGGTGAGGCCTGCCATGGTCGAATACCTTACTGAAGGGATGGGCTTGGGCGCCCTGTGGATTCAGATGGTGCGGCAGGAAGGCGTTCAGCCGCGGGCGGGTAAGAGAAAGGGGAAGCAGGCGGGGAAGGAAAACAAAATGGGTGAGACGTACTGGTATTTAGAGGACCTGATGTGCATCTTTCCCAGTTTCTATACAGCTCGCGAGAAGGCAGGATTGTAAGTGTGTTTTTTATACATGATATCCCCCGCCTTCACGCCTTCACGAGTCCCATCTTCACATCTTTCTGCATGCATCAATCTTCCATCTGCTTGGTTCACATAAAACAAAAAAAAAACGAGTTCTCATAACGTGTACACTATTATAAACATGAATTCAGAATGGGTTAGACTACATACATACGCAATCGTGATGATGATGATAGGGCAAGGTTGGAATGAAAAGTGAAAAAAAATGCAAGAGAGTGATTTGGCGATGGGGGGGACGAAATGGGGGATGGGAGTGGATGGGAAAAAGGAGTGAATGGATGAGCACATATACTTATCGTAAACCGTATGCATCATTCTCTGCAAATCTACAGATCTGACGTCGACGTCGATCGTTAAAACGCCAAAACGCTAAAATCGTTCATAACCGTCGGAGCCGCTTTTTGGATGGCCGCGCCTCGCGTTTGCCGTTCGGGCTGAACGCATCCGAAGCTCCTTTTTTCTTCCTCGCAGCCCGCTTCTTCCACATCGGTTCAAAAAAGACCGCTTCAATCAGCCTTGAGGCTCCTCAAGGCAAAAACAATATGGGGACTAGCGTAAAGCCAAGAAAACTTGGTTTTTACGCAGAATAATTCCTTTTGGGTAAAGTCTTAGATTATCAGGACGATGGCAACCTTGCTCGCGACTATCTTCGAGTAGATTACCATAGGCGAATATCATCATTGTAGATCATTGTAGATAAGATAAACAAAAGCCCATTCAAAAATCAAAAATTGTCCGCATGGAAAAACAAAAAACAGTAACGGATTATCCATTTAAACGTCAGGATCCTCATTGTCATCATGTTCAGCGTCGGGTTCGTCATCGTCATTGTTGCGTTCACCAACAAGAGCATCGCGTTGAGCTTGAAGTACATCATCAGGTAAACTTATGATGATCCGTTAGTTGTGTGATTCTGGTACATTGGAATGGCTTACCTGGCTCGACCGACCTCGAGAATGAAACATAGCAATTCTAAATATTCTTCTTGCGCTATCGGATCTTCGCGAATTGTGTTACGGATTGTTGACAAGCATGAGCAGTAAAAATCGTTGTAGGTACTACTTAATAAAACTAAGTGAAACTCAGCCGCTGCCCGAGAGGCTATAGAAACGACTGAGGTATTCCTATACTAAACCCCCTACTACTTATAGTCGGAGGTGCTACTCGCTACAGTATAATGACTCCTGGGAGTACAGTTGTGCTCCTAGGAGAACAATGGTTACTCCATGGAGTGGTGGCTATGCTCCATGGAAAACAATGGCTGCTTCGACAGAGACCGGGTTTATCCGGTTTTGTCACTCCCACTCAAGTGCAACCGTAGTCCCATAGCTTTAGAGAATTTCCAGTGTTTTTCATGAGTGAGGGGGTTTAGTGAGAATGTCTGCAACCATATCTCCTGTAGGAACATATCTGATTACTGCCTCTCCCTTTGATACTAAGTCATCTTGGATAAAATGATATTTTCGTTGAGTGTGTTTTGTGCGAGCACGGAACTGTGGATCTCGTGTAAGAATGATAGCTGCTTGATTGTCACAGTGCAATGTTGTAGGTCCATTTTGAGCATGTCCAATTTCTTCAAAAATATCCGAAGCCATGCAAGATGTTGTCCAGCATTGCTCAATCCAATGTACTCTGACTCCGTGGAGGATAAAGTGACCATGCTTTGTCTTTTGCTTGTCCAGGAGATTGCTCCTCGGATGGTGATAAAAACAAACCCTGATGTTGATCGAGACGTGTCTGGGTCTCCAGACCAATCTGCATCTGAATATCCATAGAAATCCATGTCCATGGAGACATCTGTGCCATCATATCATAGTTCCATGTCCCTAGTTGCTTTCAGATATCGGAGGACACATTTTGCAGCTTCCCAGTGATGGCTCCTTGGAGCTGAGCTATGCCTGCTTAGTATTCCAACAACGTAGGCAATGTCTGGGCGGGTTCTGAGCATGGCATACATGAGGGAGCCTACAATTGAGAGGTATGATACTTGATGCCCTTCAATATGCATCTCGTGTTGCACAATATCTTCGCCTGGAGCATTTGCAAGGAGTTTTGAACCATGGGCTATTGGTGTCCATACTGGTTTGCAGTTTTTCATTCCAGTACGCTCCAGGACTGTGTTAATGTATTGGCGTTGCAATAGGGATATTGTTTTGTTTGAACGATCACGTTGGATTTCTATTCCGAGGATGTATTTTGCTTCTCCAAGGTCCTGCATTTTGAATATGGATTCGAGTTTGGCTTTTGTGATATCCATGAATTTTTGGGATGAAGCTCCTAGGAGGAGGTCATCTACATAGACAACAACAAAGCATATTTGTTTGTTGTCCCGGAATACATAGAGACATGTTTCTGCATTTAGTCTTGTGAAACCGAGCTCCTGGAGCTTGCGATCAAAAGTTTTGTTCCATGTACGACCAGCTTGTTTTAACCCGTAGATGGATTTCTTCAATCTCCAGCAGTATCCAGGTTGGATAGGAACACCCCCTGGAGGAAGCATGTACAGTTCTTCTTCAAGTTCTCCATTGAGATAAGCTGTGGATACGTCCATTTGATCAAGTTCTAGGTCGTACTTTGCTGCCAGGGCTAGAATAATTCAGATTGACTCTAAGTTTGCAACCGGAGCAAAAACCTCCTGGTAATCAATCCCCTCCCTTTGAGTAAAACCTCGTGCAACAATCCGGAGTTTGTATCTCTCAATGTTTCTGTTTTGATCAAACTTGATCCGGAACACAGGTTTTGATGTGATGGGTTTTACTCCCTTCGGAAGTAGAACAGGGTCATATACTGCATTAGTATTGAGACTTAGGAGTTCCTCCTCCAAGGCAGACTTCCATAATTCTCCATCCGGACGTGATAAGGCTTCCTTTAGTGTCCTTGGAAGGTCTGTGTTAGATGGACTGGTACTTGCTATTCCAGCAAAGAATGTCTCCTCTGTATCAGATGTTTCTTCATGAACCTCAGGAGTGTTAGGTTTCTCCATGGAGTTGTCATGCTGCTCTTTTTGAGACTGTTCCTCATCTAGAGTCCTTTGATAATCTCGGTTTTTGTCTGCAGGACGGTCTCCTTTTAAACAGTATTCCATATGGGGTCTTTCCATGGAGACCTGATGCTGGGCTGCGTGCTGTGATATATGCAGCTGTTTGCATGGCATCTACCCAAAATGACTTTGGGAGCTTGGAATCATGGAGCATAGTGGTTGCTAATGTAGCCAATGTCTGATTCATGCGTTCTGCAATGCCATTTTGTTCCGGAGTATCTGCAGCTGTAGTTCCTTGGATGACACCATCTCCTCGTGTCAGGCAACAAATACAAAGCTATATAACAAAACACAATGCCTGGTCAAGTCCTTGCTGGAAGGCGGTGAATTAGGGTATGAGGTTGAAGAGTATCGGTATGAGCGCAAATCCAAACTAATATTGAACTAGAGAACAGTACATCGAGTATGTACTTCTTTATATAGTGAACGGCGATGGTCAGACCGAGAAAGGGAAGAACTGAGAAAGTGGTCTGACCTGTCAGCTAACCAATAAGAAAAAAGGAGAAGGTGGTCCGATCTATCATATTTACTAATCGTATGAGAAAATGTATTGGTAAGGGATGTGTGATTGGCTGTATCAGTAAGCCCATGAGAAGGCGCTGACTCACAACCTTCTTTGCTTATCAATATTCCTCTGAAGTATTCCCAGACATAGCACTGGATCGTGGCTATGTCATCTGGATATCTTCTTGAGGGTCTACAACAAGTCTCCTTTGTTGTAGGTACGATAGGACGTGAGTGTGAATAGAGAATAAGAAGAAAAAGGATAAAAGTAATAAAACACCTGCTGTAATCTCTAGTCCAAGGGCAAGAGTAGTGACAGGGATCGAGTCTGCTAACCACGACATGACGGGAATGCGATAAGAAAAATCGATTCCTCACACCTCGGAGTTGATTTTTGAATGCATTGCTAGTATATTTTCCTCCCCCATCGCTCCGGAGGAATTCTGTGTATAGTGGAGTGAAATTTTCTTCTCCCAAATGAGTCCGGAAGAATGTTTGGACATCTTCTTTCCATTGCTTGTATCGTTCCAGTGCTTCACTTTTATGTTTTAGGAAATATATCCATGGAAATTTGGAGAAATCATCTACAATGATAATCCAGTACTGGAAACCCTCCCTGGAAGTTGGTTTGATTGGTCCTCCAACATCTGTGTGCACAATTTGTATGGGGCGCTTGGCTCGGTTTCCTCCAGTGGACTTGAAAGGTAATTTCTTCATCTTTCATAAAGCACAAGGTTCACAAAACTCCGGGGTTCCGGTAAGGGTGTCTATGTCCTGGAGCTGTCTTTTTGTAACCATTCGTTGCAAGTGGTCCATTCCAATGTGTCCCATTCTCCTGTGCAATAAATTTACATCTACTGCGGCAAAAGCTGACTCCGGGTTGATTTCGGGTTTTGCTTGGATGTGATAAAGTCCTCGCTTGTGTAACGCAGTGAGAATAAGTTCCTCCTTTTTCCAAACTTCACAAGCATTTGACCCTGCTGGAAAAAGTGTTGATAACCCCGTTTTGGACAATTTGTGGACAGAGATGAGTGCTAACGTGAAGTTTGGCACAAGTAAGACATTTGACAGTGTAATAATGTGATCCTTTTTGCCAACGGTTGCTTGTAGGATTACTGTTCTAACGCCAATGGCATTTACAGAGGATTCATCCCCAAAACTGATTGTCCTCGGAGGATGCAGAACATGGTATGTTCCTGGCTCAAACCAGGAGCGGTGAGGGACCATGTGGGATGTTGCTCCGGAGTCAATAATAATTGTTGTTTTGGTCTTATTGGGTTCCGACACAAGGTAAGCTTGAATGCATTTAGCAAGGGGCTTGGAAATATGTACATGATCCAATGCAATATGACTCTGTTCCTCCTCGGAGTCAGATCCGGATGATTGCTCTGCTGTATTTTCCTTTCCCTTCTTCCTTTGACCTTTTTCAGCTGACTGAAGTGTTCAACACTCCAAGGTGTTGTGTGATTTGGCTTTGTGGAAGTTACACCATTTCTCCTCGGATTTGAGTGCTGATTTGGAACCTCCAGGGGCCTTCCCTGACTGTCGTGCAACTTCTGCAGTGATCCGGATCTCAACTGCATCAAAGGTAAGTTTATTTTCTTCAATCCTGTTGATTACTAATGACTGAAATATTTGCCATTCAGGAGTGCATGGGAGAGATTGGAGAAGAGCGAAAGCCATAAGTTTGGTATCAACTCCTAGTTTCATTCCGGAGAGGTGTGAATCAATTGTCCGGATTTTCGCAATGTGGTCCTGGATAGGTGATGTCCCATCCCAGGACAATTTGGTGAGTTGCTGGAATGAATAGAAGGCCGAGGCAATGTTGGACGTCTGATGGAGTGAGACAAGTTTATCAAATAACTCCTTGGAGCTGGTGAGGTCTCCAGTCCTCATTAGGAGGGCATCAGAGATGTGGTCCTGGATGATTCCATGTGCTTTCTCATCCTTAAGTATCCAGGTGATTTCAGGACCCTCCGAGGAGGTAGGTTTTCCTGGTGAGGGCTTAAGCTCCTCTCCAGTAACAACCTGGAGAACCTTTTCCCGACGTAGCTTTGAGATGATCCGGAGTTTCCATATCTGAAAATTGTTGGGTCCAGTGAGAACTGGACATGCGGATGTATCACGTGCTGTGGTCATGGTTCCGAGGTTACCGTTTCAAATAAGAATTATTTCCTGCGTAGCTTTTGCGCACCAGTGTAACAACCAAGAGTTAGTTACTCTGGCGCACATAGAAACACACTATAAGGAAGATGGATGGGGAGTGGTTACCCCTTAGGCTGCATTGAGTTTGTTGGTTAACAACAGGAGGACTCGCTGAGGAGTCTCCTGGATCTATTGGGGTATATATACTAATACAGTGTTGTTTGTACATGTGTACTATACAGTTGATAGAGACAGTGGCTGATGATGTCATGGGGCCTAGCCCGCATGGCCAGCTCCGCTGTGTGAGAGAGCTGT
Source organism: Serpula lacrymans var. lacrymans S7.9 (assembly GCF_000218685.1). Classification (NCBI taxonomy): domain Eukaryota; kingdom Fungi; phylum Basidiomycota; class Agaricomycetes; order Boletales; family Serpulaceae; genus Serpula; species Serpula lacrymans. Next base: position 156,264 of record NW_006763302.1, read on the forward strand.
GTCTAAAATAAGAAGAAAGGCAACGCGGCGCAAGAAGGAGGAGTTTGGACAAAAGGGGAAGTGCTGCATGGCACCCTGTGTGAAAGCTAAAGTACAAGGTTAAAGCGGAGAATAAAAATAAAGGAAAGGTCCGAAAATTGTGTTTAGGAAATTGAAGCGGAGGAAGGACATTGCATGTGAAAGAAGGGCCACCCATTGGAAACGATGGATCATGCGATAGATGTGGTGGTGGATAAAATCGTTGCAATGATGGTTGAGCTGGTGGGTGAGACATGTGGGATGATGATGGATGATACGGTGTAACTTAGGATGCCAGGCCTTGAAGAGAAGGTTCAGCAAATAGTGGAAAAGAGAGCTCTCAAGCTTACCATCCTCATCGCCTTCCAAAACCTCATATGATTGCTGCGAACCTTGGTCAGAATTATTCAACGACATCATTAAGAGGGCAGTAGTGAAATAGTCTGAAAGTGAGTGATGAGGTTTAGTGTACGTGGAATTCGTTTGAAGGGTAAGTATATTCAACTCGAGGCATGCCTCGAGGCTGCTTGGCTGCATGACTCAAAACAACAAACACATCAATTGGTTAAAGAAGTAAAGTGACATCGGAGGAAGACGAGCAAAGAATAGCATACAGACGTAACATCAATGCGAGATGAAAATAGAAAACCGGCCGACTGACTTGCCCATCAATTCAAAAGGAGTCCGCTTATTTTTCTTCACAGCCAGCTTATTCTGCCAATTCCACACCCTTGACGCTCTCCTCTTCACTGTCACTGTTTTGGTCCTCGTCCTCAAAAGCTGTCATTGAATGAGGAGGAGAATTGGGAGAATCACGGGAATGAGAAACCATCTCATTGGCGCTTTCATTATCAGATGACATTGCATGAGGCGTGACTGATTTAGACCTTGCATCAGATTGTGAAAGGGGTGAAGGGGTTCAAAAACGCCAAAGGGCTAAAGTGGTGTTTTCCTCTGTGTCGGATTCTGTAATCCCGTCTGAGGTGTATTCAGCATTCCCCTCTGTGTCAAATTCCCCAATCTCAGCTGCGGTAAATTCATCAACATTCTCCTTTAAGTCATGTTTGTCGCCATTGCAGAAACCTTCATCAACCAAAGGTTGAAAGCCGAGGGACTCCAAATTCATCAGGTCACCCTCATCCACAACAATTCCCTTCTGGTGCATGTATTCCTCCATGCCCTCTACATCGGAATCTCTTTGAGTGAGAGCCTCTGTGCTGGAATTCAATAGCTCCCTATAAACATTTGCAGTTCTTGAAGATTCTACGACCCCCCATGCATATAATTGCACCTGGCAGCGGAGTTTCTCTTGTCCTGCCCTCTGTGCATGATATGCCTCACACACTGCAGAGTCAGGCATATCTCCTAGTTCAGTTAAATTACACTGTGTAAAGTATTGATCAACACATGGTAGTAAGTTTGAATGGTGGAACAGACCTTGTACTCGTACATCTTGTTCCTAGATAAGTGGTGGCATTCGGGCAAATATGGTGGAGGTGAACAAATGGGTGATGAAAATGATTTGAAGCCATTGGGATACGGGGTATATTGACACCTCTTGCGATCACTGTAGCGCTTCTGGTCATGTTTACCACCGCTTGGTACTACAAGAGAGCTGAAGGAAGGATCAGAGTCAGGTAAGGGAGGGGGAGGTGTCGTGATGCGAATGTGATTGTCTCGAGGTTGAAATTCAAATGGTGCATCGAGAGTTGAAGTTACTGGCATCTCAGGATGATTTGAAAGCTGCTCAGTAGCTCCCATAGTGGTAGAAACTGTGGACATTATGCCAGTTATGATGTTATTGGAAAGAAATGTGATAGTCGGAGTTCAAAAGACTCAGCAGATTTGTATTCTTGAGCTGCATATGCATACCTATTACCCACTGCCTGGACCACTGCAATTTATTTGATGAACTCAATAACCTGCCCTACAGGCCGTTGTAATAACATATTTCAGGACTTGGAAGAGGTTGCAGCGCACCTGAATGATCCATTGCAAAGTTGTGTAAGGTCTCTTGAAGAACTCGAAGATATTCAGCAGCACCGCTTACACCAACAGGACTCTTCATCGTCTGGTCAACAACGTGACTCCTCTTCTGGTCAAAAAAGGGGGGCATTTGAATATCATCCTTTTTCTGGCTACTCGTATGGGATAGGACAAAACCTTTTCGAGCAAATGGACAGCAATGTTTACTCGCATTATCGGCTCAAAAATCACTTCTGGCCTTTCGCTACTAGAGCCAAATGGGAACTTGCAAGGTTCCTGGTCGAAAAGCTGAACCACACGGAGATTGATGAGTTTTTGAAACTTACATGGGTACATAATGTGATTGTTCGTGTATCATGATATTATTTGGCTGATAAGATTGCAGACTCAAAACCCTAGAGCACCGATGTTTCAATCGGCGTATCATCTCTCCAATTTCATGGAATACTTACCGAAAGGGCCAAAATGGCACTCGCAAACTATCAAAATCGAAGGATATCCGACAACAAAGCCAATGAAACTGATATGGCGGGATGGCTTGGAAGTTGTCAACTGCATCTTTGCAAATCCCGTTTTTGCCAATCACATGATGTTAGACCCCAAGAAAATGTATAGGATTTCTGAAGATAGCGAAGAAGAGAGGGAATACAGCAAGTTCATAACCGCTGATTACGCATGGGAACTACAGGGAAGTCTTACATTCACCTTAAATATACGGTCAAACAATCTCAATCTCTATCACAGGATCAGTATCCTCATGGTGCAACAATCCTTGGCGTAATTGGCGGCTCAGACAAGACCATTGTAACGCGAGGCACTGGAAACTTGGAGATGCATCCGACTTTCTTTACACTTGCAAACATAAATTCGGAAGTTCGCATGAAAGCCACCTCTCATGCATGGATGTGTAAGGCTATCATGCCGACGCCAGTCTTCTGTGATGTCCATTCTGAAATCCAAACACTTCTCGAAGCATGGCTATGGCATCGCTGCATGGATATTATCAGCTGCAATTTAAAGCATGCGGCTAAGTACGGCCAGCTAGCTCCTGACCCTCATGGTGTTATACGAGCGACATTCACGCCGCTCGTCGCTTGGACCGCCGACCTACCTGAACAGCAGCTTATTGCATGTACAAGCAAGAGTGCCTCCCCTATTTCCACCGCCACCACAGCCGAGTTTGGTGACACTTATCCTCACACTCCTCGCACATACTCTTGACCTGATACACCAGCTGGATGCAAAGGGCCTTGACCTGTGGGATCTGGCTATATACCTTCCCGCTGCAAAAAAGTTGGGACTATCGGCTGTAAACCAGCCCTTCTGGTACGACTGGCATCTTGCTGATCCTTCAAAATTCCTTGTCCCTGAGCTCCTCCACACTAACCACAAGTTTTTCTTCAATCATCCGCTGGTATGGTGCAAACATGTGGTTGGAAAGGAGGAACTTGATGCTCGTTATATTGACAAAACCGGATAAACCCGGTCTCTGCCGAAGCAGCCAGTGTTCTCCTAGGAGCACAATTGTACTCCTAGGAGTCATTATACTGTAGCGAGTAGCACCTCCAACTATAAGTAGTAGGGGGTTTAGTATAGAAATACCTCAGTCGTTTCTATAGCCTCTCGGGCAGCGGCTGAGTTTCACTTAGTTTTATTATATATGAGCATGCATATCCGCATCGGGTTTTGACACTTTAGCAACGGGGTCTCCTACATGAGACAGATGACGGGTTGCAAACATCGGGACATTCAGAGGACCATTGCCTGTGCAACAGCTGGAGCTGCACCCCCTGGTTTTATCTGTACCATCTGTGCGCTTGTAGATTTCATCTACCAAGCTCAGGCACCGGTTTACACAAAAAAAACCATTCAGGCCATGGTCTCGTCTCTGCAGGAATTCCACTGCAAAAAGCAAGCTGTCCTTGATGCTGGGGGTCACCATGGAACCAAAGGAAACATTCTCAATCATTTTCAAATTCCTAAACTTAAGCTATTTCAGCACTTTGCGTCATCTATCAAGAGCATGGGCTCTCTTTTGCAGTACACCGCCGATGTCACTGAGAGGCTATTGCTCACGCACTGCAAACGGCTGTTTCTTGCCACAAATCACAAGGATTATGGGGAACAAATGGTTTGTGTATGGGGAACAAATGGTTTGTGCACTCAATACGCTCGAAATGAGTCGTTTATTCCACCTCCATTCGGTTCTGCGAGAACATGGGGCCAGTCTGGTAAACTATGTAGTGCAACAGGAAAATGACATCATAACAGAAGTCAGCCCAGAGAACGCCTGGCTACATCATATCTTACCAAGTGAGAAGCCTATGCATGGACCACGTCCTATACGCAATCATTTCCTGAAAGGTATTCTTTCAGATGACTCAACTTGCACATTCCATGTAAATGTTTCAGCTAGCATACCTATCATCTCAGTGGACAATGCTGCACATCAATTTGGCCTCGATGATTTGCGCCCTGCCCTGGCTGATGTAAGATTCCTATACCCTATGCCGAGTTAACGAGTTAACGGAGGTATAAGTTTCAAGAATCAACAAGTAGCGTCAAGCACTGTATTTAGAGGTAATCAACAACTGAGGAAATGTATGTACATGGGTGTTGGTATATATATGTTTCTGAAGGTCAGCCATGAGGCGCTGACTGACGTTGTGCGTCATAGTCTAGGCTTTGTCACGTGGTTGTCACGTGATTGGATATAACTAACTACTTTGTTTACATAATGAGTCATGTGCTTTTGCCACATGATCAGATATATTCAAATAATGAATCAAAAGAAACTAGCGGTTTTTGACTTGGATCGTAACAGCTGATTACTACCACCAGCTAACTTATCACTTGTGAAATGGCCAGCGTCATTCATCCTTGAATAATGCCTTTCCTTTCAATTACTTGGAGGTGTGGTTTCAATTCAAGATGCAGCTGTTTTCGGCTCACCGTGACAATGTTATCATGCCAGCGCAAACAATCCGAGCGCTGCCTCCCGATCCAACTATGCCTTATGGAACTTTGGATACCGTCCTCGCGCAAGACTGGCAACATGACTCGAGTGCTGGTATTAAAGGCAAGCATTTTTATTATTGCATGTTATAATATCTAACATCTTCTTAGGAACTCGCCCGGCACAAGTTCGATTAATATTCAAGATTAAACCGCCCCACGGACAAGCTCTTCCTCTCCTCTGCAGCCACATCTCATCTACACTCAGAGTTTCCAGTACGCTGGGGCAAAAGATGCAACCGGGGTCCATGTTGAAGAACCGAATGTCAATATGTTTCTCGTTAAGAAACATAAGCATGCAGGCACAAATACGAGGGTTGGGGATATTGTTGCGTTGAAGGACATTCTGCATCCCATTGAACTAATTCCGGTGTATGGAGAAAGCATATATTCCCACCTCAATCCTACAAACTCACTTGAGTTACCTGAATTTTCTATGTTAATAACTTTGCGGACAAAGAGATTTATCACACTTTTTTGAGAGAATTTGCGTAGTAGCGGTTAATTTGTATTTAGATCTGTAAACTACATCGCTATCTATTTTTTTGATCAATCAATCAGTCTGTCTAAGATAATCGCCAGTTGCCTAGATTATCTGACGACTTATCGACAAAGGATAATGCCCAGCGCCCACAAAACATCCATATGTGGATACCTAGAATTGATTGACCAATCAGAGAGTGTTCCGAGACCTTACATACAGTTGCGTTATCACTTATTCCTCAGCGCAGTTTTTCTGTTTTGCAGATGCAGATGACGGTACGGTATGGGGCCCCCCTTGGAGGTGCGAGATGGCGCCAACGAAGGCATCAATGAGTCCTCCCAAGTCTATGCGTATGCATACTGGCGTCTCATGTAGTGGCGTGTGGCATGTGCGCGTGGGGAGAAAAGTTGTAGAGTAGAACGCATGCCAAGTGCAGCGTACGATGCAGCAGAGCTTGGACGCAAAGTCTGCAGTCTGCAGTACGGGTGTGAAGTGAGAAGCTGCAAGAACGTATGACTGGGGGGGATTTCACACGTGAGTTATATCTCATTGCATCCATGAGACTCGTATTCAACAGCGGTTGAAAAAATACAACTTCAAGTGTCATCATCCTGTTCCGAGTCCAACTGTACAACCACATAAAATAATAAAATAACATATATTGTCAGTCAGCAGGTTCCCTCGTCGGTTGACATCAAATGCGGGTCGGTGAAAGCTTCTGCCACTATACATACCATACCTCAGTGCACCCTTCCAGGAAACAGTCAACATCCACACTAGATGCCATGATCACAAATATACGCAACTATAAATAAACATGGGTAACAACGAGCGGGAAAAGGGAGGGCTGTGATGATACTGATACACAGAGCAGTCAAGCGCTGAAATGAAAAAGGGTGAAAAGAGCAAAGATGTGGAAAACTGTAAGAGGGGAAGGAACGTGATTGGACCAAGGGGGGACAAAATGGAAAGCTGTGAATGGAAGAACGTGTATACTGATTGTGAGCCCAACACGTCAAACGCCCATCGCCAAACGTCGGAACCACCCCCTGACACCCTCCCTTCCCGGTTCCACAGCTCAGCCCTCAGCCTTCAATCACGGGTTGCGATTGCGTTTAGACGATCTGTCACCATTGGATTTGGTGGGAATTCAAGGGTGTGGGGGAGGCAGTGTGCGCGTGTCGAGTACGGAAACTTGGTGTAAGACCGAGCGTTGCGGTGTGGATGCCAAGGAGGGGGATCGCAAGTGACAAATACGAAACATCTCCGCACACCTTCACACGTGTGCTCCTATCAGTATGATCCCCTATGCCCTGAGAGCCTCCATCTATCCCCACTCCTTGAAATTCAAAAGGTGGGGAGAGTGATTGAGTGTGGATGATGCCCCACCTCGCATTTTTTTTCTCCCTGACCGCTCATTCACGCCGCAACCTTGCACCGCTTCTTCAGCTGCTCCGCCTCCTCGCTGCTGCTGGCAGCAGACCCGACAAGGCCACCACTATGACGCATGCCTAGCCTCGAGCGGGAACGCATCCTGGGGTGGGCCCTGCGCGGCGGGGACTTGACGTTCTTGGAGTGGGAGTGTGCGCCTTTGTGATTATCTGCATTTGCATCGACAGTGGGTTTCTTGGCCGGCCTCTTTGAGGATGGACGCGCGCGGGAGCGGGGGGCGGTGCGGGCTCGGGAGGGGGAGGTGCGATTGACATTGACGTCCATGGTGCTTTGGTCTGTATCGCTCACTGCCCCCTTCCTCGCACCCGCACCTGTCTTTCCACTGGGCGTATCCTGGACCTTCGACCTCAACGTCTGTTTTCGGATAGGCTTCGATTTTGAGGTAGGCGCGGGGTTGGAGGGAGAGGGCTTGTGGAGGGTGGTGCTGAGGGTGCGTTTGGGAGGTCTGCCGCGCGTGCTGGGGACACTTTTGGACATCGATTTGACACTCTCCACGTCTGTGTCTGCCCCTGCCTCTCCACGTCCGTGTCCGCGTGTGTCCGACCCCCCTCGTTGTTCCCTCTCCACAATCTCCTCAACCCCGCTATTCTCCGGGCCCTCAGTCCCCTCCTCCTCTTCGCTTGCCGTATGACATTCGTGCAAGTTTGACACCTTGCGAGAGGCCCGTTTGCGTGTGGAGGGTTTGGTGGTGGGGAAGTGGGAGCGGATGCCGTGGCAGTTAAGTTTGAGGCAGGAGACGAGCTTGTCGTGGTGGATGGTAGAGTCTACACGGAAGCGTGCACGTTTTGGGTCTGTCTGCAGGACGATATCAATAGTAGTTAGTTGTGTAATAAAAGAGAGAAAACAGGGGCTCACGGTGTGTTTGCCCTCGTAACACCAGCCATCTGGGGGGCCCATATTGCCATTGCCCTCGACGGTCTTGCCGCAACACGCCCAGAGGGTCTCGTACTCTGCACTGATCTCGCCCCGCTTCCTACCTGCACCTCGCCCGCCCCATCCTAGATGCTCAACCTCTGCGCTGTCATCGTCGTGGGGGACGAGGCAGCTGGTGATCGGTTGTATTTGATGTTCGAAAAAGTCCGGAATGGCCGGCTTGGGCTTTTGGAGACGGAGGGAGTCGCAGGAGCCGACGGTGGGGAGGGTGTGGGGGGAGAAGGGGTGGAGGGACGACGATGGGGAAGAGGGAGAGGAGGAGGGGGAGGGAGGGAGGTGGGAGAGGATGTAGGGGTGGAGGATCTTGGGGGGGATGGAGCGATGTCATGCACCAAAGTTGATTGGTAGCATGGACAGGTGTCAATAACGAAGCAAATATTCAAAAAGACTCGCCTTTGCGCCACACAGGCACAGTGCCACATGGAATAGTAATTAATATTGCCCTTTTCGAACTTGTGGCTGATCAGCACCACCTCTATTAGGCAATCCAGTCACGCTCACCTTTGCTTTTCCATCCGGTACTTTCCGCGTTTCGGCATTTTGGCAAATTTTCGCGTCGCCACTGGCTACACATTGCATTGCGCCCTCGCTTTTGTCGTTTCCCTTACTCCCCTTCCTTTGCCTAGCCCCACCATGGGCCCCTTCCTCTCCTTTTTATTCTCACCTGACGGTCGTTTCTGGGTCCCCATTCTAATCCACTTGTTTGTCACCTCCACCCTCCTCCTCCTCATTTTATTTGCACCCCCACCATTTCTGATGTCACCACTTCCTATCCGCTTCCGTCGCCAATCCGTTGACTACCATGTGCCACTGCTGATATCAGCAAAGCCCCGGCGGCCGGTCCAAATAGGGCAACAGGTCCATCTTCATGACGTCAATCTGCCATCATATACTATCAAAACATCGGTCACTCGTCTTGCCTGGTTGGAGCGTGGGTGGGTAGTTTTTGAGCTGGAGAAGGTTCATCCCCTTGCGTCGCCCATGTTCATCGCTGTCCCATTCACTTGGGTACACTTATCTTTTGTCCATCGTCTTCGCTACAGCTACACCTACCACATGCCGCCTGGGACTCACTTGTTCCAAATTGGAACTACTCCCCTCCCTCCCTCGTTTGACCAGGTGGTCCAACACAACCAGTCCATTGGTAAGGCCATGGAACCGTCGGATTTGGACTAGGTGGTGGACCGGTGGCTCCAGTTTCTTTTTTTTCAGCAGAACATTCATTTGCAGTGCAATTATTTTTGATTTTTGAATCATTTTTATGGACACATATATTTTTAGAATGCCTGACTGACAATAAAGGAACTGTGTTGATACTGATAGTGTTTTGCCTTGCCCTTTTTTTACTGCATCTTCCCATGACATCATGATTTTCCTGCTCTCTTTTTGCTATTGGACTTTACTTTATGGCTATACAAACCTGTGACATTACTCACAGCACTCATTGTTCTATCCCTTTCTTTTCCTTTTTTTGACAATCTTATCCTGTACTACCTACGCAGGATTCGTCAGTGTACATTCCTTCCTTCATGTTCTTTCTCATTCTTTTTGCACAGCTATACTGTGCATAGCCTACATTTCTTTTACTATATAAACCCCTGTATTTTACCTTGTAAAAAAAAAAACAGAACAAGAAATCCAATCCAGACTTCTTCTCTACTCTCAAGTTCACTGCTCTGCTACTTGTGATCCAGTGTGGTCACAACACTTCCCACTTTTACCACTGTCAACTGCTGTCATCGTCACTTCCCACTTTTGAAGTCATTGTCATCCCTTTCGATTAGAGTCCTTCTGAGCACTACAGTTTGTGCATCAGGAGCCTGCTATCACTGGGAACCTCATCATATTGTCGTTCTCAAACCTACCTTGTGCTACGATTAGCAAGGTAGTGCTCGTCTATACTCGTCACAAAGCCCCTATCCTTCTATAAATTCAACTATCCCTCCTCCTCAAAACCCACACTCATACACCTCTGGGTTTTACTTTGAAGGATCTTTATACGTACCACCCCACGAACAACCAGACCACTCCACTGTTCTAGGAGGCAAAGCCCATAAACAAGTTCCGTGGAATCTGGGAGGATTGTGTGTTAGTTTGTTTTGTGTGTGGTTTTTCTAACTGCAGTTCTCATCATCGACAGCGGATGAGGTTGCGGAGGGCTGAGAGGTCTGCGTCTGTGTGTGGAGGGGAAGGAGGGGCGGGGGAGAGCATGTGTTGGGGGTTGGGTGCTGAGGCCGAGTGTGTGGAGGGAGAGGGAGTGCAGAGTTGGATGGGGGAGGGAGAGTTGTGTTGCTGGGATGGCTTGCGTGAAAAGAGACCAAAGACCATTGTGAGCTGAGTGGAAGTGAAAGGGAGGGTGGTGAGTAGATAAGTGACAGGGATCGGTGGCCACGTGCCCACTCAGGAACACCACTCATTCACTGCGGCGATGGCACTCAACGACATGGACTCAGAGTCTCTACAACACGTACGTCATTCGCTGTAGCTGATACGTCACTGACTCTCCCCCAGCTGCTCTCTGACACTCGCACCAGCCCGCCACTCACGCTCGGCCCCGTCTCGCTCAAAGCTGGCCATGTGGTCGAGATCCAAGGCCCGTCCTCGTCTGGAAAGAGCCACGTGCTCTACCACATCCTCGCCCTCTCCCTCCTCTCCTCCACCGACGCAGCCGTCGTCTACGACACAGACCACGCCTTCAGCATCCCCCGCCTCCGCTCTGTCCTCCTCGCCCGTTTACATCTCCAACCTCGTGTGGATGCCTGTCTGAAGAGGGTCCACGTGTTCAGACCCTCGTCCTCCCTCCACCTCGCAGCCTCCATCCGCGCTCTGCCCTCCTACCACGCCCGCTCCATCCCACACACCCGCATCGCACTCCTCATCCTCGACTCCCTCAGCCCCTTCTACTGGTCAGACAGGTTCACAGCGGAGGAACACCGCGCCGTCCCTCTCACCGTCGAATCAAGCACTGACACTGCTACGGCGCGCGTGAATAGGACACTGCACACCGTCCCTCTACACGCCGTCCTCGCCTCCCTCCAGCGTCTGCGCGCCTCCCATCGTCCCCTTATACTCTATACTAACTGGGCTCTCAACCCTCTCCCTGACGCCTCTCTTGATACCATGGCCTACAAACAGCACCTCCACTTTCTCTCTCCCCACTTATCCTCGCTCCTCCCTCTCACTTATCACTTCACTCTCCCCCTCGCGCCCTTCAACCCCCGCGCACACCCGCAGCTCGTCCCTATCACAGCAGATTCAGGCGAAGAGCCACCAACGGATGGCACGCGCGTGCTGTGTCTCCTCAGGACGCCCGGCCATCCCGACGTCATCAACAGGTTCACCTTTCGAATCACCCACAACGACGTCATCTTCTAGTCCTACCCGTTCCCCTCCTTGCCAACGTTCACCGTGTACACCCTCGACGTCTACCTTCCCTCCGTCTGGCATGCATTCGCTTCTATCAAATGTAATGTCTAATGTGCCAATTAGCAGAGCAGAGCAAGTTGGCGTCTCCAACTATGCCTCTGGCATTTTTAAACTCGTCATGTTAACTTCGACGTCTATGGTATGCGTAGCCGTGATATAATCCCTGCCTTTTGCTTATCCCGGTGGCTGAGTACAGAGTCCATATCTATTTGTCTGCCTACTGACCCATATTAGCCCAAAATCCACGTCCTTCATGTCTCACAAAACTTAATCCCTCTTCTATCTTTGGGTTCCATACCTCGCCTTTTTCTTCTTGCCATCCGCGGGGCCTGTTACCGGACGGGTACGTCCAGCTTCGAAACTTGCCGTCCGAGTCATCAGATATCAGTTCCACGTCTCCCCAGCTCGTCTAACCCACTTTCCAAGTTGCCCTTACCTCAATCGCGTCCTTCCCCTCTGCGCACCTGGACTCTGGGATTCTGTATGTTGTCATACTTTTGCGAGTTTGAGAAAGAACGAGGCGTGTGCACATCTCCGAGTTATCACCTGAATCTGGACGTTCTTGGATGCCTACTGGGCGTTTTATGCTAAGGTGTGACCGTGCAGATACACCTCTTTCCTCAATCGGGTGCCTCGGGTGCCTTTTATCGAGACGACTAGTGCACCTTTTCATTTCGTTCGTTCATGCATTCATTCATTCATTCGTTCGGTTGAGTGTATTGATGATGATAAGGCGGTTGATTCTGGTACGGTTGGTGGTGATGCGTTCTGGTCACCTGATCGACGATTGGCGATTGACGATTTTTATGGCGGTTAGTGGGCTGGAGGTGACGACCCGCCTTTGCTTTCTTCCTCTTCCTCTTCTTCTTCTTCTTCTTCTTTCTGGGTTTGCAGGTAAGCTAAGCTAATAATTGGGGATGGGCTTTCGAGGAGGAATTGGAATGGAACTTCGATTCTGATGCGTGATGCGTGAAGGCTCAAAGCAAAGTGGGTGTTTGGGTTGTAGGTGCAGGTGAGCGTTCTCGTTGGTTAGATGGGTTCTCCTTCAAGGTCGAGGCCTTGAGGGGAGGAGGGAAACACAGAGACCGAGGGCCTGAAGCTGAAGAAGCCAACACGAACAAGGTCCACGAACGAAGGGGCGGTCGCTGCGTATCTTGACATGATCTGATTTTTCGATACTTGGGACGGGTGTGTGTGTGTGTATGTGAGAGAGAGAGAGAGATGCCTTGCTTTTTTTATTTTGTCTGCGGTCTGATTATACTGTGACCGCGATATACCCAGCCTCGTGGGTTACGAGGGGGAAGCTTGAGGTCGAGTCTCAAGGGAGGGAGGGAGAGGTGGGATGCTAGTTCTGCAGGTAGCGGTGCGAGAGTGGTCACGGTTATGTAGCGAGGCCCCGTCTGTGGCTATCGAGGTAGGAGTCACTAGTACCTCCTTCCCACCGCATGAATCCTTTTTCTTTTCTTTTCTTTTCTTTTCTTTTCTCCCCCCCCCCCCCCCCGAGCTTTCAGGTCAATCTGAAAACTGTCACAAAGCCGTGGAGGACTTTTTAACAGCCGCGAATATGAAAGAGGTCGGTGGGGAACGTGAGGGTTTGTCATGGTCATGCGGTGTTTTCACTGTCATTGGCACTGGCAACGCGACCAAGGCAAAGGCGTGCCCCACGAACGCGAACACGTTGCAAGATAGATGTCCTTGATAAATGTGTGAGTGACACCTCTCTTTTTGAAGAAGGCTATCTCGGTAGGTCTGCTTGTAGAAATTATATTACATAAGTGAACTTCGGAGCTTCGCCTGAAGCTTTACTCTGTGGTTACAACCGGCCTTTTGTGGCTATCATTGTCTTTCACATGATATTTACATATGTTTGTTATATAAGAAGCATGTATTTACGTTGTTACGGTATTTGTTTGCCAAAAGAATCCTTCTCCCGTGCCTGTTCCCGCGCCCTGAGGGACTGAATATCCAACACTGCTGGGAATGTCCCCCCACGTGGGCTACCGTTTACATTAAGAGAACAGTGTTGAGGGGATGCGTGATGCATACCGTTGTAACACATGACGTTTCCACACTGTATGGTGTCCGAACCTTTGAGCTATTCCTGTGAATCACGATCTTGCACCGTGGTTCACGGGAGTTTTTTCTAAGATTGTTTTCAGGTAAAATCGACTCGGGGCTTTTACAGTAAAGTACGTAAATCACTCACTCACTGTGATGTATCGTCATCCAAGACTTGTCCTCGTCTGAAAAGATTCATGTGCTCTACTACCTCCTCGCCCACCCCTCCACGCCCGATGTCATGCACCAAAGTTGATTGGTAGCATGGACAGGTGTCAATAACAAAGCAAATATTCAAAAAGACTCGCCTTTGCGCCACACAGGCACTGTAACAACCAAGAGTTATTTACTCTGACCCACACAGGAACACACTATAAAGAATATGATGGGGAGTGGTTACCCCTTAGGCTGCAGTGAGTTAGTTGTGCTAGACAACAGGAGGACTTGCTGAGTCCTTCCCCATGTATTGCTCTTGTATATATACTAAAATACATGAGGTACTGTACAGTTGTAAATAAAGTTCAAAGTCCGATGTCTAGCATGTGACCAGTCACATGACTGGTCATGTGACTATGAAAAGTCGAAAATGTAAAGTAAAGTAAATGGTCACATGACTGGTCATGTGACTTGGAAAATAAAAGTAGAAGTACAAAAGTGAAGCGTAAGTAGGTGCTGGTATGTTAATTGTAACAGGCACAGTGCCACGTGTAATAGTAATTAATATTGCCTTTTTCAATCTTGTGGCTGATCAGCACCACCTCTATTAGGCAATCCAGTCACGCTCACCTTTGCTTTTCCATTCGGTACTTTCGGCATTTCGGCATTTCGGCAAATTTTCGCGTCACCACTGGCTACACATTGCATTGCGCCCTCGCTTTTGTCGTTTCCTTCACTTCCCTTCCTTTGCCTAGCCCCACCATGGGTCCCTTACTCTCGTTTTTATTCTCACCTGACGGTCATTTCTGGATCCCCATTTTAGTTCACCTCCTTGTCACCTCCAGCCTCCTCCTCCTCGTCTTCTTTGCTCCCCCACCATTTCTGATGTCACCACTTCCTATTTGCTTCCGTCGCCGATCTGTTGACTACCACGTGCCACTGCTGATATCAGCAAAGCCCCGGCGGCCGGTTCAAATAGAGCAACAGGTCCATCTTTATGACGTCAATCTACCATCATATACTATCAAAACATCGGCCGCTCATCTTGCCTGGTTGGAGCGTGGGTGGGTAGTTTTTGAGCTGGAGAAGGTTCATCCCCTTGCGTCGCCCATGTTCATCGCTGTCCCATTCACTTGGGTACACTTATCTTTTGTCCATCGTCTTCGCTACAGCTACACCTACCACACACTGCCTGGGACTCACTTGTTCCAAATTGGAACTACTCCTCTCCCTCCCTCGTTTGACCAGGTGGTCCAACACAACCAGTCCATTGGTAAGGCCATGGAACCGTCGGATTTGGACTAGGTGGTGGACCGGTGGCTCCAGTTTCTTTTTTTTCAGCAGAACATTCATTTGCAGTGCAATTATTTTTGATTTTTGAATCATTTTTATGGACACATATATTTTTAGAATGCCTGACTGACAATAAAGGAACTGTGTTGATACTGATAGTGTTTTGCCTTGCCCTTTTTTTACTGCATCTTCCCATGACATCATGATTTTCCTGCTCTCTTTTTGCTATTGGACTTTACTTTATGGCTGTACAAATCTGTGACATTACCATTACTTACACAGCATTTATTGTTCTATCTCTTTCTTTTCCTTATTTTGACGATCTTATCCTGTACTACCTATTCAGGATTCATCAGCGTACATTCCTTCCTTCATGTTCTTTCTCATTCTTTTTGCACAGCTATACTGTGCATAGCCTACTTTTCTTTTACTATATAAACCCCTGTATTTTACCTTGTAAAAAGAACAAGAACTCCAATCCAGACTTCTTCCCTAAATCTCAAGTTCACTACTCTGCTACTTGTGATCCAGTGTGGTCACAATACTTCCCACTACTACCACTGCTATCTGCTGTCATCGTCACTCGTCATTTTTGAAAGTCAATGTCATCCCTTTTGATTAGAGTCCTTCTGAGCACTACAGTTTGTGCGTCAGGAACCTGCTATCACTGGGAACCTCGTCACCTCGTTATCTTGTCGTTTTCAAACCTACCTTGTGCTACAATTAGCAAGGTAGTGCTTATCCATACTCATCACAATGCCCCTATCTTTTATCATCCAATGATCCCTCCTCCTCAAAACCCACACCCATACATCTCTGGGTTTTACTTTGAAGGATTGTCATACGTACCACCCCACGAACAACCAGACCACTCCACTGTTCTAGGAGGCAAAGCCCATACACAAGTTCCGTGGAATCTGGGAGGATTGTGTGTTATTTTGTTTTGTGTGTGGTTTTCTAACTACAATTCTCATCATCGACAGTGTTTAGCAAGGGGCTTGGAAATATGTACATGTTCCAATGCAATATGACTCTGTTTCTCCTCAGAGTCAGATCCAGATGATTGCTCCACCGTATTTGCCATTTCCTTCTCTTTTCCTTTATCCTTGTGTCTTTCCTTTCCCTTCTTCCTTTGACCTTTTCCAGCTGACTGAAGTGTTTGACACTCCAAGATGTTGTGTGATTTGGTTTTGTGGAAGTCATACCACTTCTCCTCGGATTTGAGTGCTGATTTGGAACCTCCTGACTGTCGTGCAACTTCTGCAGTGATCCGGATCTCAACCGCATCAAAGGTAAGTTTATTTTCTTCAATCCTGTTGATTACTGATGACTGAAATATTTGCCATTCAGGAGTGCATGGGAGAGATTGGAGAAGAGCAAAAGCCATGAGTTTGGTATCAACTCCTAGTTTCATTCTGGAGAGGTGTGAATCAATTGTCCGGATTTTTGCAATGTGTTCCCAGATAGGTGATGTCCCATCCCAGGACAATTTGGTGAGTTGCTGGAATGAATAGAAGGCCGAGGCAATGTGGGATGTCTGATGGAGTGAGACAAGTTTATCAAATAACTCCTTGGAGCTGGTGAGGTCTCCAGTCCTCATTAGGAGGGCATCAGAGATGTGGTCCTGGATGATTCCATGTGCCTTCTCATCCTTAAGTATCCAGGTGATCTCAGGACCCTCCGAGGAGGTAGGTTTTCCTGGTGAGGGCTTAAGCTCCTCTCCAGTAACCACCTGGAGAACCTTTTCCCGACGTAGCGTTAAGATGATCCGGAGTTTCCATATCTGAAAATTGTTGGGTCCAGTGAGAACTAGATGTGCAGATGTATTGTGTGCTGTGGTCATGGTTCCGAGGTTGCCGTTTCAAATAAGAATTATTTCCTGCATAGCTTTTGCGCACCAGGGCTCATAACCTAATAAAACTAAGTGAAACTCAGCCGCTGCCCAAGAGGCTATAGAAACGACTTTATTATTTACCCAAGTGAAACTACAATAGATGTTAGTTTAAGGTGATCTCTAATAAATGTAATGTAACATACCTCAGCCGCTGCCCGAGAGGCTATAGAAATGACTAAGGTATTTCTATACTAAACCCCCTACTACTTATAGTCGGAGGTGCTACTCGCTACAGTATAATGGCTCCATGGAGAACAATGGCTGCTTTGGCAGAGACCGGGTTTATCCGGTTTTGTCACAGGGATTATGCAGGAAATTTTGGGGAAGGAAATTGGACTTTGACCCTCAAAAACCTGCATACACTACATAAGTGTAATATATTCTGCAAACACTTTGGTTTGAGTCCGTTGTCACAACCAGCAGTAAGTTGTTTTGTTCATTATTATCACATACTCTCAATATTATTCTTGATATGATAGGATTCTTGATTTGGTATTTGCATTTCTTGGACTCAAAGTTCTGCTTTTGTGTTGCTAGACATCATGTTGCTGCTCTCCCTATCCCAATCTCACTTATTTATCTTGCTTTCTTGTATCTGGATTTGTTTTTAGTATTAATTGTTTTGTTGTTTGAGTTGATCACTCTTGATGCAGACTTTCGCTCGTGTGATCCTTACGTTCAATCGGCTGAGATCAATACAAGGACTTAGCAAATCGATGATCAAAATTAATTGTGACGAAGCAGTGAAGCGGAATTTTAAAAAAAAGGTGGCCGATGGGCAGCATGATTTGGGTTTTCAACCGTAAACAACCGGCCACCGTAGTGAAGGAGAAGATCTGGGCTCAGATAAAGAAGCAGACAGTGGATTCAACAATGAAGATCTTGACAATAACACGTTACTGGGAATGGTCGAGATGTATGGTGACAGCCTAGCAGGATATGATGATTTTGACTCAATTTAGCTTCTAGAGATATTTTTTTGCATTTCAATATGTTATAATTGCTCACAAGCCATTACTAGTAATATTGTAGAGAGGACTTACAAATTCTATGCTTTTGTTTGACGTGTTTGATATCATATAATACCCTCAACAACTGTGTGACTGTTGAAAATACATTATAAGACAATATCTATACCAGCCACAACCGTGACATGAGCTACAGCCACATCCAGGTATCTGCACACTTATATCCCATTATCAATCAGATATCTGTATGAGATACCCATACCCTGAAGGTGTGATACACTGACCACTCTGCTAGAATCTGATAATCCTTTAGAACACCTTGATGATGGATCATCAACTCCGCCTGGTTATAGCTGTCCCTCCCCAATTTCCTGATGTGGGCCCTCGCATAACTTCAATATCTCTGAGTGTGTTTTACCTCAATGGTTACATAAAATGGTTACATATTATAACGAGTTGGGTCAACCATATTATGATTTGTAGTTAAATATACTCTGAATCTGGTGAAACTGTTGTTTTGATTTTGAGTCAAGCATGAAGGCATTGCCTACTATTCTGCTATTATTTCTTAGCAGTGGGACTTGGTCATCTTTTGAGGCTTTCCTCTGCCGAATCGGTGCTTCAATCCGGCATATGTGACCTTAGTGTTACTTTTTTTTTTTGTTACTTTTGTGACGTCCGAATTGTACCTCAAATATGGGAACGACAGTAGATGCTTCGGTTACATTTCGTTTCGGTTAGATAACTTCTCCTTTGAGCTCGAGGAAGAGGGAGTACTTAAATGTCCTAAAGAAGTCCACAAAGATAAAGTTGCCGTTGAGAAAATTCCGAGGTACCCGATGATGACGAGTACGATGTGGTTGTGTGGGATGAAGCGGGCGTGGTAGGAGGACAGAACATGGATGGATGTATGCTGGTAGAAACGATGAGCATGCAGCAGGCGTTACCCGGGGCATGGTGAGGTAAACGGGCGATCAGGATAAAGCGGAGGCGGGTGATCTTAGAAAAAGCTCTAACCCGAAATTATCGAAAGGGGAACACTCAGCTGGGACCTAGTATGGATCATTCCCTCGGAAGGTCTGATGAGGAGACTAACCTACTAGTATCTACTTAGCCAACAATCAGAACGAACATGCAGCAGACTTGGACCGTTTTGAGCCGTGGCATCATGATCGAGATCGCGTCAGGAGAGGGAATTCCTAGTCCTTGTTCGGAGCCCATCCCCGATAGACTACTGTACCTGCGAACCAAAAAAAAAAACCAAAGTGGTCGGGACCTACATTGCCTGTGAACCATAAAAACCATCACCTCAGCTTCACCATAACTTTCATAAATCGTCAATCCCCAATCGTAACTGGACCAGAACTCATCGTGTATCGGGTCCGCAAATTATACCACCACGCAAAAACATCGTACGCTTAGTACATGTACACTTAACCGGTCCGGGATGAAGACTCGGAAGTCCGGAATGCAGACGTGGGGAATCAAGAACAAGTTAGGCTACTCCATCTGCGAAGCTGCACTAGTCTCGATGGCCCGCCAAGAAGGCACGCCCAATTGACGAATTATGTGTATCTACATGGTAACGGCAGCCTAGTCAGCACTAGACATTGCATTTGATGAAAACGAGCGCATGTCAGTAGGGGTGCAAAGACGGAGGGAAGGATGGTAGTGGATATATATGCTGAAAGTTGACTGGTGTGGTGGGAAAAGAGAGGGGCGCATGGAATGGGGTGAAGTAGGACTATAAGATGACGTCGTCGTTGCTGATTCGAAAAGTGAACCTGTTGATGTCGGAACGGCAAGGTGTCCCGAGGAGACATAGCACACGCCTTTGATCCGCCTCTTCGCCTGAATCTGCTGTGAGGGACTAGCGGCGGATGTGCGCGGGGTTGAAAGGTAGGCCATACCATCGATAGACGAGTCAGCAAGAGGATTAAGTGCCCAATTTTTATAGAATATAAGGGGACGATGGGAAGCGCACAAACGCTAACGAGAGGTGAGGACCGCATGTAGAGGCACGGTATCTAAGGTCGTATTCGCGCGCGCGCTAGTACTGTCTGCGCTTGATTCAACAGTGAGAGGGACTGCACTGGCACGATGTTCCTCTGCTGTGAACCTATATGACCAATAGAAAGGGCTGAGGGAGATGTCTGTATGGGATGAAGCGGGCGTGGTAGAAAAGTAAAGCGTGGGTGAAGGCGGAGAGAGGACGTGCACCCCGTCCATGCGAGCTTGGGCACGGTGATAAACGGGCGAGAGGATAGAGCGAGACAGGGCCAAGGCAGGCTCCTCGTTACGTGAACATGAAATCCGAACCCAGCGAGGTTATGTCGTTGTGGGCTTGAATCTTATCACATCGCTCTAGGATGTATCCTCCTACAGTGTGGCTAGGGGAGGAGCCTGGGGTCGAGGGTGAGCGCTGATCATAGTCACAAGTCACTCCCACATTTTCAAATCCATAATCCATTTTCCTACTATTTGCATGTATTATTTACTGGGGTTTATTAACGTTTATTCGCGCTCTGACCGCACGCAGCATGCTGCCCTGGCTTTTCGAGGGTCTGGTCGATGGGTCTTGGCATATTCGATAAGACCTTGACGGGGAAGCACATGCCTTAGCGTTTCAAAGCACACAAGCGTCAAGACGAAGCTGATCGAATAAGCTCAAGGCCCGATCCGATGACTTCTTCCTTATGAAGACTCGGAGTATCTCATCAGGAAATTGGTGAAAATCTGATCTATGATTGTAAGCCATTATAAGAATTGTAATTAGCACAAGAACTACAATAGTTTTGGTCCCGTTTACAAGAGCTTGTATGTCTGGTTAGCTCTGATACAAACGGCACAATATATATATGGCTGATATACATTGTGAAGTCGGCCTCCTCAATAAGATCAATAATATATCCAAGACCTTATATGTCTGGTTAGTATTGTTACCTTCGATCAGATTTATAAGAATTATAGTGTAGACTCTATCACGGCAAGATATACAATCAATATCAGTGCTGATATGACTGGTTACACCTGGTAGCTCGTGACCGAGGCAAAACGAGAAACCACTGAGAACTTGAATACAAGTGTATGTAGGCTGCCATCCATAGTAACTGCACTTAGAGTTGCCAAAACTGACTAGGTAGTGGCCCGGGTACTTACTCACACAGGCTGGCCTTCGTTTGGAAGGACTTAGGGCTGTTTTAATTATTGATAACTAGGTCATCACAACAGGTAGTAAGGACACAAATTTCATTGAAAGCGTGTACACAATATACAGTACAATTTACAATACAGTATACTTAATTCTACATTCCTCCGACTTTGCTTAGCTAGTTGTCCGCATTAGCTTGCCCCTCAGAACGAGAGCTTGAAGGGGACATTTGGTGTTTGAGAGCCGCTCGTCTTTGTCGGATCTTCGCCAATGCGCCGTTCTTTGCTGGGATTCTCGTAGGGGTGGCTGAGGCAGGAAAAATTTTCCTACAATATGGGTAAGTATGGTGGTTGCATAAAAGACTATAGTACTACATACGAGTCCCACCACGCTAAGAGACTGTTGACATCTTCGATTTCATCGGGATCCTCGAATAAGTCCATGACACTATTGAAAAATCCCTCAGAATCGGAAGTGATATCTGTGCGGGAGAATATTGCCTGTGAAGATAGTGCAAAACGGACCTTCATTGAGTTTGTTAGCCTATCATCTGACAATCATGTGAAACTACAGCTACTTACTTGTGTTGCAATATATGCAACTGACGCTGGTGTAACATGTAACATGCCATGTAAACGAGCATTACCCGAGCGAGTTGCTCGTGACTCGGCGTTTGTGTCAACAGATGACGGGGATGTGAAGACGTACTTGTAAGCCTAAGGAAGAAAAAAAGCTGGAATTAGACTATTAGAAGCAATTAAAAAAAACGCGCACCGAGATCAAAACATTGTTTTTAAACAGGCCCATCCATGGGTCTTCTGCATTGTAAATGCAGTCGGCATACAAAAATATGGGCCAGTGGTCACCAGCAATGTGTATATCACCATTTCGTAGTTTAGCTCGAGTCCTATAGAAAAACTTTCGTAAACCATCAAAAAATATACTAGAAAGTACTTACTCTTCATCTTCCCAATCAAGTCCAGTTGGACATAGTAGTTGCCCGGTACGATGATGATTGAAGCCTCGGTTGGACTTGATATTCCGATGGAGCTGTGGGCTAAGCTGCTGGCCTTGAGGTGTTATCCATTCGACTATGGCACCTTTGATGCTCTTGGTGTCGTCAGATCGGGCACCAGAAACACCTTTTTGTATCTGGGTATGTTGTGCCGTTAGTATCTTGTTGAGAGCTTGGGGATCTGACTTGGGTTCAGGTGATAATGGGGCTCACCAGCTGGCTAATGATCTCAATTTCCTCCTCAGACGAATCCTTATCGGTCAACCGATCCTTGAGCCCAGGCACCATACAAAGAAGACTCAAAAAGATCTTCTGTTCACGTAGTTCACTGAGAAAAATATTCAATAAAAACCAAGGAAAATATAATCTATTTCAACTTACTTTCCAGTAAGGTGCTGATCGTCTGATTCATCACTCATCCGAAGCAGTCCATTGATCAGGAGAGAGTTGATGTTACAAAATGGGTGGACAGTACGACAGAAATGGCGACCATGGCCTACCAAGGGGTCTGAAAGACGTCTAAGTCCTGTGTCAGCTTTGTGCAATGATTGAAATCAACTTGAAGCTACTCACGGGCGTTTTCGAGACACTGCAGTTAGTGCAGACTCGAAAGAAGGTAGTAGAGATGGATGATCAGGATTCTCCGGTAAGTCGGCATCTGCTTCCCGTGTTCGCCGCACCATCATGGTCAATTCTCAATGGTTCAACAGCTAGACACCTTCAACTTGCACACGGGACCTCAAGATGGGTAGATGGAATGCTGATGACAGACAAGGTAAGTGTTTTCTTGTGATTTAAAGGCTTGAGTACTCCACTTTGACTTATTTTGGAGAAATTTGTAACAGTTTACCAGGTCAGTCGTCAGTTTACGCTATGATCTTGCCTGGAAAAAGACCTGAGAACTGTCTCTCGGATCATGACAAACAGGGTAAGGATGAGATTGGTGAGTTCTTGCTTTTTGTGGATAGTGCATGATAGTAGCATGGAGAGCAGTATAGAAAATTTTTCACTCAAGGCCAGCACCACCGCATTTGTCAGGACAGCATTGTCGTTTCCCCATGGGCTGTGCTCTTAGCATGCAATAGGTTTGGTATGTTTCAAGGTGTGTACACCAATTTCTCAACTTGGTTATCTAAATTCATAACACGGCAACTTCTAGGTGCTACAATACAGGTGATCTCATTTTTCTGTGGAGATGTGAGTGTGACAGTCAGGGTCAAAGGCTCTCAGTTCCGTCAACCCTTGGGACAGCAACGGGCTTAGTTCAGCTCTCCATTCCTCTGTCGTAAGTGGCCTGTTAGGTCTTCCGATGTCTGTTTTGATTCTTACAGCTTTTACTCCACTTTTTTGCCACATCCTATCTCACAGATACGCATCATGTCCACCACTGGCAATGAAAACAAGAAAAGACGCCTTAGTTTTCATGTAGAAGATGTCCAGTGAGTCCAGACACTTTGTTACCCGGTTGATCAATTTCACGTTCAAAAGCATTACCGTCACAGAGGAGTTGACAGACTCGGGTAAAAATGTTGTTAAAAACGATGCAAGTGTTCAAACAGACTCTTATTTGATGGGTACATATTTTGTTGCTGTTTTCAGACGTCAATCATCTTACATGATTTATAGAAGACACGGCAGATCATAAACTCAACAACCTTTCAAATGAGGAATTGAAAATCAAGCTTGAAGAAATGCAGAAACAACTCCATGTCATGTACTTAGAACGCGACAAGTATCGAAATTATGCAATTGCCGAGTCTCGTCGGGTGGGATTAATGCAGTTTGAGGTTTCAAAGATGGGGATGGAACCACCATCCTGTGAACTGTACTCACAGGTTCCTGTGGATGCACCCTCGCCTGCATCACTCATCAGTAAGTTGACCACTATCCTGTTAAAACTGTAGCTGAGTCAATACCTAGGTGATGATTGAAAGATAGGATTGTGTAACGGTAATAAACAATGTACGAAAAACTGTAATGAAATATTATATGCATATTATCTTTTTGTGATATAGTATTGAGGTGACAATACACGAACGATAAGAGGCTGTTCAAAGCATTGTCGTTGAGAACCCAGAGGTACGTACATCAGCCTAAACACATTATTTTAATCATTCAATGCCTTATTCACAGCAGTGAAAGTAGATCATATGGCTCGAGGTACCGCACAATTACAACTATTCTACATTGACAGACCAACATGACTAGTGGGAGACCTTCTCTTCGGTATGCTGTTGTCACTGGATTCCTCACCTCAACGTTTTCCGCTGCCTCCCTTGGCCAGATTTCCTGGCTACAATGCAAGCATGTGAGTATCAACTAAAAGCCTAAGAAGGATTGCTTGTTCTTACCAGCTGTAGTGTGGTGCCTTTGTCGGTTGTTACTGATATGCTCACCAGATTTTCCACTATCCACAACCTCTGACTGGGGTTGAATTACAGAAGTAGCTTGTTTGTTGTCAATACTGACTTCTGACAGGCGGCGTTTTACCCCACAAGACTGGGGCTGAGTTACAATGTTTTGCAAGTCTGTACTTTCCTGTTACGACAAAGGTGAGTCTACAATCTATATTGAGAGATGTCGCTTACCTCAGTTTTCACAGAAATTCCTTCATCTTTGGGAGCAGCCCCGTCTGTCTCCTTCTTATCTGCCGTATTAATAGGCCAGGGTTCATCGTCACTGTCCCAGTCATAAAAGAACTCAACATCTTTGCCTGAGCCATAGACTGTGAATCGGCTGAACAGGTGTTCTGGGACACCAACTAGGGTCCTTCGAATGATTTCGTTGTCAGTCTGAGGCATGTCTTGGTGGGGGGATCAAATGAAGGATTCGTCACATTTTGGTGAGCTCAAACACTATTGTATATTTCCCATGCACTAATTCTCTGCTGTGACCCGACTCCAATACCGATATCACTTTCCCGTTGGAGATCAAGAAGTGCCTGTCCGGATCTTAACTTTTTTTTTTGTTAAAGTTCAGTCTTACGTTAAAGAAATGGAGAAAATGTCAGTTGCTCCATTCTTCTGTGTCACACGGTTTACTTGATTGTTCTATGTTAGATCTTCACATTCATCACTATTCGCCCCTGAAGCCTGCACTAGTTTCAATGTTCCACCCACTTCAAATTTCTGTCACTCATTATGGATGATTCCCTAACATGTATTTGCGGGCGAAGTTTTTCACAGTACGGAGCATTGACATGGCATCAAAAAAACTGCAAAAAACGAAAACATCGTGTCTCAATGATATTTGAGAGAGCTCGCGAGCTAATGAGTAGAAAGAAGAGTCGTGTAGAAAGTGCGGAGAACAGTGGCCATGGTGAGGGCCATAGTGGGGATGTATGTGACATAGAGACTACGGCTGTTGAAATAGCCAATCCAACGGTATGTCCTGTGATCCATACAGAGTGCACCACTGACCATAGCCCCATCAGAGCCCTGTAGCGCACAGTCTTGACATTGACTCGGATACACCACTCTCACAGCGTCGCACACGAAGAACAAATCGCAGACTGCCAAAACAATTTCGTGATATACTCCCCCAGCCTTCATTATCATTACCCTCAAGTATCCAACAGCCGCTTTCAGCACCACAGCCAGGTTGTGAAAGTCGCAGCCCACCTCTAAATGAGCCACCACCCAGTACTCAGACCGGTGGTGCCCTGACTCAAACATTGTTTCGCACAGTCAAGAATATATTTGGAGTACTACGACAGTACACCCATGGGCCACCATCTCACAATGCCAGTGATCACCAGTCCCCTCACGAGCTCTGTACACCATTGTACCCCCACAATGATTCTATGAACATATTGTCATCGTCATCATCCGAGATCCATCCGCAATGC
>NW_006763302.1:182059-403989 GCF_000218685.1 Serpula lacrymans var. lacrymans S7.9
CCCTATCATCCATATCCAAATAAAAGCACCCTTCTCCTAGGTGACTGGTACTGGAACCATGGTGCCCGCAAGTCACAGGAAAACTTCCGCATGCTTTGCGACATATCGGTGAACAAGGCTTCTCACCAGCTGATGTCAGCGGCGCAAACTGGCGTAAGATTGATGAATCACTTGTCACAGTGGGCGACAGCAATGGCAATAGCTCAGACTGGCTGGACGACGGTTGGAGGACAAGTCCAGTCACTATTTCTGTCCCATTCCACAAGAGAATGGCAGATCCAGGTCCAAAGGAATTCATTACTGCCGACTTTCACTATCGCTCCATACTATCTGTCGTTCAAGAAAAACTTGCTAATGAACATGAAATGGACTCTTTCCACTATGTCCCCTATGAACTTCACTGGCAACCTGAAGGCCGAGATGAGACACAACTTTATGGTGACCTATATACATCTCCAGCATTTGTTGAGGAAAATCAGCGCCTACAAGACTCCCCTCCAGAACCTGGGTGTGATCTGGAGAGGTGTATACTAGCACTGATGTTCTGGTCCGACGCAACACATCTCACGTCGTTTGGCAATGCAAAGCTGTGGCCTCTATACATGTTTTTCGGCAATGATACAAAATACAGGAGATGCAAGCCTAGTTGCCACTTGTGTCATCACATTGCATACTTCCAAACAGTAAGCATTATTCCCACTTGTTTTTTACTCTCCGAACTGATATATCTCCTGCCCATGTAGCTCCCAGATTCATTCAAGGATTTTGCAAATGCATTTGCGGGTGGCAAAGGAGTTAATGATGCTTTCAACACACACTGCCATCGGGAGTTCATGCATGCACAATGGACCATCCTTCTTGACAAGGAGTTTATTGAAGCTTGCAAGCATGGCCTTGTAATTACGTGTTCTGATGGTATAAAACGGCGTTTTTACCTTCGCATCTTCACATATTCTGCGGACTATCCGGAAAAGTAACATATTTTCTTTCTAATATTATAATCTTTCACTTATATGGTATTAGGGTTCTTCTCACTAGCATCAGGAACTTGGGAGCTTGCCCATGTCCACGATGTTTGATTCCAAAAGATTGTATTCCAGGGATGGGCACAAAGCAAGATATGAGACAACGAAAGACATTGGCACGAGTAAACAATTCTCAATATCAGCGGAAGGTAGACATAGCACGCAGTTTGATTTACGAGAAAAATCATGCAGTAAACAGCAATGCAGTCGAAAGACTACTAAAGGAGGAGTCTTTGGTTCCAACGTTGGTATGTCCAACACTTTCCTTGCATATAGACTTCACTCAAATGGTATTTTCATTCTAGAATGCATTTTCGGCTGCGCTTACACCCCTTGGAGTCAACATTTACTCTCTTTTTGTCGTTGATATTCTGCATGAAGTTGAACTGGGTGTCTGGAAAGCAATATTCATTCATCTCATTCGCATTTTGGAGTCACATGGTGAAGGATCGGTTCATGAACTGGATCGAAGGTATGCCAGTTATTCTATTTTACTTTTCAGAGGCTAATGTGCTGGTATATGTAATGCTAGGTACCGGAACATACCACCATTCGGACAAGACACAATCCGAAGGTTCTCAACAAACTCGTCCGAAATGAAGAAGATGGCAGCCCATGATTACGAAGATCTCTTACAGGTATAAACATTTGTACTTTCTCTTTTCAAAGCATTACTTATGGCACTCTAGTGTGCTATACCAGCTTTTGAGGGCCTCCTACCCGAGCCGCATAATAAAAACATACTCAACCTGCTATTTATTATGGCACAGTGGCATGGTCTTGCGAAGCTGCGAATGCACAGTGATGAAACTTTGGAATTCCTTGATCAAGCTACGACATTGCTCGGACACCAACTTCGCAAATTTCAGCAGGAAACATGTCCCGCTTTCAACACCAAGGAGCTTCAACGTGAAATTGATGCCCGAAACCGACGCCAGGCCAAGCAGCAATCAAGTAGTAGTAATGCACGCGCACCACTGTCAAATAACAACGCTCAACAACCAAAAGCATTTAATCTCAACACATACAAAGTTCATGCCCTTGGTGACTATGCTGCCACCATTAGAAGACTAGGCACAACAGATTCGTATTCCACACAAATTGTGAGTCAAAATTTTCCTATTTTAATACTGCAAATACTGCAAGCTCACAAATATTGGGTAGGGTGAACTTGAACACCGCACACCAAAAGCATCTTATTCTCGTACAAGCAAAAAGGTGTTTATCAAGCAAATTACAAAGATTGAACGACGTCAGGCTCGGCTCCGAAAAATCCATCTTAAATTGCTGAGTAGACAGCATCTAGATGAGAACATCCCCGCTTCACCTGAAACCCATCACCATATCGGAAAGGCACAGAACCATTCTATTGACATCCAGGGATTCTTACAGAAACGAACAGGCGACCCCGCTATCAAGGTAAATACATATATTATGTCTATATCTACCACATGTGACACCAATGTGCAGGAGTTTTTGACTAAACTCCGAGCGCACCTTCTTCCACGACTGAAGGTAGCTCTCCTCACAGACCAAAACAAGCCTGCCGCTACAAGCAGTGAAACGGGCACTTTTGCGGGAGATAACGCATTAGATGGAAGCTACATCATTTTCCATAATAATCGTATCTACCACCACAACATCATCCGCCTCAACTATACAACCTATGACATTCGATGGGCGCAGGACGTAGTGAACATAAACACATCACACAACAGTATTATGATGCTCTCTGACCGAACTATAGACTCTGGCCATCCGTTCTTATATGCAAGGGTCCTAGGAATATACCATGCAAATGTTATTTATGCTGGACCTGGAAGTTACGACTACCAAGCTCACCGCATGGAGTTTCTCTGGGTTAGATGGTATGAGCCTCTCAGAGACAGTGACTGCAATACTGGCTGGCATCGTCGTCAGCTTGATTCATTTCAGTTCCTGCCCACTGACCACCAAGATGCATTTGGCTTTGTAGATCCAGCTGATATACTTTGTAGCTGTCATGTTATCCCCCGATTTTCAGAAGGGCCTTTGCATCCGCATAGGATTGGTACATCACTCTCTGCGAAAGACTCGGCAGACTGGAAGACATACTATGTGAATAGGTGAGCAACATTTTTTGATTCACTATGCCAGGCTAAACATCTAACAATAATAATCTACAGATTTGTTGACCGCGACATCATGATGCGCTATTATTATGGCTATGCTCCTGGCCACTTGTACGCTAAACGCTCACGAGGAAATACTGAGCCGCCCTGTGGAATACCAGATGAAATCGCCGCAGCAACAGTCACAGATCCTGCAGATGAAGTTTCCAATCATGCACGCCAATCTGAAGCCCCGGATTTGCTTGGTTCGGATGCAGAAAACCATGAATATGAGGGCCGAGCCTCATCAGTGAGTGAAGATTCTCAATCAACCTCCTCCGACTTGCCTTCAGAAGAGGGAGATCAAGATGATGGATTGCAGGTCTACGGCCTCAATGATGAGAGTGACAGGAATTTTGATTAGGAAATAATGTTTACTTACAATATTTTTTATGCTATGATGTCTTTGTCTGTTAAATTGCAAGTATCTACCGGTGGGATCAATGCACACATACATCACACCGATAATTACAGAGGCAGACTAGCAAACTGGTTGTATATTAGAAGGCTAGATAAGCTCGCATGATAATTATACTATTCTATCCGACTACCCAACAGTGCCAGTAGTGTATAAAAGCTGATACAACTACATCAATCTTACTCCCATATTATAATCATAGATATGACCTGACAGTCGGATGCAAGACTTGGGACGGATTATAAACTCCGCCTGGTAATATCAGCACCTCACCATTTTCCTGATGTCCTTCCTCTTTACACTACCAATATCCTGCGAGACCTATCAACTAGTTCATTAATCCACCGTGTTATCTCCTCCCTGTCTTTCCGCATGTCTTAGCTCGCGTCGCTAGCTAGTTTTTTTTGATGTACACTCTTGTTTTAACTAGTACCAGCAATCCAGTCATTTTCAAGTGTCTCTAGCAGACTCTAAGTAGCTCTACTGACAACTATTTACGAATGTGTGAAATTAGAGGCTCTTAGAGGCCTTTGATCTGGTTGTATATTGATAGCTCTCTCGTAGAGTCTCGTCGAGATTTTGGCTGTGAATTAGTGGCTTATAAAGGCAAAATTTACTACTACTAGGTTCCTCTACCTGCCACTCACAGCCTCTTGTCACTTTTGACTGGGGTTAAGTTCGAGCACTGGCAGGTGCAAGTCACTGTCGGCCAGCGTTATGCAAATGCAAGGTGTAGAACTATGGAGCCTAAGCTAATCACTCGTCGGTTCAGTAGTTTAGATTCAGTGTCATCAGCATATGCTGTTTTCAGCATTGATTTTCCTCTGATATAATTAACCTATGACCCCAGTCAGTCGGTGGTCCCTGCTACTTGCTCCAACCGTTACACCAATAGTTCCAGATGGTACCTCCCATCTTTGAGTAACGACGTTCCAAATCGACAAGTCATATTGCGACAGCTCCATAGAAACTTCTCGAGATTCACCCGGATTGATGAACACGCTATCGAATCCTTTCAGGATATACGGTGGTGATTGACTCGAGGCTGGAAGAGAAATGTAGAGCTGTGGAGTCTACACGGGATTTAAACCTCTAGATAACGAACATAAAGAACGAAATCACCGTACCTCATGTCCTGCAATGTTGCCAGTGTTTGTGAGGGTAAAGTTAACAAAAACCACCGGTGCATGAAGCCTTTCCAATATAGTAAGTACACAAACTCGTTGTAGTACTTGCAAACTCACGATGGATCTAGGGATGAACCAAAACCATAACTTGGTCCTGGGGCAGCACCAGAAACGGAGCCAGAGACAATAAGATCCGAGTATGAGAATGTGGTATAGGACAAGCCAAATCCGTATTCGTATCGAGGGGTTATATTCGCCTGGAAAGCATTTTCAATTTGAAGGAGGTAAAAAGCGGGTAGGCACGTACTTCATCAAAATGTCGGTAATCAATAAATAGACCTTCAGAATATGGAATTTCAAGGATGCCTATAGGTATACTGGTATTAATCTGCGCTGCATAGTCATCGATACTCTTGCCAATCGTGTACGGGAGTCGCCCACTGAAGGAAGGCAACTTTCACTTCGGTTCCTCTTCACAGTTGGCTGGACATACCTCGGATTATAGGCCCCATAGAGAATATCAATCAATGAGTTACCTTGAATGAAATTAGTAAATCTTCCCGCCAAACTGACCGAGTCATCAAACGCACCAGCTTCTTCGCCAGGGAGTCCACTCCAAACCTAAATCATATACCTCTGAGCAATGCTAACAGAATGGTCATCAATATACTCACCAAACCAGTCACTATCGCAAAACAGAAGCATCGTTTCAAGAAGGGACAAAAACTGCAACCAACAGCACTCACCATTGGGGTTGTCTATCCACGCCTCAACCACAATAGGTCCGACGGTATTGACGACTACAATTGTGTTATTGTTGACACTGGCTACCTTTTCAACAAGAGCATCCTGCAATCAAACAGATTAGGCTTTCATAACCAAGTGGAAGCTCGTGCGATTTACCCCACTGTGCCATGCCTGAAGGTTATTGCGGTCCCCTGCATTTCCTTCTACAGTCAAAGACCCTTCACCACTATCAGCTGTTATGAAAACGAATGCTACATCCTTTCCAGAAGCTGTATCTGCGGCTGCATCCAAGTCGAAATCGTCCAGCGATGAATATACTTGTGTTCCATCTAGGCTAGAGCGATTTGTTATGGCATCTAAAGGCTATTGGGGAAATATGTCAAATTTCAAGACTATGAAGGAGACAACTTCACTAACAGTGATGAGATAGGGATAATTGGCGGTTCTGGAACGAGAAAAACAAGTATTCAAATTATTTCCTTGTATGTTTCATGATGTTAATAACACTTACCCGCTTCCCCATCCCATTCCAAGGATACCGATATCACAGCCTTTAGCTATACAGCTGATTTTCCCCCAAGATAAGCTCTCAGTGACACTTAGAAACTGGTTTTTATAAACTCACATATTTGGCCCTAATGGATTCGGTCCCGCATCATTGCCTATTAGAGACCCAGGTCAGCTGCATGGCATTGACTAAAACCATATCCTTATAAAAACCTATAATTCCAATTGTCTTGGGTTTGTTGAGAGGAAGTGCATTATTCTCATTCTTCAAAAGGACAGTAGATGCGGCCCCAATGGTCCTGATCAGACTAAACAGCCGTTGCCAATCGTAAATACGATGTGCCTAAGAAAGGGAGTCGTCACCCTTACCTTGCATGATCACCTTGCACATTGACGTGTTGATTAACAGAACTCAATGGATCCTTGGAATCAAAGTTGACGGGAGGGTAGCCTTGCTCTTGTCCCAACAGATACCTTCGCGTTAATAGAACCTAAAGCCGAGTAAACAAATCGTACAGTAAAACCACTTACCATCCGGCCAGAATGCGTGTTGCCATATCCTACATACAAATTAGAACGGCCCACATGATTGATTACGAAGTATTACTTACATCGACTCGAGATTCGGGCACAGTGCCTAATTGTACAGCGAGCACAAGGGATTCTCCAAACCAGCTATACGTACAGCTTCAGGTTAATACCCACTGTTTATGAACCACTGTCTTATCTCACCTGACTATAGATCCAGGGAATATATCACCAGGCATAGTCATCTGTAATCAACGTGTTGGCTCAGGCTCGATAGAAAACAAACAGAAATCTAACGTCCAGGCCGTCATTTGCAGAAGTCGTGGAAGGAGTTGCCGTCCAGTCTATGCCAGGCATACTAGTCAGTGTATTGTATCTGATGAAAGAGGGTCGACATGACAAACCTGACATAACATCTGCGTTACACATAGGATATGAGGTAAGTAACCGTCGTATCGAAACCACCCATTCAACTTACATCCTTGAAAAGCTAGTTCGTATTTGAGTAGTCCATTGAGCGTTGCATTATTTTCACAAGCGTATGTCCCATTTACTTGAGGAAAAAAATTAACATAATAGCATCCGCATCAATCCAATGTCCATCACCTTGATCTATATGTGAGGATACACTTAATATATTGGGATACATTGCCTTCAGGGGAGACAAACTTACTGTAACTACACATGACCGCTGCAACGTTAGCTTGTACGCTGCGCAAAAACTTTGTTTTTGATTAGTTCGTCTCGATGTCAACAATATGAAGAGATCGTACCGGATGCAAGTAAATTTCGTGTTGCTACAAATTTCCATCAGTCATCACGTCAACGAATTCATGTTTAGGTTATCTATACCGTTCTAAGAAATACATATGAGTAGAATATCAAAACATAGACTGACGAACCAACCTATCATCAACGTTGGATGAACTTGACATCCTTGAATGTTCTTGTTCACTTCGGAAATACATTAGAACATGAGTATTCCGGTGGCCAATAATACTTGCTAGTCAATAAAGTGCTTTGCCACAGCCTGCACTCCTTGAGATTGGATGCCGGTTATTGTCTCGAAGGCACCTTCACCTGAGAGATATGGGTCGCCACCGAAACTATACCAGGCGTTCAGACCTTCAGAGCCTGCATGGTCACAAAACTGTCTGACGTACCCTTCCCAAGCACGGCCTGAAGCGGGAGCCCTCATGAAATTCCTGTCCGAGGTGTTATCCAAATATACTTCAGAAGGATAACAGGAAAAAACTTGCATCATGGGTCCTAGTTGGATGTTTACACCTTTGCCACGAAATTCTTGACCCATGGCGACCCCACGCTGCCTCATGAGGGTGCGGTTGAATCTAAGCAACCATTAGTAAAGAGTAGTCTCATGTAAAGCATCACTGACGTCGCTGCAACGTTGATGCCTCTGGAATACGAATATTTAGCAGCGACATGAGTAGTATGACAATAAACTCACGCAGGGAAAGCGGACGAGTAATCTGTATCTTTGACGCCAAGTGCGCTGTCTAGTGGCAAGGGAACACCTAATATTAGCGAAATTCATGTGGGGAAAGCACTAGTAACCTTCGAGACATAATCCGGTGAAATTGATTGCGGGGATGGTAGGAATATTTCCGGTACAATATCCTAGGTGATCATCATTCGTTAGAGAAATCACGGAGCTTATGTATTTTGATTCTAACCTATGAAAAATCCCATGCCTAAAGATCGACGACATGTTATCAGCTATGTCCATTTCAATATGAAACATCTTCACCTGTAGCCAAACTAACTTTGTCGCTCAAATTCAATAGGGCAAGGGTACTTTTTGCCTTGAAAAATAGAAGACATTTTAGATTGGAATGAATGAACACCAGATAACGCAATAACATGCCTTTGCATATGCAGCGTTCCATTCTGATGAATTGACTTGTGCGAGATATTAGTGGGTTGATGATATAACTAGTGTATAAAGACCTTGCATGGGCACTTACCTTGAGCGGAGACGACTGGTAAGAGAGCGATGGCCGCTGTCACTACACTAGAGTAAGAAAACTTCATGATAGTAGGAACCCAAGCCTGAGCAAGCCCGATTCTGCACAGTGGGCCGGTTACCAGGCTTTATATGGGCGACGGATTGAGGTTGAGCGCCTGTTTTCAACGGTTATAGTATTCACACCAAAAACTCAGATATGTACGTATAAGTAGTTCCTGCATGCAAAGACAAGGCACATGGTCAGCGCAGCCGCGGCATTAGGAAGGTCTGCATGCCCGATTTACGGACTGACGCCAGATGATCAGTTGAAGGCTTTCTACTGTTTGGTCGCCCAGAAATCAATACTGCCAATGTGTCCGCGATCGTCACGGAGTGATTGGACTCTGAACAGGAAGATAATGGTGATTTTGAAGGCAGCAGCGTATTCGTTGTATGGCAGCATGTTATTTGCAAGCCCAGCCGTTCCAATCGAAGCCTATGTCACTCGTGGATGTAAGCTTAAAAAAAGAAAGAAGTCTGAGTCTGGTCTAGAGTCACTCGTCTGAGACTCTGACTCGGAGGCAACCATTCAAATTTCAAAATATTCAGATCGAATGTGTCAATCACGTGACCATCCGTAAGTATTATACTTCCGTCGTGAGGCATGGCGTAACATTGTGTCTCACTACAGTCGACTCCCCATAGCAATTGGTGGACGGGTAGACGTTTAGAATGCGTGGGTTATTGTTATTAGGGAGTCGACTGTAGTACCAACGCACAATACTTTTAATAGTGCTGTGCGTTATCTACCGACGCGTTAACCCAGCAGAGATTTAGTGAAATGAGTGGGCAGAAAGCGTGATTCCATCAGGAGCACAAATATCACCAGAGTGGTTCTACTGGCGAATCCTTCCAGCCTCGTGCCCGAGACTCCCAGTATCCACCAATATATCTCCACTCATCCCCGACTTGCTTGAACCACCTCGGTTTCCTATCAGCACCACGCCTTCGCCTTTCTCTCTGCAGCTCTTCTACTCTTGTCTTTTCGCTTTCAGCCTTGTCTATATCACCTTCTTCAAGAGCTCTCACATCTGGCCGGAACCTCGAATCTGAAGGCGGAAGTCTCCCCTCCAAGTCACTCGTGATTTCGTTCAGCGTCATTCCGAACAAAGTGAACCCATAGTATTCCGGCGATTGTTTTGGAAATGGGGTTATACGCCAAAGAACGCGAAGATGGGAGGAATCCAAAGCTTGCGCTATCTGCTCGTCCCATTTTCCTTCTATACGGGCCAATACCGTTCCGGTTGACGAAAGGACGGTTCCAGAAATTTCATTGGAAGAACCCCAGTACCCGCTTTGTTTGAAATCGATGACGCAGCTAGATCCGTCGACTGTATTTTTTATGTCCATCTTGCCGCAATGCTCTAGATACTTTGTGCCCACCATGATATTCCTCATGAACGATGATGGTTTATTCCTGATGCGGTTGTTAAATTGAATGAAAGAAAAGATTGATATGCTCACCATTCAAACTCATCTCCTTGAATTTTGAGGTAGGTAGTACCTAAAGGAATAATCTCTAAACTTTTTCCTGTAAAATTGTGAGTGCGTTAGGTAACTTCAAGAATATTTGGCAGATGCAACATACCCCAAAATTTGGTTTTACCCGCGGTGGTTGCATATAACTCCCATCCGTCACCCTCAGCATGATAGGCGATGACAACTGGATTATGTTGGACTTTTTCTGCTACGAACTTCATTCGCACGTCCTCAAACGTTTCACCTAGCATCGGGTTACTATTCCAAGATGCAGCAAGTCATAAATATGCTCATAGCACGAATGAACAATCATACTAACAAGCCTTTCCTACTTGATCTGTGCTGTGTATGAGCGTATCCAGATATTGCATATGCAGCGACGTAACACATCCGGTCAACTGGATTGGTCGCTTCAACAGCCTGTCGAAGGAGATCGCAGTATTCTACTTCCTCAGCACTACGCTGCAGAAGCGTAAGAGGCTCATTGAAAGATACTGGAAAAGCGATAGCAGAAAGATCCTGGGAAGAAACATCAATTCATTTTCTTTACATGAATTGATCATCTGTCTAACCTTTCCAACATTTTTTTTGAGCATAGAAAATAAACTTCCTTCGTCGCCGACAGGCCCAGACGGTAGATGGGTTCTCCTAACTACCTCTCGTGCTTTGATGGACGGATCCATTTCGCCAGATTGTTGAGGAGTCATAATTTCTTCCTCGTGGGTGTCTTCACTAGAGTCAGAATCCTGTAAGCTACTATCAGATTGTAACACAGGGCCATTTCTCTCTTCTTCTGGGGTCATGTCCTCCAAAAAGAACTCTTCACCGCCATCTTGAGCATCAAACCATTCTATGGGAGTGCCATCACTAAGGCTAGTTGCACAAGATGCCCGCTGAGATAGCCTGGTTAATGGAGTGGATAGTCGGGAATATGAAGTAGGTTCTTCCACAACTTCTGCTGTGGAGGGGAGGGGAGAGCCACGGGCTGTGGTTGGGGTGGTGTCACTGAGATGTAGCGGTTGTAGTGATTTCAAAAGTGCAGCGTGCTGTGACTTCAGAGACCCCAGCACCTCATAAACCCGTTGTAAAGGTGAGTGAGGTAAGAAGTCGGAGTTCATGTAAGAAGAGATATTATCGTGATGGTTTGCGCCAGCTGTGTACAGTTGAATTAACGCCACATCACTGTGTACTTGGGGACACGTACACTTTTTGAATATGCCAAAAACTGAACCTGCATCCTTGTGATGATCCTTATGCCTTTCCTTTTCTAGTTTGGACTTCGAGATGGAGTGGTGCTTCTTCTGGCTGTCGTCGGTTTTCAGAAGAGCAATGGCACTTTCTAGTTCGGTTATGGACTAGTCACATTAGCTATCTGATCGCACACATTCAAGTGAAGAAAGTACATACTAGACCAATCTCCTCTGCAATCGCGCCTGACTTATACCATTGATGCTGGGGGAGCCGAGGAGTAACTCTTCCAAGAGAAGACTTCCGTCCATCTGAATTGATGAACTTTCTGCGTATAGTTATGATTGAGTATTCACAACAAGTCGACAATTGTCTACACTCCATTCGTCACCTGAATGCTGTCATCCATGCACTGAAATCTTCCATACTGAGGCATTTGATGTGGAAAGTTGCATTGCTGGAATCTATGTGTATGTCTCTCCGTCCAGCAGCAGTGGAAATAGCAGCTTGAGGAAGGAAAATCTGGTCACGAGTCGGACGTTTGGGATCGATAGAATAAGAGAGTATTCCTGACTGATGGAGGACAAAATAGCGGCGCGCAAAGCCTGAATCCATCAACTATAAGCTCAACTGCGGATGGAAAAATACGACAACGTATCGTTACCCTGCATCTTTTTTCTTCTCTTTTTCAAAACCCATCCTCTATATATTATGTCCTGTTCTGGACTGGGAATAAGATGTGGTGGATGCTTAAACGGTGACATTCCAAGTGCTCGATGAGCCTATAGATACCGAGATGTCAGTAACCTAAAACATAAAGCAGATAAGCTGAGAATGATTTGCTAGGACACAACTTCATACGATGTATAAACAAGATCAGTGGTTCCGAGAATTTATCATGTATATAGGAATGAAAATGAATGGACGCCTGCAGATGGCGACGTAGATAAGTGAAATACGGAGAGCTTGAGAAATGATGATGAATGTGGTTTGATTAACAGCATTGGTCGGACTCGGAAAGCTTCCGATAGCTCCCGCCACCAGACACAAATATAATCAAAGAACACGTCCCACTCGTGAACCGAGTCACGCGATTTTGCTTTCACCCCACATCCCTAGTCTTCAGCTTCAGCCGTTTCCTTAATCATCTGAATAAATATCAAGTAATTTTCTATCTTGAATAATGATGCAGCCAACGCCAGCACCATCGTCTCTTCCAGGATCTCCAAAGGGCGATGTCAATTCGGTGGAGGAATCAGTCACGTATCCCGCTCCACCTCAAAACAACGGGAGCGCTCCTTTCTCTGTTCTTGCTGGTTTGTTCGAGAGATTATCTACTGAAAGAAAACCGGAGCGAAGAAGAAAGTTGTTGGATGCCTGGTTCAACGTATGTTTGCCTCATCACCCACCCACTTAAACTCATCAAGCAATGATGGTGGCCACTCCACAGCACTGGAGAGAAGAAATAGGCCATGACTTATATCCTGTTCTACGCCTCATTTTGCCTCAGGCGCGTCCAATTGGTATGGCCTTGCTATCATCATTCTGAATAGTTATTGCAGAAGGACCGAGAGCGTGCTGTATATGGCCTCAAAGAGAAAAATCTGGCTAAAACATACATTAAACTAATCCCTCTTGGTATGAGAGATCCAGATGCTATACGCCTGCTCAACTGGAAGAAGCCAACTGAGAAAGATGTTCGTATATGCACATGCCAAGCTGCACTGTAATGATGAGTTCCTACGGCCTTATAGAAAAGTTCTGGCGACTTCCCCAATGTCCTTTATGAAGTTGTGAACAAACGGTCTTCAGTCATCGAAGGCTCTCTTTCAATCACTGACCTCAATGAAATACTCGATGAGCTGTCTAAAAATCTAGGCAAACAGTACGCATACATGTCCCTTTCAGACATTTGTACCCTGATTTTCGGTTTAGGGACATCCAGTCAAAGATATTGCAACGAGTATACAACAGAGCAACTCCCGAAGAACAACGTTGGATAGTAAGAATCATCCTAAAAGGTACCTTCTTAAAAGCTATATTTGTCACTGCTGGTGCTGATTTCGTCTACTAAGACATGGTGATATCCGTCAAAGAAACAACTGTTTTTGGGGTTTTGCATCCAGATGCTCAGGACCTATTCAACACTTGTTCAGACCTTAAGAAGGTTGCCTGGGAACTATGGGATCCCTCTCGCAGACTTAAAGCCGAGGTAGGATCTTTCAGTCGAGGTAGAAGAGAACTGCAACGTAATGTTCCCGTTCTGCATTTTCAGGATAAAACTATACAATTATTCCGTGCCTTCGCACCGATGTTATGTAAAAGGCCAACGCGCAAGATTGAAGAGTCTGTGAAAGAGATGCAAGGTCGTAAGTTCATTATTGAAGAAAAACTTGATGGAGAGCGCATACAATTACACAAGCGCGGAAATGAATATTTCTACTGTTCAAGGTAGGCGTTTTATACCTTCCTGGATATACACTAAGTATTCCGTGTTCCTCAGAAAAGGAAAGGATTATACCTACCTGTATGGCAATCACGTCGGGACGGGTAGCCTGACGCCTTTTATTGCTTCGGCTTTCGACGACCGGATAGAAGAGTAAGTCCTGCTCTTCCCAGTACTTTGATTTAGTATTCAAAAGGAAAACAACGCTGTATAGTATAATTCTCGACGGCGAAATGCTGGTATGGGATCCCGTTTCAGAGCGCAATCTTCCTTTCGGTACTCTCAAAACAGCAGCCCTCGGTTTGTGTGGATCACTTTATTTTTATCATATATTTACATCTTTATATATACAGACAAAACTAAGAGGGAACATAATCCCCGGCCATGCTGTGAGTATAAAATAGTGATACGCACGGTCTCAACAGGACTCAATCTCTTTTCCCTTTCAGTCAAAGTATTCGATCTCCTTCATTTAAATGGCATGTCACTTCTCCAGAAATCTCTCAAGTTCCGCAAACGCAATCTTCGTGCATGTATTAAAGAAATCCCTGGTCGCATTGAGTTAGCCGTAGAATTTGAGGGTAAGACTGCGAAGGATGTCAGAGAGAAAATGGATGAAGTAATGGCAGCAAGGGGGGAAGGTTTGGTCATCAAGCATCCAGATTCTGAATATGTCCTAAACGGTAGAAATAAAGATTGGATCAAGGTACTGTAACATAGTTTTTAATGGGGACGTCTCTCATTTTAGACAAACCTAGGTTAAACCGGAGTATATGGTATGTGAATGATAATATAAAATAGGGACTAAACAAAACTCGCTTATC
This sequence comes from Serpula lacrymans var. lacrymans S7.9, assembly GCF_000218685.1. Lineage (NCBI taxonomy): Eukaryota > Fungi > Basidiomycota > Agaricomycetes > Boletales > Serpulaceae > Serpula > Serpula lacrymans. The sequence goes on from NW_006763302.1 coordinate 196,525, forward strand.
TAACAGGACAATATGGGCGAGACTGTTGATGTGTTGGTTGTCGGTACGCCTTCCATAGCTGGAAAGTACCCTCCTTCTGATATCTCAGCTAGGTGGTAACTACGGAAGTGGAAAACGTTCTGGTGGTGTTTCTACTCTCATATGTGCTGTTCTCGACGACCGGCATTCTTCCAACGACGACGAAGAGCTCAAGTATGTCAAAACCTCTGTGCTAATTATTTACACTAACGGTCTTGCAGATATAGTAGTTTTGTTCGCATAGGGTCTGGCTTGACCTTTGCAGATTATATCTGGGTGCGCCAGAAACCCTGGAAGCTTTGGGATCCCAATTCTCCCCCTACCTTCCTGCAGACTGCGAAACGGTCACAGGATGACAAGGGTGACGTATATCTTGAACCAGAGGAGTGAGTGCCGAGACAGTCAGGATGAGTTGTAATGAAGTAGCTACTTATGTGCTACTTGTTAGTTCATTTATGCTGAAGGTTAAGGCCGCTGAAATCACAATATCAGGTGAGCGTTAAAGTATAGCTCGTGATGGTCCGAAGTATCAGACTATCGATTCCAGATCAGTACCATCTGGGTTTCACAATGCGCTTCCCTCGTGCGCTTTCTATCCGCGACGATCTTTCTATCGCAGATTGCATGACAGCAACTGGTGAGTCATTTTTTTCTCCACTGGAAATATTATAGTCCAACGGACTGGACATCAGCTATCCTGGAAAATTTACGAACTGAGAGAAAGAGAAAAATGGAGAGCGACTCCAGGTACGTTGTTCACACACATTTCTTGGCAGTACTTTCAACCTTCAACGGAACAGTATGAGCAAGAAGAAGAAAAGCAAAACGAAAGTTGCAAAGGTAAAATCTTCTGGCTACTTATTGGCACGATATCTGATAGGCTTCAGCCTTCCATGCTCCCAGAATATCAAGGGCTCAAGCTCAATTCAATTGAAATCGAGTCAAATATATTTGAAGATATCAAGTTTGGCAAGTAACTGTCTTCTGACTATGTCATCATATTTATCTAGATAACTAGTGGTATCTTCGGATCCGAAATCGAGGACAGGAGACCATGACAAAAAGGAGCTGATGAAGATGTAAGTACAGCGTATGTGACCATTTCATTGACTTATGTCTTTCAGGATTCATGCCAATGGTGGTAGCTGCGCTCAAGTAGTTACTAATCAACAGCCAAGCATGGTGATTTACGGTGGTTCGACAACACGTCAGTTTGCATGTTGATTATTGTTCTTGTATTTGTGCTCACGTATACGTCCAGCATACGATATTAGACTTTTGATCAACAAAGACACTGTTGACATTATCCGGCCACAATGGATCGTAGACTGCGTTGCTCGCGGGGAGATTCTCCCGCTCAAGAAGAAGTATGCACATGATCTAGTCTCTAATCTAGGTGAAGAGCTCATGGTATTACTCACAGGTATTTTTTCCACGCAACGTTCGATCGCCAACAATCTGCGGATTACAACCAGCCCGATACTGATGAAGACGAGGATGAAATTATGGCCGATGAAGAGGATGCTAGTTTACGTGTTCCCGTGACCCCTGATCTGAAGGGGCCCAAGGTAGAGGAAGCTGACGACATAGATCCCTCATTGGCAGACTGGTTTAAAGTCGGAGCAAAAGCGCCTGAAGATAGCGCCACCGAATCAGAAACGGATGCCGACTCCGTGAATGACGATGTGAATCCTGATGAGGATGAGGACGACTGGTTTAAAGTTAAACCTGAAGGAAGTCTCATTGCAGACAAGAGCGTTATAACAGATGTACGTTGGGCTTTTATTTCCTGTTATGTTTTCTGAGTTTGCTTTCAGGTGCCGGACTCAAGCGCTCAACCCAAGGTTTGATGACATTGATAATTTGTGAATCTTTCTGACTGCGATACAGGATGAAGATGTTTCAATGGGGGCAGATTCCGGTATGGAATACGACCCCAATTTAATCTTTAGATACCTGTTCGTAATGCTTCTTGAAACTTTCTTAGTCTTCTGCTAATTGTTGGCCAGATGCTTCTACCTCGATTCACCGGACAACGCTCGCAAACACGGAATGACGGTGCGAGCGAAGCATGAAAAGGATGTCGCTCAGAGGTTTGTGGCAATAACTCGCTAGTTTAAGTGCAAATTCACACCTCAAATTGATAGTTTCGTCGACATCTCGAAGATGATTCAAGAAAATGGCGGACAAGTGGTGGACCTTGACGACCCCAAGCTCACACATATAGTAATGGATAAGCGGGATGATTCCCGTCGTGTAGAGCTTATTCAGCGCACGTTCAAGTGAGATTAAGGATCATTAGTATGTTACTCCCGACTGACATTCTTTGGAGGCCAAAACGACGTCGGTTGGTTATAGCTGGGTACATCCAAGCCTGCCTAGAGGAAGAAACTTTGTTGGACGAAGAAGGTGAGCCGATCGATCATCACTTAGAGTTATTGCATTTTGCTTATGCCTTCTTTACAGAGTTCACTCCATAATGTTCCGAATCGGTGTGGACAATATAATAATGATAATTTCATATCTATGTATCTTTACAACTTTCAACGTGAAGGTAGTGATAAATTGCATAATGACTCGGATGATAAACGACTGCGGAGGCCCCAAGAAATTTGGAACGAAACTAACACAAAAATACTGATGTAGCAAAGCCCAAGCTTTTCTACATGGTGGTGCCAATGTTAGATACATTTGAACGAAATACGAAAAAAATCATCAGTCCCAGCTGACCAACGAATAATAGGCTACATAAAAATATCCTGCATTTCATAAAGTCGCAGCGCACGCAAAATGTCACTTTAGCCCAATTATCAAAACCATCTCGCCCATTTTCCTGGGCTAGGCATGCTAGGACTCTCATACAGCAATCCTTTACGGCCCTCGAACAGCCCTGCTGGACTGTCCTGTCCGCCCATCCGCGCCCCAAGAGCGGACAGTTCTTCGTCAAGCATCGCGCCCGGGTCATAAGGATCAAATATAGAGCGAGCGCCCGGCGTCCGGAAGGGAGACTCGCTGATCGATGGCGGACCTGGAAAGACTAGTTTCCTCGGTGTGAGCGGTGGGAAAAGCGTTGAGCTATCCCGATCTTTGTGGTGGTTGTGGCCACGTTTACGTGTCGGCGTGCGTATATTTTCGCTGTCCAGCACAGCCGGATTGATCCCGTCATCCTGCCGGAACGATACGACAGGCGGAGGGTCGAGATGAGATTTATAATGTGCGAGACTGGGTGATGGACTCATGTGCAGGCCCTTGTGGGACAGTGGTGTACGAAGAGGCGAAAGCTGGAGGACATTGCTACCGCTGGGGTTACGCTGAGGGGTGGAAGGGCGTGGAGGGGGCGTGTGGGGGCGTACGAGAGAGGTATCGGGGGGTGGGGGTGGAGGAGGTTCTTTGCTCGGTTTCTGCCTTTTGGGCCTTGTCTTTCGTGCCAGAGTCGGCGAGATGGGCATAGGTGGAAGGCCCATGGGCTTCTGTCGAAGATATAAAACTATTCAGCGAATGTCAACGAGACGTACAGTAATTGGTCAATTACCTTTGGAGGTGTTTTCTGCACTTCAAGTTGTCTCCGCTTACCCTTATCGGGCTTCTGTATATGTTGAAGCATCATACTTGGCTCTAAAGTCTCGAGAGATGACGCTTCTGTCAGCACTCCATTTTGAGTGGCGTCTGGTGGGGGCGTAGATACTATTCGCGGGCTCATTCTGTTCCTGGAATCGCTCTGCCTCACGAAGTCTTCACTGAGTAAAGCAGGACTAGAAGAGCTGTTTAAATTGGGTATGAGCGAAGGCAAAGATGAAGAGGGAGGGACAGGAGATGTCTGAGGTGGTTCGGAACTTTTGATAGACGAAGAGGGAGGCAAATATGACGGATGGAGAGTTGCAGACGTAGATACAATGCGATGATAACCAGAAGACGGTGGAAGAGGAGGGAAAATGACATCAGCAGGCATTGTGACGCAGCTGTCATAGTATGGCTGATGGTGAGCTGCAGGACGTGTAGGAGGGAAGAGAGGTAATAGGTGGGATGGCGCAACAAGAGGAGGGAGAAGAGAGCCTGGATTCGACCTTTCTTCTGCAGAGTTTTCTGCAGCTACAGCAGCAGCTTTCTTTGATTTCTTGGCCTTGCGTCCAGAACCCGAAGGTGGCTCCTCCGCTGGCCGCTTTTTCGACAAAAGCTTCTTTGATCGGTCGTGCTGCATATCTGCACAGAACTCTTTCCTAAATCCACCATTGGTAAAGCATTCAAGGTCGCAATCCCATATTGCCCAGAGCGTGCGCCCGATGGAGCGGTCGCGCGGGACTTTACGGAAGCATATGGTAGTACTGAGGACATGACGGATAGAGTTCATCCAAGTCGTCTCATTGCGCTTGAAGTGAGGATATACTATGGTGATCCAGTCATAGATTTCCTGAAGTGTCAGGCGGTGCTCTGGCGAGGACAGAATCGCCTGTCCGACCAGCGCGGCGTATGAAAGATCAGGCTTAACAGATGAATACGGGCCTGGAGGGAGAGTATAAGGAAGGGTATCGTATTCTTCCTCGTCCGGAAGAGGGCCCATGGGCCCCGGTGAAGATACAATATTGACAATACGCTTGGTAGATGGAGTTGCATAAGGTGACGACTGAGGCGGAGAAGAAGACGGAAGGGGTGACTTGTAATAGTTATTTCGACGCGGAGTTATGGGATTAGGACTTTTGGTAGCCTGAACTGTGACAGTGCGCGTGCGTTGACGCGTTGGGGTGGGCGAATCAGGTCGTGGGGTGAATGTGCCCTGCGAATAAGATAACGATCAGTATAAGGAGCATAGGTACTCGAGGCAATCCAAACCTGTCGTGAACGTGAACGTGAGGAAGGCGGTTCAACTTCGTCATAATCTCTATAGTATTTTCGGGGTTGCGGGGTGATGGGAGGCAGGGGTAACGTATCCTGCCACCGCGCGATCAGTTAGGCGAGGAAGCGATCTTCTGCGAGATACACGGCTCACATACCTGAGGGGTAACACTGCGTGAAGGGTCTGAAGATTCTACAGAGGGAACGCGTCGAACGTCGCGTGATTTCATGAACGCATCAAGACTGACACCGGCGCTTCCGGGAGAAGGCGAAGGTGCATTTCTCTCTTTTTCTTTTCTGCCTCGCTTTTCTCGCTTAATCTGGCGGCTTTTTCTTTCGATAACCATTTCCATGCTATCCATGTGACGGAGTGGTATGGCGGGTTCTGTTGGCTCGGCCTTGACTGGAGTGGAAGGAGGAGGCGGTGTCGTCGATAGGGCCGACGCGTTGATGAGCGAGTTGGAACATGAGCGCGAGCGTGTTCTAGATGACGAGGAAAATAAATCAGCCTTTGCGTATTGGCTATCTGATGTTTCAGATGTCGTAGTAAAGGCGCGCAAAGACTTCGCATCTTCTGCGGTAAGAAACTGGCGCATCTGGTCGCTATGCTTGATCAAGTCATTTCTAGTCAAGCCCAAGGACTGCAAAACCTGGGATATTGGAGAAATGGGTTTCGCATGGTGCGCTGCCATGAGGGCGCAAATGAGAGAGAAAAAAGCAAAGGGATGGAGATGGGGATGAAGGGGGGCGTGTGCGGCGGGGGATAAGAGACAAGAAAACAAGTATTGACTTATGGACACACGGGAAATGGAAGCGTCTCAGAAATGATACATTTATTCCGGAGTTCTAATTATACATCCCGGCACATCCACGAGAAATGTAGTCTTGAATGTAGCATAGTATATTAGGAAATAGCCAGGGTTATTTGCTCTTTTCGAATACAGTATTTACGCCAAAGAATCACGCAGAGCCTTGTATTTTAATTTTTTTGGCGTACTTTCTACCTGAATGCCGTGTGAGAAATCTGCCGGTGACAGAACATAACGTAATGTGACACACGTTACACATGTCACGATCACTATAATCAGGCTTGCCCTCTGCTTATACGCACCGGAAAGCGATGGTCTACCACAATCTCAAAGGTATGTTGCTCCAGCGTCCTTTTTGTGGTGCGAGCTCACAGTAAAGGACAGCCCTTATCAAGGGTATACGGGCATGCAAGGTTAAATCGTCTTTACAGTATCCATGGACCCAGCTAACTGTCCCATAGACTGTAGCCGACGAGCGAGCCCTCATCCAACAGGAATCCGCAGCTATTCGAGCATCCTTCAGGGAGGAAGACTCGTATGCGCGACATAACAATATCGCAAAGCTACTTTACATCCATATGCTTGGATCTCCCGCCCATTTTGGACAGATAGAATGCCTCAAGTTGGTTGCAAGCCCCCGCTTCTCAGACAAACGTCTCGGATATCTTGGCATCATGCTACTGTTAGACGAAAATCAAGAAGTGTTGACTCTTGTCACGAACTCGCTGAAAAAGTTCTCAAATATTATGTTGGCCTCGTTTGCATACTAATACAGTGGTCCTAGTGATATGAACCACTCCAACATGTATGTCGTAGGCCTGGGACTGTGCACTTTTGCCAACATCGCATCTGAGGAAATGTCACGGGACTTGGCGAACGAAATAGAGAAACTGTTGGGCTCAAGTAACACCTACATTCGCAAGAAGGTACAGCTCTACCTCGCTATATGCCACTCCACCGGGTTTTTGATATCGTGCTCCCATAGGCTGCACTTTGTGCTTTACGAGTTATCAAAAAAGTACCTGATCTATGTGATCACTTCATATCAAAAGGCAAAAACCTCCTTACTGACCGCAATCACGGAGTCCTCTTGGCAGCTATCACCGTCGTGACAGAAATGTGTCAAGTTGACGAAACATGCCTGAATGAGTTCCGAAACGTTAGTACTTCACTGTTTCTAAATACTCTACATCGCGTTCTCAGTAGAGTCTTCAGGCTGTCCCGTTGCTTGTTCGTAACCTCAAGTCTTTGGTCACAACTGGTTATAGTCCAGAGCACGATGTGTCAGGTATCACAGATCCTTTCCTCCAGGTCAAGATCTTGCGTCTACTGCGTCTCCTCGGAAAAGGCGACGAAAGGGCAAGTGAGACTATGAACGACATTCTTGCGCAGGTGCGTCCGTCGGTACATTCTACCTTGTCGAGTGAAGGATCTGAATTCGCATCACGCAGGTCGCAACCAACACAGACTCAACAAAGAACGTTGGGAATTCGATCCTCTACGAAACTGTCCTCACTGTACTGGAAATCGAGGCTGACAGCGGTCTCCGGGTCATGGCTATCAACATCCTTGGAAAGTTTTTGGGAAATCGTGATAACAACATACGGTATAGTTTTGTCAAGCTTCACTACTTACATCTCATTAATCAACATCATGCAGGTATGTGGCGCTGAACACGCTGAACAAGGTCGTCTCCATGGACACAAGCGCCGTACAGCGTCATCGCAATATTATCCTAGACTGTCTTCGCGATGGCGATATCTCAATCCGCCGACGAGCACTCGAACTCTCATATGCACTCATCAACGAGCAAAACGTCCGCTACCTCATTCGCGAGCTCCTCGCTTTCCTTGAGGTTGCGGACGACGAATTCAAACTCGGGATGACGACTCAGATATGTCTTGCAGCTGAGCGCTTCGCTCCGAATAAACGATGGCATATAGATACTGTTCTTAGAGTGCTGAAACTGGTACGTTCTTCAATCCCTATCCACATGCTCACTATATCTGACTCTAATACAGGCTGGTAACTTTGTTCGAGAGGAGATTTTGTCAGCTTTCATCCGCCTTGTCGCTCACACACCCGAGCTCCAAGCTTATACTGCGTCAAAACTATACACAGCCCTCCAGGCGGATATCTCACAGGAGTCATTGACGCTAGCAGCTGTCTGGGTCATCGGTGAATACAGTGAAGTTCTTCTAGAGGGGGGTGTCATTGATGAGGACGTACCTAAACAAGTAAACTTTATTCTATTTGCATTGCCACTCCTATCAGAATTTCTTATATTCCTTTTAGGCCAGCGACAAAGACTTGCTTGACCTCCTTCTCTCTACCCTCGATTCTCCATACGCCAATTATCTCTCGCGTCAGTTTGTTCTTGCTGCCGTCACGAAGATGTCCTCGCGACACACTACGAGTGCACCGCAGCAGGATCGCATCGCAGAAATCCTCACTAAATACACAACCAGTCCAGAACTTGAACTCCAGCAGCGTGCAGTGGAGTTCGCTAATCTCTTTACTCTTGGTGAGCTGAGAAGTGGTGTATTGGAGCGTATGCCTCCTCCTGAGCTCAAGGCCACGGTTATGGGCGTCGGTGAGTATTCATATCAAACTCTAGTAATTTTTGGGGTAACAAATTGCATTACGCTGCACAGTTAGCGAAAACAAGCCCGTTGGCTCTACTCAGGGTGGCAAAGATGTAAGTCTGCTTTTTATGCAGCTTAGTGCTTAATGCAACTTATCTCTCTCCTCCAGGCAGACCTCTTGGGCGACGATATAATATCAACACCGAACACAGCATCACTTGCCAATGGTCAACCTGCACAGAACAATCACGACATCCTTGCCGAGATCTTTGGCAGCTCTTCTCCATCAGCCACCAACTCCTCCACATCGCAATCCGCATCCCTTTCACCTCAGCCACAAAAAAGTAGTGTTCAAGATATACTCGGGTTGTTCGACGCCGCTCCAGCCTCATCGCCTGCTGCATCTTCTCCAGCTCCTCCCTCCAATCCCATGTCCGCATTTTCACTACCACAGACCCAGTCACCGACACCAAACCCTCCACGGCCGCCAGCGCAACAGCAACCTGCGCCTCGACTGACGTCGTATACGGCGTATGATAAGAACGAGCTCAAGATCACTTTGACGCCGCAAACTTCAGCTGCGCGACCTGGCGTTGTCAACATAATGGCGAGGTTCCAGGTAACGGGTTCTAACGATGCCACAGGGCTCAATTTTCAAGCTGCCGTGCCGAAAGTGAGTCCTTCATTCAAATAGATTTTTTCCATCAAACGTTAACGCCGTCTGTGCAGTCACAACAACTACAGATGTTGCCAATGTCGAATCCAGAAGTGAAACCAGGTGCTACCGAAACGCAGCAGATGCGGGTAATGGCACCGCCTGGAGTGAGTCTTGCCTCATCTTTCTTTGTTTGATCTAACATGACCATGACACGTTCCTTGTAGACGGCTGTACGCCTACGACTACGAATATCATATTCACTTGCTGGCCAAGCTGTACAAGATCAAGTAGACTTCTCAGGATTTCCTCCAGGATTAACGGGTAGCTCATGATAATGATGATGATGTACGTTTTACTGCTATAGTAATGCAGAGTATCTTGCTTTTTACTGGGAAGGGGAAAGTGGCCAATATTAGATATGCCTTCCCTCAAATACACCACTTAACTAGCTAGGGCCGTATAATGTTAGGTGGTAATCGCTGTAAGTTCGACCATCCAGTGAAGTAGCAAACCTTTCTTCTCGGCATAAAAAAATTTCCAACCCTGCGCAGGTAAATAGGAGTGCCTGGTTAATGTCATTCAGGTTGTCTATCACAAGTCTCTACCGACTAACAGCTCAGGAATTATACCGATTTGACGATAATGATGCGAGGCTCTAGCAATCTACATGGGTATTCATGAGGCTAAGGTTACTATGAGAAAAATGGTTATACAACACGACAAAGACCATCAAGTAAAGGTACACAAGTCCGGAATCGTCGGCCGGGACTAGATGAAAACTTGCAAAGGATGTCGGTTGTATACCCTTCACTCGGCTCGCCGAGATCGGAGTAGAATGGAACGATAACATCTGATGCACCCAAGTGTAGTGCGTTCAGGTCCGCCAATAGACCTTCAAAGACCTACTGAACCCTCAAACCTTCTCTTTCGACGCATATCCAGGATTTACAACCAAACTCGGCTTCCAGCTCAAGCGTCGCTCCAAAAAGAGCGCAACCCAAGTAAGTGCAAGGAGAACGGGCACTTCTACGAGGGGTCCGATAGTTGCTGCCAGTGCTTGATCCGATCCAACACCATATACCGCAATAGCAACTGCGATGGCGAGTTCCTGCCAGAGCGTTGTAAACGTTTTGCTTCATCTGTAATGTAGAGTGATAGGAAAATTACTTACAAAGTTATTACTCCCGGCTGTAAATGCCTGCACGACTGCCATTTCATAACCAAAGATCTCTTCAGATTCATTGGATTTATTGTCCCGAGCCTCTTTCCTCGTGAGCCAGAACACCAGCCCGAAGGCAGTTGACCACATGATGATGAAGTACAGAATCATGGGGACGAAGACACGAAAAACGGGACCTATGTTTTGGATGATGTGGTGTCCCTGGTATGCAAACATGACGATGATTGTATAAAGCAATCCGAGAAGCGCAAAAGGGGAGAAGTACGGGAGGAAGCGTTTCTCGAGAAATTCCTTTGAGGTAATAAACCACACAAAGTAGCGCGTAAATACTCCTGCGACAAGTGGGATGCCGAGATACTGCACAAAAGCGTCGGTAAGTTCAAAACAAAGAGCGAGATAGTTTCAAACGGCGTACGATAAGTACTGAAATCGCAACATCACCGTAGTTGAGATGTAGTCCACTTTGCTTATTTCCGCCAATGATATCTACAAACAACACAGCATATGGAGAATAAAGCACAATTTGTAGCACGGAGTTGATGACAACTAGGATTGCGCAGTAGTCGCTATTGCCTTGTGCGAGCTGGTTCCATATCATTACCATTGCTATGCAGCGCGCCAGGCCAACGAGGATCACACCTGTGCGGTATGTCGGAAGATCGGGGAGCGTGGCCCATGCCAGGCCGAGCATGAGGAGTGGGCCAGCTATCCAGTTGAGCAACATACTGAGTGCTATGTGAATCCAGATTCGTCGAGAGAGGAAGACAGCTCCAATTGTTTCGTATTTAACCTTGGTCAGGATTGGCCACATCATGACGATGAGGCCAATGACAATCGCTGTTTGGAGATACACTATGTTAGTCTCGATAGCAGACGCTGTGAGAGGATAGACTTACGAATTGAGACGCTCTGCAAGCGCGCAGTGTCGAAGGCCTGTTGAACTCCTGGCGCAAACTCGCCGATGACTACACCGATGACCATGCACACGAGTATGGCAGGTGTTAGTAGGCGGTCTAAGATTCCAAGTCGTCGAAAGAGAGCTATATTTTGTCATATTGAGCGGTTGATGTAGGGACGATGTGAGTGGACATACACTGAGAGCTCGTCTCAGGCTTAGTCTCTGGAAGAGACCGCTGAGCTTGAGGAGCATTGTGCAACGAAGGTGAGTCTATGGAGTGATCTAGGGACATGGGATATAAAAATTGGGAGAGGATACTTCGCATCAAGCATGGTAGTGGTATATGTCCGTTTAAATATCAGCAAAAACATATTGATTTTCACAACTTAGATGACCTAGTAAGCAATCAAATTAGTCAAATTAGTCAAATTCGAATTCGCGTAGGGTATCTTCCGTACCCGGCTATTTGCGCGTCATCCAGAAAGATGCCCTAATCGGACAACGTAGTATTCATCAACGATCTGCGTTCAACCCACCAACCCATCCACCGCCAAAATACGCTCATCGATGACGTCGACATCCCACTCACCCCCCTCTTATTATATATAAGTTATGTCCTGGCTATCGCGTCCCTCCATCGTTCCCCCATCATGGACACCGCCCAAAAAGTTTATAACACCCTCGCAGGAAACCCTGGTTTTCAGCAAGACGACACCCCAGACCTTCGGGGAAGAGTACGTCAACTGATAGCCATTCACTATCTTCACTTGTGCTTAACATGATCACCAACTTCCTCGCCAAGACTGTGCTTGTAACAGGCTCCACCAGTGGCATTGGCTTTGAGGTTGCTCGTGCATTTGCTCTCTCTCGGGCTCGCGTCCTGCTTTTATCCCGTAAAGCAGAACATGGCGACGAGGCCATTGCAGAAATTAAAAAATCGGTCTCTGACGCAGCCGATGTCCATTTTATCGAATGTGACCTAGGCAATCTTGCCAATGTGAAGCAGGTCGGGGACGGAATCGCAGAAAGAGAACAACGCTTAGACATTGTAAACGCATATACTCAATCTTAATATCTCCCATCCGCTCATGCTCTTCTATAGATAATCGCCGATGCAGGTGTAGGCGTTAACAAGTATGATGTCTCCTCTGACGGTATTGACCGTCACTTTGCCGTCAATCATCTCGGCCACTTCCTCCTCATCAATCGCCTCCTTCCGCTTGTCCGCAAGACTTCTACACTTCCATCCACTCCACCCCCACGCATTGTTTCCCTGTCCTCAGAACTTCACCGTCAGGCACCTTCATCCATCAAATTCGCTTCGTCAAAGGAAGTCACAGAAGATACCGGCTTGTCCGCCCTTTCACTTTATTCGCGGTCCAAACTCGCTATTATACTTTTTACAAAGTACACTCTTGTCGAGCGTGCAATCCGCCCGTCGGGCGACCGCATATATGCACTTGCTACCCATCCAGGCGCAGTGCATACTCCACAACAAGATCAATTCAAGGAGGCGTATGGGAAAGTCTTCGGAACGCTCGCAAAAGCAGTGACAGTGCCGTTCATGCGCAGCCCCGAACAAGGTAGTTTGAGCACGCTTTGGGCTGCTACGAGCGAGGACATCGAGAAAAATAACTTGCAGGGATGTTACTTCACAGACCCTGGTCAACTCGGAAAGGAGACAGCTCAAGCCAGCGATGAGCAGTTGGGCCAAAACTTGCACAACCTCAGTGAAGAATTGATTAAAGATAGGATCGGGAAGGATAGTTTGTTGCCGTGGAACTAGAGGTTTGTGTTCAGTCGCAGTTTGAGTCATGAATAAATAGGTGTAGCATCGTGAGTAACGTATTGCTGCTGTATCGTTTGTATTTTGCATGTACACTCTCATTTCCATCATAATGCTCTGTTATGACACTACAGCAGGAGAATGGAAGATGAATAGTAGAAAATCCTTACAACATTCCAATAGCGAGACATGTGCTGCACGGGATTTGTAACAAAACGATGGAGAGAATGTGGTTGTGCGGTGAAGTTTAGCCTTAGCGTAAAGGAATGTATCGCAAGAAACACACGTTGATGTGATGCGAGTCATAGGCTATAGAGAAACTTCAACCAGCGCGGGTAAATAGTGCTGGACAAATTGATGTCATTCAGGTTGTCTACCAACTAACAGCTCAGGACCTACACCAGCTGGACAATAATGATGCGAGGCTCTGGCAAGCTCACATGTGTATTCATGACACTAAGGTTACTATTAGAAAGAAAAAGGAAGATAAGTCAGCTCTGATCATACAACGACAAAGACCATCAAGTAAAGGTACACAAGTCCGAAAATACTGTCCGGGACTAGATGAAAATTTGCAAAGGGTGTCGGTCGTATACATTCTGTCCTTCACTCAGCTCGCTGAGATCGGGGTAGAATGGAACCATAGCATCCGATGCACCCAAATATAGCGCATTATAGATACGCCAATAGACCTTCAAAAATCGAGTCAGCATAGCAAATCGATAGTGGGCCAAACGTTACATACCTCGCGGACCTTCCTAGCCGGATGGAATAATCCTTGCAATACGTAACTCAGCAGCACTCCAGGGCCAAGTGTAACCCTCATCGCCTCAATAGCATCCATAACTGCACCGATGACATGGGGAGACGTCTCGAAACAATTGGGCCAAACAAGATTCATCAAGTGCATCATTGAATCCTCGCAGCCCAGTCCAGCGACACCCAGAGCAAGATGTTTAACAATGGTGCTAGCTGTCTGTCGATGCACAAGATCACGATCGGTGAGCGCATCTTCAAGCATTGTAACCACCGAATCACAATAATATGCGGATTGGGGTCCAACATACTCAAAGACAAATGATAGCGCTTTCAAACAACCAGTGCGAACATTAAGCTCTGCAGTTCGGTACTCGTTCAAGATCGCTGGTATACATGTGAACGCTGTGATGCAAACGTCAATTAAATTCTACTGTAAAATCATGATCACTCACGTCCACAAGTTTCTGCGACAATTGCAATAGCAACAGTACTACACACTCGGCTCTGACGTTCTTGTACGCGCAGGTTAGTGAGCAGAACTGAAAGTACATCTTGGGGACCTAAACTCTTGGCAATGTAACCGAAAGAGTTGACAGCAGCTCGCCTAATGCCCTTCTTGTGTGCCTTGAGAAGATCGAGCAACTCGAAACAGATACGCATCCATTCTCGCGCAGGGACGAATTCCGCACCACGATCAGCTGAAGAAGAAAAAAAGAATGGAAAACTCAGCGTTTCGCCCTTATATCAATAACAGAGGTACTAACCAATACGACCGATTAAATTGATAGACGCCTCTTGCACCTTCTCATGTCGATTACGGAGAATAGGGGTCATGCGAGGCACTGGAAAATATGGTATAAGAATCCGAAGTTGCTAAAGTAGTGAATACTCACATAGATCTTTGACCGGCGGATTCATCTGCGTCATACCAACAACATTAGCGATAGCTCCCTCAGCAGCAATAATACTACCGAGTGTGTCGGGGTACTCTTCTCCAAGTTGTTCGAACAGGACTAAACCGAGCTTGCTGAGGAGTTGATCTTCACCGCATTGTTTGATGACGACAGCGAGACGAGTTGTCAAGTCTGCAGCTTGTTGACGAACTTTGGCACTCTTGTTGTTTAAACGCCAGAGAATGGTTGACACGATTTGTGTGAGGTAGGGTTTCACTCGAATACCCAGAGCATTGACGACCGTTCCAAAACCGTCAAGCATAACCTGATCCTCCGTGGTCTGCTCCTGAAAGGAGTAAATGATACCGTCTACTAGCCTGACCTCCAATCTCTCATCGATGTCAGAGGAACCAAGAGTTGCGACAACTTTTGTAATGGTTTCCATCACCATCTTACGATATGGCTCCGCTTCATCTTTGAGCTCGTTAACAATCCTTCCTACAATCTCCGAAACACCCGACTTTTGCGCAAGCTCGACCGTCGTCTCGACTACTTGACGATAATTCCTCCTGTCAAGAGCCATACGTCTGACCCAGAACGCCTTGAAGAAATCAGGCAAGATATCCTGTTTGATGTACTGCGGCGTAACACCCTCCGTAGCGGCACACTGTTTCACTACCTTGAGCACAATCTTCTTCATCTCTTCATCCGAGGTTTGGAATTCACGGATAAGAATAACTGTCACTTCCTTCGTGTAATAAGACGCGTACTCTGGATCCATCAGGGGGATGATGAAACCAATAGCCTTCAAGAATGCCGCTAGACCCTTTCCACGGTGTAGCCGGATACCAAGCCACAGTGGTTTCAGGACTTCGTCGAATGATTCGATACCGTATGGTGCTGCAGCCTCTGCCAACGCAGCAAGACCCAAGGCAGTCATTGTGCGTACTTTCTGTTGTTCATCAGCTAATCCGTGTGCAATGCAGTTCACCAAATTTCGCAGGTGAGGCAGGACTGCGCAGCCCATCATGATCGCTATCTGTTGCACGATACGGATTCCTGTGTGACGTGCCTGCCATGACTTTTTACTACGACAAACAGCTTTCAAGAAAGGAAGCAAAGATGGAATGCCAAGAGCTGAAGCGACGACTGAAAACGCACGTGCAGTGGTATTACGAACATACTCGTCGGCATGATCAATATCGGGACGCATGGTGGATATCATGTGGGCAAGGCCGGCAGCTTTGGACAGATTAGAAATGATTTCTCGACCTTCGACACGAGCGTAGTAATCTTCATCAATGAGAAGAGGCTCGATAACCACGAGAATCTTGTGAACGTAAGGCCGCACGAGATCATCCAGTTTATAAAGTACACGATCGATAACTTTGACGAGAAGATGACGTTCTTGATCCTCGAGCGTTCGTTCCATAAGTAGTGGAAGAATTTTGTCGAAAAGTGGCCCTGCACCGAACTCGCGAGCCTTATCCGTGATTTGTCGAAGAGCGGTCTTTCGAACCGGAGGTGTGCCGTTTTTAATTTTGAGAAGTAAACGCATGATCTTGCGTTCCTTCATTTCTTCTACCGACAACTCTGTTTCATCCTCCTCTTTCAATATTTTGGCGAAATATTGCGCATCCTCCGCCTTGAAAAATGCAAGATTACCGACACCCGGGATTTCAGTAGGCAGTTCGGGAGCTAATCCTGCTGCTGCTGCTACTGCGGCAGCATCCGATGATTCTTGTATATGGAATCCAACCTCGGTGACGGGAGTGGCCATCAATTTCCGAGGGGCTACCATTGGTGCATACCCAGGAGGAGGGGTGACGATGGTATAGCCAGATGCAGGAAGGACAGCTTCTAGTTCTTCATCCGTAAGATAGCGATTGTGCTTGTCCTCTTGCATGAATCCAGGAGCATTCATAATGATTTGAGTCATTGGGGTGTCAACTGCGACGGGCGTCTGGTCCCATCGTGAGCGCTTCGGAGTCTCACCCATGGTAGCATCTACGGGAGTCGCATCCCAACGAGAGCGGCGCTTCTTGGGGGCGGAGGCTTCAAGAGCCTCCTTTGACCATTCACCTGTATCAATTTGGTTTGGGTCTGCATTCTCGTCACTGTGCTCGGGTACATCCCACCTGCGCTTCCGCTTCGACCCTAACGACACATCCCTGGCAGCCGCGAGCTCCTTTGCAGCAGCGAGTTCCTTTGCAACATCTTCGAGCTCTGCGGCAGGGGGAGTTCTGTCCAAATCCATCTTCAGTTTTCCCTCTTCCCTATCCTGCCTCTCCTTTTCCTCGATAGCTCGCTTCACTCTGACTTCCTCCTGCTCAAGCCTCGCTAGTCTCATAGCATCTTTGTAACCACCCTCTACATCTGTTCCCTCCTCTACGGCCCTAAATGCATCAGCACTCTCCTGTGCCACGCGGCTGAATCTGCGGTTGTGGTAGTCAGACTGTCTCTGAGCAATTTGACGCTTAGAGGCAGTCTCTGCAAATGGGTCGACATTTTCTTCTTCGGCGAGATCAGCGAACTCCTGAAGAATCTCCTTTGGAGCGGTAAAAGAGTCGACAAGTCTTGGGGATCCAGGAGCGGACATTTTGTTTGTGGTGGACCGAAAGAAAGAAGTAAAAAAGGTCGTCGGCGTCGAGAGCGACGATGAGCAAGAATGAGAATCTGAGTCTGAATAATAATACGACCAAATAGGCTCAAATATCGGTGGCTGGGGAATATTCCCACGAAGGACTAAGCGGCGACCCGACAGATATCTCTGAGAAGCCCCTGACGAGAAAAACTATAATTGCAACACGATCTCAAAACATACTGGAGTAAAATATATCTTGCTTTAAATATATTTTCTAGGAATTGAGTGTACTGAACTATGAATAAAGTTGTCAAGGTCATTCGAGTCGTTTCAATATTCGTGATACTTTAGTTCTTCCACACATTCTTGGGTAACAGCATACCACTTCCAAGTGCCAATAATACCATCGAAACCATGAGATAATAAACAAGCCATCCACCCAAATAATGCTTTTCAAGACAGAGAGACCAGGTTGAGTTGACAGCGGCAGGCCCGATAGCTCGCATGATCGATACGACCAGTTGAGCGATACCATTTGTCGCACCAAGAGACGCTCGGTTGGGCGCAGCTCCATTAATATATATGAAGACTGCACCTAGGATCCGAACAGTAATCAGTGTTAGGCACCTCAGGTCAAGTCTAAGACACTTACCATAAGAAATACATAAAACAACCGAGAGGAAGACTTGCAAACCGATCACAAACCACACTGTAATATTCAAACCTTGTGACTGAACCAACAAGCTAATAACCGGGAATGTCATCATCATAGGTATGGCTGCCACAACCCCGAGGATATAGGTTCCTTTCGTGCCCAACCAGGCATGCAGTCGAGCAAAACAGAAAACTTGGAACAGCCCGTTCAATATACCAAAGGAGGCTAGAATTTTGCCAATCACAGGAGGTGTAAGTCCAAGTCCACCTAACGCAATCGGAGTTGCGAAGAAGACAGGCTGAATGGTTCGAAAAGCAATATCCATCAAGGAAGTAGTTGCATAAGTGCTCGCTGCTATCAAAACTTGAGGAGTTAAAAGAGCTCGTAATGGAAGGGGTGTGCCGTCATTGGGACTAGAATGAGATAAAGCTTCAAGGAGAGCAGGCTTGGGTGCTGTCTCAGAGTTATGTGGGGAATCGTTGCGTTGAGGATGGCATCTATTAATTATACGGCCAAATCTGAGGGGAGATGGAACAGTCTAAACCGCATGCTCAGCTTGACATTTGTACATACAGACTCATAAATGGTGAAAACAAACCTCTTTGAGAAAGAAGAGTGAAACGAACAAGCATACCATTGAAAAAATTGCAGGGATGGCGCATGGTAGGAAATAGGGATACGTTTTGAAGAATGCCGACTGTCCAAATATATTTGGGAAGCGCTCAGCTGGTCGTTCGAGCGTGCCACCAATCAGGGGTCTGTATAACATATGAATGAATGAGTTGACAACATTAATTAAAAACATTTGCAAATCGCGCACCCGAGCGCCCCCCCGGTCGACCATGCCATGGGAAGGTATGCGTACGCATGAGGCATGTTGGTTGAATCGGTTATCTCCGCAACCAAGCTTTTCATCACGCCGATGTTACCATTCAAGGCGCCATTAAGACAACGACTTTAGCAATACAATACAGGTTGAGCAATTTGAGGATGTATACGTTAAAATCTGAGCATACATACCTCAACACAAGCCCCCAGAAGGTCTTTGACAGCCCGAAACAGAACATGGATATTGACAACCCGAACATCCCCAGAATGATTACCGGCTTTCGGCCGATATGATCAGATACTCTACTCCAGTGCAATACAGTAAGTGCTTCGGTCGCAAAGAAGAGCGAATGCTGTTGATAGTTGTAACTAGACTGGCGGACATCGAACAACAACACTCACCAACAGTCCAACGTAGTATCCAACTCGAGCTTCATCACCATTCGTTATTCCGATGTCCCGAATCAACTTGGGGGCAACGTCAGGTAAAGGTCGCACAAAGTGAGCAACAATACACACCTGGGGCGCAAATGGAGAGATAACTTGAGAAGTCAGGGGTTCAGAGAGCTGAAGAAATAAAATGATGGAAAATTGGCCCCATGGAAGAGGCGTTCGAGACTTTCTTAGCTGCTCAGAGACCAACAACGGTGTCTCCTCGTCTACTTGCTGAAAAGGCATGATGGAGATGGGCTACTAGTAAGAGGACAAGATCAGAGCTGCCCAAGTCGGGTATTTTATAGAAAGATAATGACAGAACTTACGTTCCAAATTTACGTCGTTCTGAGCTATAAATTTTATGTTCTCCTTTTGGTGTTATCTGATAATCGTGAACACTAAAACCAACCTTGGATGTCTTGATGTGTGAGAAATCTTGAGAGAATTAGCGAAGGGGTGATCAATCGGCGCTCTTGGGACGTCGATGAGTTCGAACTGCTATAGGACGCCACTGTAGCGAAGGGATGCGAAGATGTAGCTTGAAGTCCATTGTAGTAACTATACCCTGCAAAGAGACGGTGCAATGACCAAAATTGATGGTGGCTGAATCACTTTGTCAGCCGCAATAAATCCAGCTGGTAAGCGTAGGACTGCAGCAGGCCAACTCGGTAATTCAACTGTGTTGTATCGAGTATTGCCAGGGCCGGTTGATCCGGACGTAAGGCGGAAAGAGTGATAAGACGGCAAAGTTAAAATGAGAGTACATTTCCCCTAGTCATTTCGGAAAGTAAATAACACAACTGCAATCAAAGCTCTAGAAGAAATGATTAGAAGGACATACCCTTCACCCATTTGTAGCCATTTATTCACTCGTCCCACCGCATAGCTGAAGGTACCCAATACGATCTTCCGGTACTCTCATCTTGCTCATCCAGCCAACATAGCCCATCGCGAAGCAACATGTTCTCTAACGCAGCTCTTGCGCGTTCTCGAGCCCATCCCCTCCGAGAAACAAGGATATCTTCCACAATTCTGCCACCTTCAGACTGAGCCTCAGATAAAACAACAGCCTGATCCTCGTCCAACTCCTTCATTACGCTTCGCACCATCTTCTTCCCCCCTCCTACATCGATAACTTCGTACCCGGCTCCAAGGGGTTGGAGAGTCTTGATACTTCTTATCACATCGTCCTCGGTTATGACACCGCTACTGACGCCTCTTAACTTGCTCACAACCCTCACCAGCTCACTCATCTCAATGACACCACCATTTCTTTCTCTGGTGCTAACACAGACATCCACAATTTGCACGCCCAGCTCATATTGCCAGTCTCCTAGTCCGAGCATCTCCGCCCACCATCCACCCTTCCTGGGACCTGCGAGTGGATCGACACCAATCGATGAGCACATTTGTTGAAACGCATGGCGAAAGGCAGGATCACGCCTTATAGAGTCGCGATGGGTAGCTGCGAAGTGAGAAAGTGCAGTACGGAATTGCGTCAATTGAGAATGAAGGTGGTCGACTTGGGCTTTTGACAATTCCGAGGATAACTCTGCAAAAGAACGCTGAGATTCTATCTGTCGCTCGAAAGCAGCCAGACCCACTCCTCCTAAGCGATGCATACAAGCAGTGTTCAGGCTACACTGATATAATAGTAAGAGTAAGACAGTGGTCGGCTATTTGCGAGCTGAACAAGTATTACACTGCATACTCCTATTACAAGCCTCTACCTCACGCTATACACAGCTAATACTAAGGCTGTCATGGGCTAGCTACAATAATGCTTGGTGTACAAATTTAATATGAGACCACCACTGGCGATGCTCCAAATTTGCGCTCTCTTTCCCTCTGATACTCTTTTCCATAGTTCTCATACTGCTGCAAACAACTCTCTCCACAAAATGGCACAGCTTCTGCTGCTACAACGGGTGGGTCCATAACATGAGGATCGACTTCCGGTAAGTGATCCTGCCTCATCGTTTTGGCATCTTGATCACACATGGCACAAAACCAACGACGAGAGGCAAGGATACTTGTCCCACGTTTCAAGAATAGCGAACGCATGTATAGATCTAGTTCGAGTGCGTGAATGTCGTCGCGGATTGGGCGTTGGATCAACCTAACGGGAGCTATTTCTGAAAGACTAAGGCAGTCTCCTGTGTTCGGGAATTTTATCAGATAGTGGACAGTGCAAGTGTCAGAGCTGTCGCCCTGGTTGGCATTAACCTCAAATTGCTCTTGAGGTGGTGAAGCCCGGAGGTGAGGTTCTCTTCTTCGATCTTGCTGTGCTTTCGCAGCGAGAAGGTCATTGTAGAGTTTTTGCTCTGCTTCGTTGAATCTACCGGTCACCTCTTTCGAGCTTTCTAGTGCCTCGAGGGCTTCGGTGGGCTGTCGCAAACCCCTATGACTGCGAGCAAGGCGGAAGTATGCTTTTCGGGTAATGGCTAGGTTACTATACGGGGATGATGCGGAGTCGATGACTTCCAGACAGTCTGAAACGGATGAATGATAGCTGCCTAGTGCATGTTAGTTGATTTTTTCTCTTCAAAAAATGGTATCACCCACCAAGCTGATAATAACATTCCGCACGATTACACCTGATGGTCCTCAGTAGCTCCGTCGTAGCACAACCTTTTCTTCGCACCAACACAAAAGTGTATATTGAAAGGGCAACGTGATATCGTTTCGTGTTGAAATGCTGTTTCGCAACTTCTTTCAACTCTTCTGAGTAGATTTTCTCTGTGTGCATTGGTGAGCAGCGTTTTAGTTATTGGCATGGCATCATGATGAAACGGAGACGCACCAACCGAATCAACCGTTGGAACAAACAGTTTGCATGCGTTGCTAGTAGACATTCGTGGTTTGAATGAGGTGGGAATTTAGAAACTTCATTTGAGTCACTAAATGATTTTCAGATCCGTAATACGAGTAGGGGGGTCCTGGATCATACACACATACATGAACGCATTTGGAGGCATTTGAAGTGAGTTGAAGTTTCAGTTGAGTCCCCTATTTACTAATCATGCCCTGTGATCTTTGTGTTAGGTACATAAGCTGGTACATAGTGGTGTGCCGGTTTCGAGGGAATGATGTCCATTTCCAGAAACATTCGATGTGATCGTGATGATGATGATATCTACGAGACAGTTCATTGATCGGCAATCTCTACACCCCTCTTTATCTCACAATATGAAATATATATTTTTTGCCACCGCTGCTGTATCACTCAGTCACCGTGACAAACCGACCACCGAACCGACTCGGCCAAAGATTTCGTTGACATATCCCCCCGAGATGTGACATACTACACTGCTAGATAGGGGCACTATTGATACTTGCTACTATGACTCCCTCAACTTGGAATATGCAGTACTGCCTCAGCTGAATTCAGAAAATTAAGTATGTAAAATCTCCCAAGTTATTAGATTCCTCGTACCGAATTCATTATATCAGGTGTTATTCATATCATACATGATAAAGAAGGAATATTCACTCTTCAGCGAAACAGCCACGATCCTTCCACCACTTAGGTCGGTGACAGCCTCATCAATCGTGCAGCATTGCACCGTCAACGAAATATACAATCAAGCGTTCACAATGTGCTGCCTTCCACCGAGTTCTTCGTGTTGCAGGTTTGTAGCTTCTCTCGCACACGACAGACTGCAGTAAGGCTGAGCAAACTCCACGATCCTAGGCGGCTCCTGGTCTAGATACGACGCGGGTGTCTGCGTCATTGAGACCGCGACCGCGGAGCAGTTCGTACATTGTAGCACCCTCTGATTCAATATCTCGTCTCTGTGCTTCATAGCTAGCGAAGTCATGAACTGCTTGACCTGGAATTGCGTGGGGCGTTGAAAGAGAGATATGGGGGCTTCCTCTATGTATGTGATAGACTCCCCAGAGTTGCCAAGGATCTGGACGATGTATTCAATTGGTCGTGTGTCGCGAATGACATGGACATTAGGCCTATTCGACATCTGTTGCTGGGCGGAGATGCTGCGAGCGCGGAGTTCCGTTTCTTTGCTAGCTTGTTCCGCAAGCACGTTATCATACAACTTCCGCTCGGCCTCGTTGAATTCAGACATAAGTTCTCGTAGCTTCCTCATAGCCCCAACGGCTTCATCTAGTTTCCCCGAGTTCATGTAGCTCCGTGCCAAGCGCGAGTGTGCTTTGCGAGCTACGCTCTCATCCATGGAGGCAGAACTTCGGGAGAATTGTTCTATGACATCTTTACAGTCCTTGATAGCTGCTTTGTAGCTCCCTGGAGTCAATAGATCAATAGCTGCAATGTCGCCTGAATGATGAGTTTTACTCAACGAATTTGAATGTAGCATTCTGCCCGATTGCATTTGACTGTCGCCACTAACCCAGGAGAAGCAAAGCCTTCCTTGCGGTCAACTATCATGGTGTATGCCATGATAGCTTGCTTGAAGCGTTTTGCCATGAAATGCTCGTTGCCCGTCTTTTTCAATGCAAGAGCCTGTGTTTCACCTAGAATCACAACATGAGCATTGTGGGAAAGATTGTATTTCAAGTTTGTGGAATTACCCTCGAATTCATATGCGGCGCCAGGTTCGTATGCAGATTCTTTGGAAGACATAGCGTTAGGTTAAGACTGGGTTATAGGTCACTAACGTGGTTAGCTTGGATGAATATATATGATTGCGACGTTGACTCGGGGTGGAGCCCTTAACAGCTCAAGTGTATGCCCCTATCATGATGGATATCTCCGAAACAAGGCCCTTAGTTTTATTGATCGACGTTGCCAACATACTAACAAAAAGCTGTGTCTTCCCCCCGAAAAGAAAAAACAATATCCATTAGGACCACTTCTAAAGGACCGTGAGTTAAACGTCGAGCATATTATTACCACATACGCTTTGTGGGATGTAAATACACAAGGCAGAGCATATTTTCGTAGAAGTGGGTCCTCTATTACTTCGAGTTGGTCTGATTCAAAGTTTTCGAAAGACTCTGAAGGCCAACTCCAAGTAGTCCAGTCATGCCACCGCCTATGATTTTGGTAGCATTGACTACACCTGTCGCTAAGCTGAACCCACTCGCAATGACATCCCACCCAGATCCAAGATTGCGCTTCCGTCCATACGCACCAGCATTCATCATGAGAGCAGCTTTAACTGAGTCTAGTTCATTCAGAACTTCCACACCTACAGAGCGAGCCCATACCACAGGTTCAGCTGTGGAAGAATAGAGCTTGTGTAGCTTGTCTACAGCTGACATGACCTTGTGATTCTCGAAGTAGCGTTCGCGAGCGTATGGAAGGAGCGCAGTGTAAGATCCTGGAATGAGACGATAGTTAGTTGCATCCCTTTAGCCTAAAATACAAGATAACCAACCAATATCGCCACCTTGCATCACAGTGCTACTGATACAACGTGCCAGAGCTTCTACATCAGCGAGACCTAGGTTGAGACCTTGCCCAGCGAGAGGGTGAACTGTATGTGCAGCATCACCAATGAGTACTGTGCGACTGCCAGCACCCTCCCCAATATAGGAATCAGTGTGATTGTAGCGCAAGGGGAATGAAGCGATAGTGCTAGGCTGGATGGATGTTACAAGGGGAGGCAAAGAACCGGAATCATCGGGCGGAACACCTCTCTCCGAAACAACAGAGGAAGTCGAGTTGTATGCGGAGTGTCTGCTTATATCGTGAGAGCGTTCGCGCCACGCAATCTCTTCCATGATTTGTGAATGCGACAAGGGTTTATCAGCATCGTGCGCATCAAGGATGGACTCGTGAAGATACCGAACAGAGACTTCAGGTAATCTGAAGGCTGCATTTATCATGCTCGCCAGAACGGCCGGGTCAGCTTTTGTCAGGGTAGAGGCGAGGCGAGGTTTCGTTGACCAGACAAGGGAAGATGTGGTAGGAGATAGCGGTAGGAATGCTATTGGGCCTGTAGGGAGGAATCTCTGGTATGCCGTATTGTTTGGCAACTCAAACTGACTTCGTTCAGGATGATTAAGAGTTGCGACGATAGCTTGCGTGTCATATGCCCATCCATATGACGATATCCCAGCATACGAGCGAACAGGAGAGTTGAAACCATCAGCGCCAACCTACGATATAGTCAGTAGAGGGATACATCGCAGATGGGATGTTTATTCACCAGTAACCTCGTCCGAAGAGTTGTGCCATTGGATAAATGCACCAAAGGCCATCCTAGCCCACCTTCCTTGTCTTCCCGATCGATGGATACAACTTTGACGCGATCTAGTAGCCGAACTGTTGGGCTATGAGACATATATCGCAGAAGGGCACGTTGAAGGTTGAGGTTTTCTGTCATGTTAGCCATTGGGGTAGACTCTGAAGTACCCCAGGCTCCCGATTCCGAGGTATCAAATGTAATGCGGGCATCGGACATGCCATCCCATATCTATGTATGGGAAATTGTCACGTTATGTTGCTGCTGGAAGGGTAAATTCGCAGGGACTGACCTGCATTTCATGTATGGGATTTGTTCGCGTTATGTCGACATCATTCCACACACCAATATCTAACGTTAAGGTCAGATCAGGCCAGCCACAGCTTGAAAAATGAAATACCTTGTAAGAATGTTTGTGAAGAACCTGTGATTGAGCTGACGCGGTTGGAGTAGGAGTTTGAGTCAAGGTTCCAGTCTTTCACCTTGGATAGATCTCCGGCTTCCACCAGTGTAATTTTAAGAGAGTCTCGCACGATTTTTGTTGAAGCTGTTTGACCCAGTCAGTGGAATAGCTTACGAAGAGTCCATTAACGATGAGGATGTACATAGAGCACTTGCCAACGCTAATCCTGCTGGACCTCCACCAACGATGACCACGTCGTTTTGGTCCAAAACCGAAGTGCTGTAGGCTTGAATGCGCGGTATTTTACGATATGCTGTAAATGATACATGTTTCGCTCTGAGCAAACGCGTTGCTGCCGCGCTCGTCGTATGCAACGACATTGAGGTCCATTCTAAAAGAGGCAAGAGCTGTTTTTGTGTTGTGACCGTTCGGCACTCAGCCTGTTTCGTTTCATTGCCAAATTGCCGTAGTAAAGCACAGCTGGTTGCAGCTTATCTATCAAACCACTCTTTGCCTCGTTGTGGGGCTACTAGACTGTCTTTCCAGTCATGTCAACAGCAGCCCCAATATCGGCCGCACAAGCAATTGGCGAATATCTGCAATCACCCGATGACCTCTTGAAAGTTGCAGCGTTCAGGAAAAAGCTGGAGAAAGAAAAGGCCTCTATTGATGCAAGGTTGAAAAGTGGAGTGAAGGAGCAGTTGGATGCTACTCGAGAAGGCCTGAAGAAGCTGCTGGATACCCGTAGCAATGTGCAGGCTGTGAAGGATGAAATGCAGACAGTGGACAGACTATGCAGCGATCCTCAGAACGTCGTACCTACGTTTCATCAAATCAGCAGAGTAAGTATTACCTTTGTTCTCTTCGCCAAGCTTCATCTGACTCTGACTAGGTATCCATGGTCCACCGTAACTTTGAGCAAACGGAAGAAATGGTGGACAATCTACTCCAAATGAACTCGAAGCTCGATATGCTCGAAGAAATGCTTTCAGCTGACAGCAACGATATCATCGGTCCAGCTCCAAATCTGCTGCCCGTACATTATCAGATCAACCGGTTGGAGGCTTTCAGAAATCAAACTATGCACCAAGCAAAGAAAGCATCTGCTCTTTCTCGTACCAAGCTGGCTCTCATCTTTCAGCGCCTTAACAAACTTACGGAAGTGTTCGAAACATATATCATGGAGCTTGCACGAAATATACTCCCACTTGTGCGCGCGGGTCATCCTGAAGTCGTGGTGAAGCTGATCAAAATCGCTGAAATGGAGGGAAGGGAAGATGAAAAAGTATGTAAACAATGCTTCATATCTAACGTCTCACCCAACTTTGTACTAGGCCATCGCTATTCGTCTCGTTAAGAAAGCTGCAAAAATGGATGCAGCTTCTAAATTCAAATCAATGCAAGCAAATGCGCGCATCATCAAACATTATCGATCAAAAATACACAAAACCATTTCCGACTCTATCAGGAGCAAATTCGAAGATGCATACTTACGTGACGAACGCGATCCAGGAGCTTTTCTCAACGGCCTTGGATGGATATACCAAGATCTAATTCGCATTGAGAGCGACGTAGTTCCATGCTTCCCTCCCAGCTACGAAATATATGCATTCTATGTCAAGGAATACCACAAGATACTAAATGCAACTCTCCAGCGGCTAGTCGCCGCCGAACCAGAGGCTAGTGTTCTTCTACACTTGCATGCCTGGTTGAAGGAGTACAAGAAGAGCATGAAGGAGCTTGATATTGCTCCCGAACTTCTAGAACCACAGTTACTCAACGGCGATGAGCAGAATTTGATCGAGGATTACCTCAAATTGATCGTGAAGAAGCTAGACGAATGGACGGCTAACCTTATGAAAACCGAAGTTCAAGAATTTGCGTCACGCTCTGAACCTCCAGAAATGGACAGTGATGGTTTATATGGCACGCAAGGTGCTGTCATACTATTCCAAATGGTCAATCAACAGATTGACGCCGCGACGGAGAGTGGGCAAGGTGCAATCCTTGCACGGGTTGTGGGAGAAGTGAATCGAGTAATGAGAGGTATTCAAGAACAATGGACCAAGGTTGTGGAAGCAGAATTCAAGAAGCAGCTTGATAAGCCCGAAGAAGTTCCCGGGGGTCTGGCAGAGTATTGCATCGCACTTGCAAACGACCAGATCAAGTCAGCAGATTATACAGAAGCGCTGCTCGGGCGACTCGAGCCACTGGTTTCAGAAAAATACAGAGTCAAGATCAGTGAAAAACTTAATGACGCCATCGACGGTAATCTGGACGTGGCGAAGAAATGTATACAAACACTCATCGATATCATCTTCAATGATCTTAAACCAGCTACGAAGCAGCTATTCCAGGCTCCGTGGTACGACGGTATCATACAGCAAGTTGTCGTTACGATGGGCGACTACTTAGCGGATCATGCTTTCCTGAATGCTTCCCTTTTAGAGCTCCTCGTGGAGTATCTTTTAGATGCATTTTTGGTCGCCTACCTTACGGCGTTAGCCAATTCCCCAAAGCTAAAAATGCCGGCTGCTACAGAGCGCATAAAACAAGACGTTGGCGCGATTTTCTCCTTTTTCAGCGGTTACAAGCCCGCGAAGGAGCTAGAGGGCTACTTTGACGTGGTAGAGATGATACTTGCGATGCTCGAGGCGTCACAGAGCTTAGTGTTCCTATCTTTCTGGTCGTTTGCTAAGGTGCATGGACCCAATATTCCCTTCGTGGAAGGCCTGATGAAAGCTCGAGGCGATCTCGACCGATCTGGCGTTAGTGAAGTCATGGATAGCATTAAACGTAAAGTAAAAGAAGAAGGATTAGTAGATCGTGCGTATATTTCCTCCATTTTTGGGTTCCCGCTCTGACATTGTCGAATAGCTCCTGAGCCGACCATAATGAAGAAGATCGCTGTCCAAGGCACGCTGTCACGTTTCCTCCGCACATAAGTATCGCATTGTTACACATTCAATTTTAATACAGATTTCATTGCTTGTAGTACAGAACACATTGTATCACTATTTCCATCATTGCCCGTATACCCTATTATTATCTCTCTTTCTTTTCTCCAATCAATCAGTCTTGGTCTTATCTGCAGCAGGGTCTTTATTTGATCGGTCTGGTAAAGCTGCAGCAACCTCGTCGATCTTCTTGAATTGCCACGGGAACCTCGACGGGTAGAGGAACGGACGCAAGTCAAATCCTATGTAGAACGGTAAAACAACATTAACAACATTAACATCATAATTGTGTGCACGTACTGTTATCATCTGGACTGTAGGATTCCTGTCATACCCAGTTAGATCGATAAATCCATTTATAAGGAGCAGCAACACCAACCGCATGGTAGGAGGGCGTGAGGGTTGTCATTTTATGACGGTTTCTAGCATGCTCGAAGAAAAAATGTTTCACTTTTTCTGCAATCTAGAGTTTTATCAGAATAAACAAATAACATCCCCAGTCTCGTGCAAGAGGAAAGAAGTTACCTGCAGAGGAGATAACATAGACCCCCATTCGTGTACGAGTTTTGTAAACATGCTGTAAGGTCCACATTTTTCGACTTTGCGAAGCCGACCAAAGACAGACAGTTCATCATAGGTCATGCCCATATCTGCCTATGATTCACATAGAATAATCAGCTGAATATCATGAATGACCAGTGGAGGCTTACTTCATCCGTTTGCACATAAGTGTCTGAAAATGGCTCCAATTCTGCCGTAGGAACAGCATCCAAGAAGCTAAAAAATGTCAGTGGTAGCCATATGTATTTCTAGTAACGATATATACTTAGTTAGAATAGGCAAATCGAACGAATCCCGAGCGTAGGCAATGAATTTCTTCAGATCGGTTTTACTGATTCCTCCAATGGGGTTGATGTCGGCTGTAGTAAGACAACGAATTAGCTAGAATTTCGCCCGAGTTTGACTTGTACCAACCCGAGGAACAGTCATATTTGGTTAAATATCCTCGCAGGCTACAAGCAGTGTAATCAGGTTTCACGATACAAAGGCAGGGATGTCAATTGTACCTTTCATCTACATTAGCACTTCCGAGAACAAGTAGACCACCAGATCTTCCCCGAACCCAGGGAAGAAGTTGGGCAAATAGATAAGCCAGGACCATGCGTAGTCTTGCCTGAGACGGGGTTTATCGTCATACTTCTGTGAATATTATATAAATTCTCACCTGAATATTCTGCAGTGCCAAATTCTCTGCTGCAGAACCTCCATGAGCTCTAAAGCTCGGTTTTACGCCAGTGACGAAAGAAAACAAATTGCGGACAGAGGTGACAACGGAATCCATATTCAAGTCAATATGGTAGCTGGTTCGAGGTTTGGTGAGAGTTTCATAAGGTTGAGAACTAAGTATACACACCTGCCAATGGCTTCTGCTAAGTCTTTGGCTCTTTGTCGTGTTTCCGCGCCTGAATTTTCTGTTCCCATATAACAAGTGTGGAATATTCTGCTGGAAAACTCTCGAGGATCCGAAGGGATGTAGCTCGAATCCTCAGGCTCTCCGACAATTCGACGAGCATCAGCAATAACTCGCTTATCTTCAAAGAAATCATTCAGCCCAGCCAAGAAATAGAATAATTCAGTAAGTAGGCCATACCAGCTCTCCTAGCAGCATCAGCAATCAGACGGCACATGGAATACACGATTACGGCCGTAGCACAGCTGTCGATACCACCACTGAGGGGAATGAAGTAGCCCTGTGTGCGAGATCGCCTCAAGTAATCCCATAACCAGCAGGCAGGGCCCAGGCTGTTGTAAAAAAATACCACCATTACATCAGCTAAGTTTTCTGACAGTTCCCTGAGATATACGAACGCAATTTCTTCTTCTGGTCTGTGGAATTTTGCTTCAGAGAGCCCCACCTGCAAACCAAGTGTATGTTCGTCCTTGACTTCCTCAAACTTCCCACCGGAGAGTGCAAATGAGACCTCGATTCTATGATAAGGCTCCGCACCAGCAGCTTGCATGCTTCTGCTGCTCTTGGCCCTGTGGGCACGAACATCTTCAATGTCGATGGTGGCAGTGACCACCTCTACGTCATTCAGCGAGAATTGAGACCCCTGAGCTATTATGTGGCCATTCATTGCTACCATTGCACAACCATCGTAGTACAGTCGATCACCGTCGCAGCCTTGTTGATTGGCGTACAGATAAACACCACCTAGCTGGATTACGAAGGCAGCCCTGGTTTGTAAAACCAAATATGAAGCCAGTAGTAAGTAAATCGTTACCTTAAGAGTTGCTTCTTTGATGAGTTCAACTCTGGTATAGAGTTTGCGAAGCTCGTGATGGCTACCACTGGAATTGGTGAATATCTCGACGCCGTCTAAGCCCATTAAGATATGGGGACTGAATGTGGTACCTTATCAATGAAATGAACTGTAGAAGGAACGA
Source organism: Serpula lacrymans var. lacrymans S7.9 (assembly GCF_000218685.1). Classification (NCBI taxonomy): domain Eukaryota; kingdom Fungi; phylum Basidiomycota; class Agaricomycetes; order Boletales; family Serpulaceae; genus Serpula; species Serpula lacrymans. The sequence goes on from NW_006763302.1 coordinate 227,418, forward strand.
GGAAAAATAACCTTGCAGGAGTGAAAAGCTCTTCGCACAGTTCAATACCAATGCATGTGTCCACAGTGCTAATTACGCAGTCTCCAAAAGGAACTTTGGTCTGAAAGACATGCATCATATTCTTATAATAAACGCCGCGGTGCTTACTTGTTTCGTTACAGCTTGAATGATTCTAGGCAGATAATGATCCTCCCATCGTCGGTGCTTTAGCCAAGGAGTGAAGTATCTGAGTTCGCGGTAGTTTCCATCGTTAGCCAACCACATTTTTGGGCGAATAAGGAGAATCTTCTTGTTGTGAACAATCACACGACAATTATAGATTACGTTCTTATGAACGACCGGCCTTCGGGTGTCTTAGTGTCAGTGTACTGAGGAGTTGGACGGTATCTCACATGCCAATATCACAGACAATATCCATAGTCTCTTCCGAAGAAAGAATCTTGGCGAGAACTTCCCATGAGTGGAGGACAGTATCGCCTGTGCAGACATTGAACGCGGACACTGAACACTTAGATCACTAGTGACGATTGAAAGGCCGTACCTTCGAGAAAATGATCGTAGCATCCATAACCCCTAAAATGAACGATATAAGAACCAGTCTAGTGTAGCAGGTGGAGGTATTGCTGACGGTATTTCAAGCTCAGGCCCTACTCTTAATGTTGCCCCGCGCTGTTTCGCGATCGCTATGCTCTCCAAGATACGTTCCATGTTCCCCTGCTTCTATTCAAGAAATTATATCATGCGTAACTTGCACTAACTTGCCTGAAAGTCCAGAGCCCATTGATTCAGCGAACTATATTCAGAGCCATCAGCCTTCCTCTCGAGCTGCCCTTGTTAATCGATGCCTACCATCTACCATAAACTTTAGTTATGGTATAAATCGATTATAGATAGACACCCACGTTGCCAAAGTAATCAAGTGGCCCATGATCTTTCAGTGGCCCGTCACTCGAAATTAACGTCCAGGACAAAAGGGTCTTGTCGAAAGGATGACTCGGAGATATCTTCTCATGCAGGGTCGAACATCGGATCCATTTGTCAAATAATCAGAGATAAGATAAGATAAGCACCCGAGTGCTTCTGTAGTACTGAGAAATTGCGATGTCATTATGTCTAGCATGTCGGTCGTTCTATGCGTTATGTTATGTACAAGTATTAAAGAAACAAAAGACGATTGTCGTATTATAAACCCGGACTAGCATGAAGAGCAAGGAGTCAATGCAAATAAGTCGAATCAATGGACTGAGACGTTCAAATGGTGGAATTGGTATACGATGGAGGTCCTAGTACAGCCAGCAACTTAGCTCATCTGTCATAACAATCAAAAGGATTCAACATACCTGGAGAGCGACTGTTGCCTTGTAAAGCAGATTGCAAAGACGATCTCTCGTCGTCCGATAGACTATCGACCAGTCGAAGCAAGCCATCCATAGTGGCTTTTCGGTCTTGCTGGGCAACCTCGAGGAAGCGATGCATTAAGTAGTCACCTCTGAGCTTCACCAGAGTAGGAGTGAGATCAAGTTTCTCGAGGGCCAGAGCAGCGCTGCGATTATCAGACCGATCTTCGAGGGATATCAGCGAGTCGAGTAGTTTAGCACGATATTCGGTTGAAGACTCTGGGCTTGTTTCTTTGATATTTGCCAGCGCTGTCGAACGAGCAAGTTTGGCGCGAAGAGCCCAGTAAAAGTTACGGCGGGCTTGCTTCCAGACTGCAGGTTTAGCACAACCTTTAGCTTCCATGCGACCTGTACGACTACGAAATATTAATGAGGGAGTGACTGCTGCCTATAAGTCATGACCACTTACTCGTGAAGATCAGCGTATAGAAGGGCAATCTGTTTGTAAGTGGGCTGTAAAAAGGTCTCCCGCTCGGCCAGTGCTTGTGCAGCTAGAGCTCTTTCTTCTGCTGTCTTACTTGCATCCTTGCTGTCGCTCTTTAACGACGCATACGTAGAATCCAATCGCTCCATCAATGTCAAGATTTTGTCACGACGCATTTTGATCTCCACGATACCTTCAGGTTCCAATACACCTGCGCGAGCATCAATATCTGCGTGCATTTCCATCTGTTCCGAGTTGATTGATGGATCAAGAACAACCCATGCACCACCCCTGAGCTCGCCATTAGGGACGATATAAACAAATACCGGCTGTTTGTAGCTGGATAAACCATCGACAATTTTCGAACCCTGCTTCAACACTTCGTCATACATATCTTGCTGACCACCTGAGAAGCCTCGCCAGTTTGCGAATATCATCAACGGCAGACCTTCGCGGTTGAAGTCGAATATGGCTTGAGCAGTCTTGTATGCCGAGTTGGGATACCACACTTGACCTGCTTCCATCACATGTTGCTCGAATGAAGCGGGATTGGCAGGGTCGGCAGGAACAATACGTTCAATGGTACGAGTTTCAACAGCTATGACACCCATGGGGATGCCACCTAGACGTGCACGACCAACAACGACAGTCTGCGCCCAACCGCTAAGTGTTTCTTGAAAGGAACCCTTGTCGAAAAATCCAGACAGCCATTCCGAAGTGTGCTCATCTGTCTTACCCTCGATAAACCAGCGCGGGTCATATGCACCCTTCGGGGGCATATAAGTTATATCACGGTCCCAGGGATCGAGTGTTTCTCGAACAGGTAACTGAGCACCTCTGATTTCGGGGACATAAGATATCCACTCCAGGATATGCGTTACACCTTCCAGATCGCTACTGGCTGTCAAGTGAGAGACACCATTCTTGTGCATGATTTGGGTACCACCGAGCTGTAAGTTAGATGTGTAAACCTCGCGACCGAGGACTTTGTTGAGGGCGGGAGCACCAGTAAGAATGATAGGTTGGCCTTCTACTTGGACAGCCCGTTCTCCAAGACGTACAAGGTAGGCTCCGATACCGACTGATCGCGCTGTGACGAGGGTGATTGTGAAAATATCGTCATAAGCACGGGATGTCTCTCCAGCAATGAGACCGGACCCTCTCAGTGATTCCACTCCTAGACCATCCTGCAAACCAATTATATCTGTTATTTTGTACTGCGTTTCGCCGTCAACATCAATTTCTGACGTTCGCACCGAGCCAGCACCCTTCTCCTGCAGCTTCAAGTAGTTTTGACGGGTCAGATACAGATAACTAATGCCTTTCTCGGGATGCGATTCATCATTCCAGGCACAAGAGAAAAGACTGAGCGTTTCTTCGGCCAGCCCAATGCGTGCACCTGAGTTGGCGGAAAGATAGATACGAGGTAAGCCGTGCGTTCGGGCATATTTTGTAACCAGATAAAAGAATTGATCTTCTTCAGGACCAAACGAGCCGATCTTGTATGTAATGTCGTTAGCGATCACCACAACTTTACGACCTTTAGGGAATTCAGGAGTCTTGAGGTTATACACCCAAGCCACCATTCCGAAGGCGTTGTTTCCTGGGGGCCTCTCGACTTCCGTTATTTGATCGTGTTCGTCCAGCACAAGCTCTTTCGACTCCAACATTTTCTTCGGTATAACCAGCGAAGAATCGTATTTACGTGCCTTGATCCAGACATTGTGTAGGGCTTTGGAGAACAGTTCTGGGAAATCATAGACATAAGTCGTTCCTATTAAGTGAGCTTGATAACGTTTGGGCTGAAGAGACTCCTTTGTTGGATATGCCAGATGGACGGGCTGCAAATGCAAAGGACCCTTCTCGCCGATGGATTTCAAGATAGTAGTACCCTTGTCAGTAGTAATCTCTTGGTAGCCGTGATAGTTGACAACGAAACCAGATACGTTCTCGATGATACAGCGAATGGGCGTCACGTTACCATCACTATCCTCCAGCGAAATGCGAATTTCGGAACCAGTGACATGTAAACGCCAAAGCCGTTTACCATGACGCTCAATGAATCCAGAGATAGCTTCCAAGACGTCATCGTAGGTTACCACAAGGTTGTACACGAAATTCATGAAGATGTGGTTACAGTCGGCATTCCGGTGCTGCGCGCTGACTACCTCAAGTGCGTCGAGAACACTGGTGACCAGTCGATCGGTTTCCGAGACGAGATACTCTGCAGTGCTCATAGTGCCACGAAGACGTCCTGGACGGACAAGAGCACGAATGAAGAATCGGTTGTCTAACTGGTTTTCTTGAGCAACAGAGTGGTATATGTGAATTTGCTTCGTTTCAACAAAGCAGGGGGTGAGCTTGTAGTTCGACAGACGACTGAGCTCCAATTGGAAAGCAAGAGCAGGTTCAATGTTTCGGATTGCTTGCTCTTCCACCCAAACACCGTTGTCTTCGCGAAGCGTGAAATAGAGGGGGTATTGTCCTCGACGACAAATCAGGATCGTCACTCGACGCACGCCACGGCGTTGGAGGCTATCGTTCCGACAGTTAACGAACTCTGTTAGCTTCTCGCACCAGACTTCTTCCGCCATGTCGTCAGCTTCATCAAATACACGGAGAGCCAAATTCATGACATTCGGTGGTTGATTATTGCCATAACGCTGACGGAACTCTTCGGGATCAAACAGCGGCAACAAGGAAGCGATTTTCTCAAAGCATTGAGCCAAAGCATCGAGGTCAGAGAAGGAGGCAATTACACCGTTTCGCACTGGCTGTGTTTGGTTACGATTGATTAGATAGGTTATGTCGCTAACAGAACCTTGGCGACGAGGATCACTAGGGAGTGTAGTGTTAGCCAAATTCACGTGATCAAATAATATGTACTAACCCTGCAGTCACACGAGGCGTGGCTGGAGGAGAATGAGACTGCCCGAGGTTAAATCTCCATGTCAGGGCACTAGGAAGCTCAGCATCGTCCACGCCATCTCCCTCCTCATAATCAATCGACAACAGCGAATATGCGCGATAAGCACGCCTAACATAAACCTCGAAGGCGGCTAGCGAACAAATAAGTAAAAAGAAAGCTATAGTCCACTACCTAACTCACCAAGTGTAACCATAGGATCAGTGTGGCTGAAGAACGCAGGAAGGACATCGTATACAGTGTAACGAGAATCACTAAGTTCCTTCAAAACTTCAGGAGATGGGGTCCTAGAAACGGGATCAGGAAACTTGACATGCTACATGAGAAAGAGTCGTTACCTATTCGCACCTCCTTGCTCTCCATAGAAGTTCGAGGTCACCGAAGTCTTCAAGATCGCCTCCATCTGAATGAGACGTTCCTCGTATGAAGGCATCTGACCCAAAATGAGTACTTCACGAGCTTTCAATGAGACAGACGTAGATGACCTAAAAGAAAATGAGTGAGATTACAAAAGAACTACATATGTAACGCACTTCGACTCGAGCGCAGCCAGGCCATTGAGTACTTGATACAGGCGGCTTTCGGGGTTGGAGACAGGAAGGCCACTCGATTTGACGTAATCTAGAAGGGCAAGGACTAACTTCGACTTGCTCTGCGCCTTGGTGTGACTCAAAACTAAACCAGCAACTTTATCCAACTCGTCCTTGTACTGCTCTCGGAGGGTAAGAACGCGCGCTTCAATACTGCCTCCGAATAACTTTTCGGTGCTCTCGTAGTTTGCTAACAACGTTGCGAGAGTGTGTACTTCATGTCCCTTAAGGCCACCCATGAACCTTTCAAGAACGTCGTACAACGCAGAGAGTTGAGTGCGGAACATAGCCCTGTCGTGCGCTAGTATATTATCTTGTACATAGTGCTCGAGCACTTTCTTGATCCGGACAGCGGGGAATTCGTGCCCATCACCTTTAGATTTCGCACCCTCGATTGCAGCACGTATACCGTCTTCTAGCTTGAAAGGCATGCGACCAGAGAGTGCTGACAGAATTGCATTGACCTCGGAATAGGGCAGTTCAGGATCGTGTATAACTTCGATGAGGTCCTTGAATGTCGAAGCCATAATAGCTTGGTTATCGTAACCCTCAAGGATATCATTCAAAACTCCGGTGCAACGAAGATAACGTTGGTAAGCTTTGTTCCCAGCGATACCTGGGGAGCCCATAGGTGGGAGTAAACCTTCGAATGGTTTGGCATGTTTCACTCGAGCAGGGTCATCCAGCGTGAGTATACCCAGAATATCTCCCGGTTCAAGGCTGACACCAGGTTGCTTGACAAATTGAACAATACCATCTTCAGCCGCCACTAGGGGCATGTACATTTTCATAACCTGTACAACCAAGGCAGAATTGCAATCAGCAAATAGATAGACGAAACGCAACGAACGAACGACCGACCTCGATTTCGGCATATTGTTCTCCGGCCTTGATATGGTCTCCACTATCAATGAAGAACCTGATCAGCTTTCCAGGACTAGGACTCCTCAACTGTGTCGGGTCGTTCTCTTGCTCGATCAGACAGGTCTTGGCATCCACCATCAAACGAAGAGCACCAACTTCCTCCCTCCAGTAAACGGAGTGACTTCGTCCATCAAGAAGAACGAGTAATCCACCATCCGCAAGAGGGCGTGCACCGACCATAGTCCTACCACCGTTGAGGAAGAGGGTCCACATGGTTTTGGAAGAGCGCGTGGCGGTGAAAGAGTAGCGAACATTCTCGTAGATGAAGTCGACGCCGAAGACGGTCTTCAAGAGATCGCGAACAGGCACTTGGCCCTTGTCCAATATACGTTTGTATTCGCTGAGACAAGCATCAGACGCAAGATGAGCCTTCGTGACAGCACCGCAAACGACAGCCAAAGTTGCATCTGGTCTCTCGGCAGTTAGCTTGCTGCTAATCAGAGAATCAAGCCAGCCTGTGGTAATCGTGTTGTCTTTGAATGCTTCCAGTTCCAATAACTTGATAAGATATTCCACCGTCGTCCTGAAATCACCACGGATACTAAGTTCCTTCAACGCTACGATCATGTTTTTCCGGCTCTCTCCACGATCCTCACCATACGCAAAGATATGTCCGAACTGAGAGTCAGCGAACTCGTGAAGACCACCAGCAGTTGCGACGGAGAAGTAACCCCAGACATTAGTACTCGAACGGAAATTAAGTTCTTGCAATGATCCAGACGATGGCTTGAAACCGGCATCGGGGTTCTCAGCAGTAATACGCACTGCCACGACGTGTCCTTTTGGCCTTGGCTTGCGCTGAAGCTGGTTGGATTCAGGCTTCACCATGTCGAAGTCGATTTCAGAGGAAGCATTGGGGGCAACACCATACAGCGTACGAATATGGCGAATACGGTGCAAAGGAATACCCATGGCAATTTGGAGTTGGGCAGCTGGCAAGTTGACACCGGATACCATTTCGGTAGTGGGATGTTCCACTTGGAGACGCGGGTTAAGTTCCAAGAAATAAAACACATCTTCGGCATGACTATACAAATCTGGTGCAAACTCCATGAGTGACGGATCTCTTGATGATGGAATACAATGGGGGAAAACGTACATTCTACAGTTCCGGCGCTAACATAACCGACAAGCTTTGCCAAACGTACAGCTGCACGTTCCATCTGCTCAAACGTATCTTGTTTTGCGATCGTCACTGGAGCCTCCTCAATAATCTTCTGGTGACGGCGCTGAACAGAACAGTCACGTCCGAACAACGAAATGGCATTGCCATATTGATCTGCGAGTAGCTGGACCTCTAAGTGACGAGCTTGACCGGCAAGTTTCATGATGAATATTGGTGATCCTGGATATATAAAATTAGTAGCCACTCTGACAAAGAACTGATAGAGATTTACCGGGAATCTCTCCTGCGACGGCGTGATAAGCATTCTTGAATGCGTCTGGTTCTTCAACTTTACGAATACCCTTCCCTCCACCACCTTCACTAGCTTTTATCATCACTGGCCAACCAATCTGCTCAGCCTTCTTCAAGCCTTCTTCGACACTGGTAACGCAAGCATCATGGTACGCTTTGTCAGGCACGGTAACGAAACCTTGCTCTGATAGCACTGTGTCCGAAATACCAGTGCCCGACCACGCCATGGTAGGGACATCTGCACTCTGAGCGACGATTGTGCTTGAGATTTTATCTCCCAAACTCCTCATCGCACTACCAGGAGGCCCGATAAACACGATCTTGGTCTTGCTAGCAGACAGACTTTCTGGCAGACGTGGGTTCTCCGAGGCATGACCCCACCCAGCCCAGACAGCGTGCACACCTGCACGTTCTGCGACATCCACGATCAAATCGACGTTGGCATAATTGTTGTTGTTCGATCCTCCCGGAACTTCTATGTATTGGTCTGCCATTCGGATGTACTCAGCGTTCACTTTAAGATCCTCGGGCGTTGCCATCACAGTAAATTCCACAGCACGCTCTGTTCCAAAAGTCTCGTAGCTCCATTGTCGAATTGAGCGAATCTCTTTCACGGCCGCGATACCTTTATAACTGATTAGCCTAGATGCATATATGCTGATGGCAAAGATAAATACCGTTATTAGCTATCAAGACCTAGAAGAGACAGATCAGCATTGTGCCATTAACATCAGGTAATCGAATGAAAAACAGCCCCCAAGTTTATTTCGAGAGACGAAATAGTATATGCACATGTGTGTAGAAACAGATCGCAACGGAGAGCAGAAGATAGGCTACATGAAATCTAACAAGACACACACCTTCGTGATGACAGTATGGCCTCCATTAGCCTTAACAAAGTCACAAACACGTCCCGCAGGCGCCTTGTCTACAGAATTACCGCCTAAGAAATGTCTTTAGCTCCACACCATAGCCTCTTGCCAACGCGAAAGAACACACCTATGTATTGCGAAGCTTTTGAGTGGTCGTAAGCCGACATGGTTTCAGTTCAGATAATGTTAGTGTATGGCCTGAAAACTGAATCCGTGCCAAATTATAAAGGTAAGGAGAAAGGTTAAAGGAAAGGAAAGATGGGGAGCAAAACGCGTTTTCTTGACACCTTCCCCCAAAAGTATTGATCGCTTACGTAACGAATGAGCCCGGTCGTTTATCTCTGTTTTCGGTTCTGTTCCTTGATGGCGCACAGGAATTGGCTCTCGAGAAAGTCAAAGCTGACTGCAGCTTAGTCTCGTTACTATGCTAATGGCTGTTGTCAGCACTTTGCAGTACTTTGCTTATGTTCATCATGAGACATGTCCACAGACAGACAGAACAGACGCTGGGGCTATGTGGTGTACCCATCGATCTACTGCCGGGCGCGCGAGGTGGGGTGCAAATTTATGTAACCTCCCCAACGTCAGATAGCCCGAGCCCCCCGGTCTAGCCGTGTCTATCATCCTATCTAGAAACTAGAGCACCCAACGTGTTGTTATTTATCATATATGTTGTGATCATCGTGTTCAACAAAACGCTTTTGCTATCGCACTGCAATATATAGCTGGCACACACACCCTGTACCTTTTCATCTCGATCAATTAGTATCCAGACAACTTTGATCATCACTTCACAGAATCCGTATTTGGGTCAGGGGTAGTGTTTGATACGCCATATAACATCCACAATACAACACTGAAAACTCGAGCGCTGCACACATAATAATTCAACGGCACGGGCACCCCCATTAAAGGCTAATCCAGCAAATTCGTTTCGTCCGCGTTAAGGATGAATCTGGTATAAAAGCGGATGACCTCTAAAAATCCTTCCGCTCGGATGGCTACAATGAAAGAGGAGTGTGTTAAGTATCCCCTCCTGACATGAGAAGGGTTGGCATGCAGACCTTCATTCGTGGTATGCGCGCCATTATAGTTGTCCGTAGCGCCACGGTGGCCGTATCGGAAGATATGTTTGGTTAGCTTCCAGTAATGTCTCGTGTCTAAAGCAATGCTTAGCATGGATGTCACGGCAGCCGGATCTCCAGCGTACCTGTATTTCCTGTGTTGCGACAAAGTAAGTACTAAGCATCATCGCAACGAAATTGGAAGTCATACCAAGTGATAATCCCGGTGAAACAACAGCAGGGCGCTGAGGTTCAGTGCTTCGCAGATGGGTCTGCAAGGTTGATATAATGGTCCCAGATAGCAGTTCATACGGGCCACTCCCTATTGTCGGAGAAACAGGGGCAGGCTCTAACGAAGACCCAAATGCCTGAGAAAGGCGAACTTGGCCATAAGCAGGAGCACCTGACTCAACGAGTTCGCCAAATGCATCAAGAGACATGTTATACTTGGCTGCTATGGGATTAACAATACTGGCAAAGCGTTCCTGCAATGCTGAAACGGAACTAAGTGTATCAAAACGTCAGTCGAAGTGGTGTAATGAAAGAGAAGCAAAACGACCTATAGTCAGCAATCCTATGATTTGCTATAGTCCACACGGCTTCTGGCAAGGCATTGACTTTGACTCCACCGCCAATAAGATCTATCACAGCAAAACGTTGCTCAGAGTTATACAATGCTAACGTAGCAAAACTGACCTATGGCTTGTGTCGTTCCAGCTTGAGCATAGTATGCAGGATCGAACTCCAGAAGCTCCCCTTCCAGTTGCTGCAAGGCTTCATCACTCGAACGAGACTGCTGAATAAGCTTTCGCATTGATGGATCCAAGCCATTATCGTATTCAGCACGGCATTGCAAGCTTTGGTAGTACGTCCGGTCGCGGACCAATTGTGGCTGATGAGGATGTGCCTCCAACTCGGTAATGATGTTGGAAAGAATGCCAATGCCCTGTCAGTGGGTCTCAGACACTGTGAAGTATTGCAGAATAGTAACGATATACGTACAGTGTGTTTCGGAGGCTTGCTGGAATGTCCTCCAGGAGTCGAAACATCTACACGAACATCCAAATACCCTTTCTCAGCCACTGCAGGGCTGGCAAAAATGGTACCAGAGATATCAGAATAGCCACCTTCGATCACACTTCAATGTTTGCCTCCCGTTATAAGCTAAAAGCTCGATTACTTACCTCCTTCATCGACGATGAGTGATATAGAATCTTCGCCAAACGTCTCGAGCAAGTATCTTCCAATTGAAAGTGCACCCTACAAGATGTCAGAATCATCGACAAATATCAACAACTATCACTCACCGTATAGCCGCCCCTTTCTTCATCGATGCCAAAGGCGAGAATGACGGATCGGGTAGGCGCAAATCCTCGCTCAAGTAACGTCTCGATGGCAGTTCTTCAAGGAACATTAAGTCATGCCCCTATCTCGCCAAAAAAGAAAAACGTGCACTCACAGGCTACCGATAAGACCAGATTTATCATCGCAACTTCCTCTACCCCATATCCATTCGCCATCATAATATCCAGAGTAAGGTGGGTTTATCCACTCATCAGCCGTCGCAGGCTCGACGGGTACCACATCTGCATGGGCAGCAATAAGAACAGGCTTCAACGTTTCGTCACTTCCTTTCCAGTAATACACCAAAGCATAAGTGTTGACTTTGGTTCTCAGAAGGTTTTCATGGCTACAAGAGACTTGTAGAGATCTGCAAGAAGGAATTATACCAAACACACTCACACTCTCGGGAAGCGTGTCTCCACATAAGTATGAAAATCATAGTGAACTTCCCAGCGTGGGTCCTCCTCTGGTGTTCCAAGGTCGTCGAATGTCTCTGTCCTAATAGCCTGTCATTTCAGACTTCCAAACTTGTAGGCCAAACAGAATGCTCACGGAATCCTGACAGCTCCCCCAAGAGACTCGTATGCTTTCAACTTGAACTCTTCAGTCGCGAATTCACTATCAAGACTCTCAAGAAGCGATCCATGGCTGCTCGGAGTGATGGCAGACACCTGGGGACACAAGCTATCTTCACCGCTGCTCTGTACCCACTGTTCGCCCGCGACTCCCTGATAAGAGATAAGGCCTAGCCACGAGCACTGGGCCAGCACCACCAAACCCAAAAGCCCAGCAAGGCCAAGCATTCGAATACGTGATGTAGCACGCGTCAAGTTTCGAGTTCCAGCGCTCTGCCCAGCATGGATATGGGTCGCTAAGCCGAGTTCAGCGTCCCCTTTAGCCTCCCATGAGCCATCGACGCGTCTTAGGAAAACATCACTATCCTCGGTTCGCTTTTTCTCATCAAAGGTGGCTTCCACTGGTACTGACACCTGTGAAGTTGGGGTTTTGCCGCACTTAAGACGGGTCTGGTCGGTTTGAGTTGTTGAATGCATCGAAAATGCACGAAAGACGGCGGTTGTCTTTCTATCTTCAGAACGCATGACCGCAGATAAGAAAGTGTAACACGGTCAAGAACCTTCTCAAGAATAGGTAAGAACAGGTCAACTGTCAGGAGACACAAGCCCCATCGGCCCCTGTTCGGCTTTCCAAGGTCTAATCGGTTAATATATACCGGAATCAAAAATCGCCCCGGTGCATGTGCAAGATTGCAAAGTCGCCGTAGTATATGCAAACACAAAGTGTAGGGCAAGTAATGCTTATCATGTCGCGATTTTTCGTCAGCTGTAATAACAATAAAGACACACCCAACAAATCAGGGAAAATAATTATGTCAAAGAGGATCTCTGGTATGAAGATGATCAATCTGGTCCCTGAATTGTTCTTCTTTCACGAGCACGCACACTGCAGCTGGCATCGATTTACTTTTTCGAGCCTATTAAGATTCTCCGGTGGTGAACGAAAGCTGTCAATTCGTTCATTGCGAGAGAAGAAAGTACCACATCCCGTCAACGTCCATTTCCACGATTTGATGACAAGGGACGCTGACATCCGTGATTGTAGATGATGAGAAGATGAGGTGAGAAATAAAGGTCCTGCCAGGTCCGATGAAAACAACTTATGGAGAAAAGTCTCCAAAAAGATGAAGCGGAATTTAGTTTAGGTAGGCAAGTGGTGGAGTCGGCGTCAAAGGCGTTCCTCAAGAGTGGACTATCACAGCATGCTACACAACTCCAGCGCCTTGCGTGATTTGATGCTAAGAGCAAGCTTTGACTGAACCTAAGTGCCTCCAGGGAGGCCAGATGGTCACAGGTCTTGTCTAGACGTGGAAAGGAGCGCAAGGTGTATGCATTTCTGGAAAGGGTGTAACGCTCGTACACGATTAGGGTATGAATATTTCACAATGAAAGGTGTACATGTGGGAATGGATCACTTGGAGAAAAGCGGCGAATGAGATATACCATACTATCTGCTATCTGGCATCAGGATATACACCTTGGGATGGGGAAACGATATCTTACAGAAACCGATGCCGCAGCCACCATCAAGACAAGAACGAAAGATTGAACATATGGAAGCCCTGGGGAAGCCTTGTCCGCGGAGCGCCAATAAGAAAGCCACGATCACCCCACTATCTAACTTGAAGACTTCTTGGATCAAGCTTTGAGACTTGATCGTAGCCTGTCCGCTATGACTCGTTTCTCAACGCTGACACCTGCCTGTCTGTACATCTTCCTCCACAGTTTCACCGAGTATTAAACGACTTTGGGAGTACGAGTGTGGAAAGCGGTCATAGGTTACGTCTCCATGGTGATATGTCTGAGCTGGTCCTAAAGATAGGTGAGCAAGAATGAATATGAAACAATCACCTCCGTTAATTTCAAATAGGTGTATGCTTGGGTGCAGATATAATACCCCAGCATGAAAATCGCCGCATGGTGAGAACGTGCAGAAACAGGTTGTAGACTATGATGGACAGATCGAACTGACCACCGCACAGGAAGAGTTGGTTAGAATAGCCAGGGCGATTATGCGAGTATGAATATATCCGTCCATGGCCCCACCAAGTGATTGAACCAACGTGATGGAAGGAAACACGGTTTTGCCACATGCCCTTCGTACCGCATTGAAAGGTGAATTGTATCAGATGTCCAGCACAGTTACAACAGGGTCATTGCAACGTGCTATTCCAGTATAGACCAGACAGGATGGACATTGTACAGAGCGTCGAGTACTGCGGATGAAAGTGGATCCGAAGATAGGATGGATTGGGTATCGAGTTGACCGACAACTGATTGCAGGCCAAGACGGGTGGGGTCTGAATTGTGACACGAACGTCGCGGTTGATTCGCGGAAATTGACAAGTAGGGAGATTTGTCTCAGTAAGGGCGACCTTCTATCTGAGATGGCCTGGAATGGGGATTAAGGTTCTGGTGATTTCGATAATGGAGGGGGCATGACTGAGAAATGGACACGACGATGTGTGGATGTCCCCGCGTGGGGCTGAGGGCGATATGGCCTGAGGAAGACCACCCTGTGCCTCAGAGAAAGGCGAAGTATGGTATTGGCAAATAGGAAATGTTGAGCGTTTAAGTGGGGAGCGAATGGGATAGGTGGGAAGAGGGCATGGAGGCTCCGCATGATATGCAGCTTCGGTGGCATGTGTGGACGGAATGATATTAAAGGCTGCTGGTAATCGGAACAAGGCGGTCCACCGGGTGAATTGCTGCAGTCCTGCATGAGGCTCGCGTTGGTGCAGAAGCATGTGGACCGCGCAGCCATCACCCATCTCAGCCACGTGCTCACAACCCTCCCTATTTCTGACCGCCACCTCCAGCTGCACCGACATCCCCTCCTCACCAACCACACAAGGCAAGCCCATTCTCATATATAACCCTCTCCCTCCCAACATCCTTCTCTACACCCTGCTCTCTCCCCACAACCACCATCACCATGGCAGACGTCGCTCCCACCTCTTCCTCCACAGACACCGGCTCCAGTCCCAAAGAAAATAATGGCACAGGCGGGCCAAAGGCTATCATTAAGAACGTCGACATGAGCGAGGAGATGCAGCAGGAGAGCGTAGATATCGCGTCTGTAGCCCTCGAAAAGTACAACATCGAGAAAGACATCGCTGCTCAGATCAAGAAGGAGTTCGACAGACGCCACGGCCCTACATGGCATGTCGTCGTCGGAAAAAATTTCGGCAGCTATGTCACCCATGGTGAGCACTTCCATCCTGCAATCTGCTCTTTCAACCTCTTATCGCGTGCGATCCATCCTCGAGACGCGCGTCTCGGTACGCGTCTCGCCAGTTGGCTGCTTGCCGAGTTTTTTCTTCTTTTCTTCCTGTGATTATATGCATCATCGTGCCTCACTTTACTCACGTCGCCATCTTCACAGAAACGAAACACTTCATATATTTCTATGTTGGATCGCTTGCAATTTTGATCTGGAAGTCATGAGAGTTCGCTCAGAAGCGTGAAAGTCGCATAGATTAATGTAATCCTTCTACTCTCCTTGTATTTTCACTACCCTAACATAACTTTCATCACCAGTACAGACTCGTTGACGAACTCTACCTTCTACTTTCAAACACACACGTATCGTATACTTTCTTGTTATCCCGCATCTTTCTCCCCCGCCAATGACCTTGTAATTACCACGCTTTCAGTGCTAGCAAAGCTCATGTTCGTTGCTTTCGTGATCCATCTGTCATGCTAGAGTTCTGCAAAGATCTACTGATCCTTCAGAACATTATAGTTCTGTCTCTTTTGAGATCTCGGGAAGGATGCCGTCACCTTCCTGCGTGTGCCATCGTGATTAGGCACCTTTCTATAGTAAGTGATGGCTCGTCCGTAAAGACCCCTCATGCACCACTCGATTGGCGTTCGGCTTTCTCAGGGAGAAATCATTCACCCAATCCATCTACAGCTATTTCAGGCAAGTTCTTGCTCGGGAGGATGCGTCAAATTCATGAACTCAAAATATCATCAACAGCCGATGAATGAGAGTATAAAATAAATTGCTACAAGATACACGTTCTAATGTTAAATCAACTAAGGCGCAAACCAACCTGGGTTTGACAGTGTCCGTCCTCTATTGTGAAGTATGATGTTCGTGTGAGCCCAGCTCTGGCAGTCCTCGGAATTTCATCTAACTCCTTCCTACCACCTCTACAATAACTTTTGCCAAGCAATCCCCGTCCTCGATCGTATACACTCCCACATGCACTTCACCAATATCATTCTCTGTCGGTACACCGAAAAATTCAACCATCTTCTTGTCCTTAACACCTACCCCACTCCCCTTGAAATCCAGCTGCAGAAATCCTGGCAGAGCCTGCCCCGACACCAACCTCGCTTCGACTTTACGGTATACAGTATTCGATGATTTAATAGGAATGCGGAATTTGAATCTTTCTCCCGTACGCACGAGAATTCTAGAAATTGTGTTCTCTTTTAAAGTCCCAGCTTGTCCATGACCGTGTTGAGAAGATTCCAGGGACGAGAACGATTTATCTGATGTAGAACGCCCGTTTTCTGAAGTCCGTTTGTCCCCACCCAAAGCGCGGACGTAGTGCATGCCCATACGGAGTTCGTCCATACTGCCTTCTAACTCCTTGAAAACCTTCGCGGTCTGACTTGTTACTCTCTTCGTTTGATCTTTGCTCTCAACTTGCAGACCTCCAGAAAGTGATCTGGGCACAGGGACTCGCGCTGCATGCGTAAATGGCATCAAACGAGGCCGTTCTTCGCCAATTTGAATATTCGCCACATGTGATTCAAGAGATAGGACGCTGGCACTCTTCGTGCTCCTCAAGCTCACCTCTCTAACGACACTGTGTACGGGTTCCGTAACGTGTGTGCGTGCAGAAGAGTTCGAGATCAACGATCTTCTTTGTCCTGAAAAATCCTTCACGTGGACTTGTGGTGGCTCTCTGGGACCTTTTGGTGATTTTGGAGGTGCAAAGTCCGCTCTTCTCCTCGGAATTGATCTTTCTCCGGTGGACGAAGACGGTGAAGCCGTGAAGCTTGCAATGGTACTTGTTCGGTATGCCCTCAGGTCCCTTTGATTTAGCATGGACGCAGACCCTGAAGGTAACCCTTTGGAGATATCCAGGACTTTGTTTTCGAACGGCAGCCCATCAATCGCAGTCCTTGGGTCATCGTCTGGAACAATAAGAACAGGATTACCGATTTTAGGTCGTTTAGGTCCTTCGACTTTGCGCTTGTACCTGTCGCTCACATTCCTCGCCGTTTCTTTTATTTTCCCAAGGAACTCCTTTTTTCTCATTACCCCATACTGCTGGCTATGGGCTTCGAGTGAAGGACTTCGAGGTGAAATGCGGCGAAGGCCGAGACCCAAATTGGCGAAACTTGAATCCTGTGCATGACGTGGAGATAAAAATGGATTTTCTCCAGACTTGTGGATTTCCAAGCTCCCCTTTTCTGAGGTTCCACTTGTGTCTACTTCCTTCGTCCACCCGTAGCCCTTCTCACTGTACCCTCGACTTCTCCCTCCTGAAGTTTCCACACCAATACCATACCACTTCTTCTCATCCGCTGTCCACGCCCGAGTTCCTTCCTCGCCTTCAAGTGCAGTATCACGGACTCTCGCAAAGCGCCTGAATAGGGCCAAGCAGATAAGGAGTCCCACTATACCGCCGATCACCCCGAAGACAACAGAAAGGATCAATATCAGCCTTTTACGTGCACTTGGGGACATCGAACCGATTCCGTGATGGGGACCACCTTGCTTATTAGCCGCAGAAGATGATGTGATAGTCAAACTCGTATGGGACGTCGAGTGAGTCATGTTTGAATACGCGGTTAGCGAAACCGTGATTTCAGACACGTTGGAATCACTCGGGATTTTCCCCGTTAACTCTGCAGTGACAGGATCGAAGATGAGGTAGCTACCGGCTTGGCTTGGGATGAAGATTGCGGTGAGGTTCACGTCGCTATGTTTGTTCGCACTGTCCGTGGCATTCGAGAAGTACCACGTCAAATCAAATTGTACCTTCTGTCCAGGATCAACGACGATACTTCCCAAATTTGACGAGGAGAAAAAAGATGGTACGACTGCGAAAGAGATGTCGCTACGTATGGTCTGGTTGAAGTTTGATGTGAGAGCGACAGGTAATGGTGTTCCTGCGTGTTCCTGGATATTATCAGGAGGCTTCCCAGAAAGTGTCATTTTGGCCGGATCGTACTTCAACCACTCGGCATAAGGAGTGAGATTGATAGACAGGGCAGTTATATTGGCAGGTTGTATAGGCTGTCCGTCCATGAGAATCCCAGAGAAGTCCGCAGGAGATACCAAGGCCACGCTGAAAGGCGAAGCGGCAGTTATGTTGATCGTCGGCAGAGAGGACACCGAGGACAACTCATGATCTGCGATGACCAGATCAAAAGGAAGGATATCAGCTGTATACCCTTGTTGATCAGATGCATGCAATGCTATAGATAACAAATATGGAACTGCAATGGCGTCTTTGTGAGGGGCAACACCGTCGAAAGTAAACGTTTCAGTGTTAAAGTCAATCCAGTCGGGCAGAGGACTGCCGTCTATAAGCAGGGCATCGTAGTAAAGATCGTTTTGGGAGGTGTAAGTGTCACCTTCAAGACCAACGCTAAATGACCAGCTAGGTGGGATTCGCAAGGTTGGGTTACTTGTTGCCAAAGCTGATTCTGGTGCCAGAAAAAATACGGAGGACAAAGAAGGATTTCCTGCATAAAATTGCTTCTCTATCGGAAGTTCCAGCGTGGGGGGTGGATAGGGTGTGACGCAAAAAGAGAATGTGGAGGTAGCAGACGAGTGAGAATCCTGTGCGGTTACACTCAGCTCAGGGGTTCCCTCGTCTTGAGCTTGTGGAGTGCCAGAGAAACTTCGAGTAGCATTGTTAAAGGTTAACCAGCCGGGTAAATTATAAGCGGTATAAGATAAAGTATTATTCGTATCTGAGGTAAATGTTGTGGAAGAGAAAGACCAATAGAATTTTTGACCAATCCGTGCGATAAGTGGAAGCTGGTTGTCGATTGGGTTCGATACATACACCGTGCACGATACAGCCGACGCTGCAACCAGAAACGTGTATAGAACAACGAGCATAGCGGTGGGTGTCGTATGGCGCGACGACGACGTACGTCGATGGACGAGCCGGCCAGCGAGCTCAGGTTTTCCAGTCAAAATGAGAGTAGTGGATAATGAGTGGAACTTGAAACCAATAAAACACAACAAACGCGTTAAGCAATGAAGTCACGTGAATTGATTTTATAACATCGTATTACCCAGCGGTGGAGCAATTCTAGCGGTTAGAGTATGCAGAACGTATTCTAGACAAAAGACAACGACTGGGATATCAGGAGAAATGGATCCATGAGTACTAGTGCAACAATATCAAGGGAAAGTAAGAAGAAACGGAGTCATCAGCATGTGAGAAAATGTGAGAATATTATCACGCTCCAGGAACGAAAGCACTTAGCCCCGCGGCCTGAATCTTAGCAGGATCCTCTGCATTCAAGGCCCCAACGAGGTTGATCAGTTGACCCCTGCCCTCATCGCCGATTTGGTCAACGCCACTAGGGTCCAAGACGTGGGCAAAGACCATGAGCAATCTGTCCATGAAGGGGTACAGCGCTTGTGGGTTCGTGCGGAAGAGATGGAACAGCGCGCGGAAAACAGGGCGGTTCTCGAGGTAGTCATTTTTGAGGGGTAGGCTCTCCATCAGGACGGGAAGGACCTGGTCCAAAGGAACAGCTGCTGTGTTGCGAACAATGAGACGCGATACTGCACCAGCAGCATTGTCTTTGGAGTTCAGCCGTGCGGGAGAAGCATCAGGTGCTACATCGAACAACGGACGCAATGCAGCGAGAAGAGGAAGGAATTGAGGAGAGAGATCCACTTCTGAGTTCTCCACAAGAAGACCCACAGCAAACGCGGCGTTACTTTGTACCTCAGCTTCCTCATCACCAAGAGCACGGTAGAAGAGTTCAAGCAGGGGTTCAGTTGACGGCGTGACAGCGTTCTTCATTCCTGCGATGATCTCTGCCAGACAACCTATGGCAGACGAACGGTCACTTAGGGAGCGACTCTTTTTCTGTACGATGAAAGTGTGATCAGAAAGATTCATAAATCACCGGAACAATTCCCTTACGTAGTATTTCGAAACAAGAGGGAAGAAAGTGCCGAAAGCTTGTGCGAAGTCCCCTCCAAGTGCGTTCGCCAAGGAAGCAACAAGGTCGCCAGCAGAGGAAATCAATACAGAGTCATATTCGGCGGAATCTTCAGGAGCCTCTTCGTTCTCATCTTGATCAGGATCCTGTTGGCAGAGAGCTTTCTGCTCCAAAACTTGAACAGCAATGCTGCAGATAGAGTCGAGATCTAAAGAGTAGGTGAGCTCATGTTCGAACTCGATACAACAGGGTACTTACGGTTTTCAAGGAAGGCAGGGCCTATCTTGTTGATAGTCTCAGCAAACCCAACGCACAACGAAGAAACGACGCTCCTGCAGACTTGTAAGCATGAGAACGAATTATCGAGGTCTGTCTAGCTTACTTATTATCCTCAGATTCATACATCTCAAGCAGAGGTGGAAGGCTGTGACCAATCAACTCCTTGACACTAGAGCTGATAGGAGTTTGCTACACAAATCGACATCAGCAAAGACATGTGTTATAACATGGAGTATAGTTACCACGGTAGTACCAGGCTGCCACTCCTGGAGGTCACTAAGGTCGTAGAAGGTCCTGACGATCTCAAGGAGAGAGTCTGTAGCGGATTTGCGGATACCTTCATAGTAATGGGGCAAGAGGCTAACGAGCTCCAGCGTGCACTGCTCGACGTATGGGAAGAAGTGGTTTCGTGTGGCAGCGAATAGAGTTCCAATAGTGTCGGCTGCGATCTCCTTCTCGACAGCAATGGCGCTGTTCACGTCGAGCATTTTTTCGACATCAATATCTTCTAGTTCGACCTCAGGGTTCCCGTTGGCGTCGATCTCATCCACCACAGCGATAGCGCTGGAAGGTGAGGAGCCAGAGGCAAAAGCAGCAGCAGCTTCAGAAGTGGAGACTAACATTTTCAGATAGGATTATTATTTGAAACACTTTCTTGAGGGCGAAACGACTTACGAGTCTCGTTCTCCTCTCCATGCTCAGCCTGACGGCAACTGGTCAAAAGCGGAGGGACAACGCTGGAGAGGAAAGGCGCAAACTCTTCCCTGAAGACCCTCGCCATCACACCAAAGAACAAGAAACTGCACTCCCTGAGACGTGCACTGCCCATCTCGATACCTTGGAATGCCTGTTTCATCATATCTGCGAAATAGGGGCGGAATACCTCCACACCCACAGCCTCGGCGAAGGTACCTACAGCATCCATGGTGATACCACGAAGTTCAATCTCTTCGCCTTCAGCAGTAAGCACGAGGAAGTGCTGGAGCTTGTTCATGGTAGGCTGGAAGTAAGGGAGGAACTTCTCCTTAGATGCATGTGCAGCACTGCCAATAGCACCAGTCACAACAGCCTTGACAGTGAGAGGGGCGGTGTCAAGAAGACCAGCGAGCTGCTCCATAATGAGTTGGAGGTATTGCTCGATGACATCGTGCAAGATTTCAAGTAAAGCATCGAGTGCTGTGCATGCAGAGCGTTGGGTGGCAGGATCATTGACCAAGGTCATGATAGCCTAGGAAATTGCCTAAGTCAGTGTATTGTCTATTGTCGCATATATATTTACTTACAGGAACAAGGGCAGCGTGTTTCGAAACACATTCTTCCTCGAGCCACTCACAGAGACAGCTCACTGCGGTACAAGTTGCCTTCCTGACCGAGGCATCCTGATCTTGTAAGCCAGCTTCGATGATAGGCCAAACATGGTTCATAAGGGGGGTCATAAACTCGCTGCAACCTTCTACTGCGACACCAAGGGCAAGCATAGCACCGCGGCGGTTGGCAGGATCAGGAGAGGAGAAGTATTGCTGGATGAGGGTACGAAGCGCAGGGAACACTTGAGTAGGAGGCAAGGAAGTCGCAAGACCATCGATAATGCGCAGGGCAGACTATCCATTGGATATACACGTCAGATTCAGGGTAATCAGTTAAACATTCGCGTCACTCACGCGACAAGGAGCATCATCATCAAGGTCTTCGGGTTCGGGTTCAGTTGCAATAGGCATGAGACCCTCCAAGATGGCGGGAGCAAGGTTCTGACTCTGAATCTTGGATTTTTTGCTGGAATTATTTGAATTAGCTGTTGTCGACAATGCCATCAAGGAATATCATACTATTGGACTGTCCAGTTCAAAGCATTGAGAGCAAGAACACGGAGCTCAGCGTCAAAGTTACGGTTTCCGCCACATGTAAGGAGGAAAGAGGCAAATTCGGCGATGTGGGGACCGAGAATAGGAATTTCCTATGATGAAAGGGGTAAGCTGACAAGAAGCAAGTCGAAAGTCGAAAACGGGACGTACGAGAATAAGCAGTGTCTCGAAAACGTCGAAGAGTTGACGAGCGCCAGTTTCGTTATTGGCCTCGAGACACTGTCCGATGACCCTAATCATGCTGGGAAGCAGAGCTTGGAAAGATTTCTAATATCATGCGTCAGAAACCATAACTAATATGTTCCAGACAACCTTACAATGTCGGCCTTATCGTCAGAATCGATGTACTGAGCAATAACACCTAAAGCCCTGTGTAACGCATGTCAGCTCATAAAAGAAACATCAAGGGATCTAGTGAGCATACCGGACAGTCGTCACGCGCACATCCATGCTTTCAGGATCATTGAGCAAAGACTCAAATAGCTTGAAGAAGCTTTGGAGGTGCTCCTGGAAGCCCTCGACGATATTTTCGAGGACAGTGAATAGAATATAAATGCCAACTTCGCGATGTATTGTTTGCGCAGAAGTGCATGACTGATGTAAGAAAGGGAGTAGCTGGGGCCATGTGCCGTTAGGGATTTCTACAGAGGCAATAGCAGCGATAACCCGCGCAGCCGAATGGCGAACGAGATTACTATAAAATGAAGCGATGAAGGTATGAAATGTAAGTTTGTGACTTCTTGAAGATAAAGTAGAACGAAACAGACTTTGGTTCTGCGAGGATCAGCTCTGGAAGTTTATCTTTGATCTGTTGACGCTCATCTTGAGGGAGTTGAGTCCATAGATCTCCGCTTTTCTGATTTATACGTTTGCGCATCTCGACTGCGGCGAGCTGACGAACCTGATGAACGAAAACATGCCTTAATTACCGATCAGAGCGCGATCAGAAGAACACATACAGCGACCTCCGGAGAGCTGGCGAGGATGCTAGCGAGGGCAGATATACATGCTGGATTTTTGTAATATTCGGTGTTCAGCTGAGCTGTAGCCTATTGAGATCATGCGATTAACATGTTGGATCTTCTGTCTGCACGATATAGCGATCTTACAGCTTTAAGTTGAACCGTGTCGTTACTAGAGACCGACTGGGTCAATAAATTGTGCAATCCCTGGATAAAATTCGGCTAGATCGCGTGGTTTTGAGAGAAAGAAAGGACATTAGTGTTTTGTATAGAGCAACATGAATATGATATATACGCACATCCATTGTACAAGGGTCGTAAAGAGAGGATAGGAAGGGATAAGAAGAAAATGTAGATGATGATCGAGATGACCACTACCAAAAATTTGGCGGAGTCCCAAAAATTTTGCCGTTACCCATGTGCACGGCTGTAAAGCATCATTGTCTTCACTCCAAGTCCAAGCCTGCAACAAGTATGGTATGGCTCTGATCCTTGGATACACTGCATACATCTTACACTAGTATGACAAGGAAATACTGCTGAACAACGGTCTACAGGTCGTTCTGTGCTGTTTAACCACTCCAAGGCGAGCACTGATGTCCTCAGGTCTTGTCTCATCGATAATCATAAAACAAAATCACAACTCAAAATGGACTTGTTCTTGTCGCGTGGCTGGACCACAATGCAAGTTATGTCTCCAATACATGCTTGTACCGGTACGCTTCCCTGCTCAAACGGACCGTACCCTTTGCCCTCTTTGCCCTCTTTACGTCGTCCAGGCTGCACCTGTTGCTATCTACGCGTTCTTACGGCACACATATCTCCTTGTGTACCTCATCATTGTGCACCCTCGGTAGCTTTCACTATAACCGTAATACATCGCTAACACACCGAGGACTCGTCAGTGGCAGTGAACTACATTCGTTCGTTCCTTGTCGCTTCCACTCGCAATTGTCGTTCAAATAATACGTAATAGCCGGGCGAAAAACACAATGAGCGTCATGAATGTACACCATAATGCACGCGCAGTGACTACTGCAATTCGTGGTTATGTTTAGACTGGTCATTTGACAATGATCTGCTAAGAATAATCCAGTGGGTTCATTCCATCATGCCATGACTAGAATACAAAATGCGATAAGCGAGCGTCTAGCACTCGACCGGTGAGTAATGTAAGCTATCTAGTAGCTACAGATTATGCATAGCAAGGAGCCCAGATGAAACGAAAACTAGTGCAAATGCGAGCATGCGTGTATCGCTCGAAATCATCGTGTATATCGTAATGCATGCGACACTTCAGGTATCTCAGTCCACCATCTTCTCCTGGAAAAATAGCAGTTTCATGAGGAACCAGAGCCAGTCAAGCCACCCTGAGCACCCGTTGCAGCGATACGAGACTGAGCATCGGATGTAGTGGTGCAGGTGATCGACGTTCCCGCAGAGTTGACAAGAGGAAGAGCTGCACAAGTGAGCGTCGACCCGCAGGATGACGTAACAAACGTGCCCGACACACACTGCGCGAAGTCACCGTTAACGCAGGCATTTGTTCCCTCTTTGAAATAAAATAATAAGAACACCGTCAGTGTGCATATATCTCAAAAGGCAATGCCACGTACCAGTACAGGTAGAGTTAGCAGTAAGAGAAGCGAACTGAGCATTCAATTTCTGCGCAGCTTGACCGTTGGACAGAAGCAAGCTACTGTTACCCGAGGAAGAGGTGGGTGTGGCACCAGCTGCAGACGACGTAGTAGAGATAGTGGTCGTTGTCTCGCCTGTACCGTCATCGCAGTCACCGTCATCATTATCGACGGAAGTCTCAGTAGGGGAAGGAGCAGTCGCAGATCCTGACGCCGAGGGAGTAGCTGAACCCGTAGAGTTCCCAGAGCTTGAGCCAGATGATGTGGAGCCGACTCCAGGGCTCTGAGTGAGATCGGTTAGCTGAGCACCGTTAGTGATAGGTCCAGAGGGGTTTGCAGGGCAAGAACCAGCGGGGGATAGGGGTGATGACATGCCAAAAGGGATGGTACCATTCCCACCGACAGCGATGCCACCGACGAAGGTCTTGGCATCATCACCCTGCCACTGGCACTGATACAACCCGTTGAGTTCAGCATTACGCGGAGCACTCTGACAGTAGGGAACACTCTGAGAGGTGGGCTGCAAGTGAAAGAAACGCGTCAGATGAGTTGGACGGGTGGAAATACAAACACCTACAGAGTTGCGTGGCTGTTGCGCGAAGATTTGGGCAAACTTGATCATGTTGGGGTCATTATTGAGCGTCTTGGCGAGGTCAATCATGTTGTCGGCAGCATCCTGCTGAGCGCAAGCTCCCGGTGCAGCCAAGAGGGTACCGAAAGAGGCTACGGCAACAGGGTTGCACTGTTGGCCTCCGCCAGCAGCAGTCTACACAAAATAGTTAGGCATACGCAAGCGAGGAGAGCTAGACGAGCCTTGTACGTACACAAGCTGCCTCCCACTTTGTAGTGGAGTCGGAAATGGTCTGCTGGATGCGCTTCCACAAAGGCGCTGCGTTGACAGAAGCAGCAGCAAGAGCAACGGTGAAGATGGCGAGTTGAACCATTGTTAGTTATTGAAGCGTTGGTGCGTGTATGAAATGTAAAGTGGTGAGTGTTAAGAGACGGCGTAAATAAGACCTGCGGGGAGAGAACGAGGGCAATTGGGAAAGAAAGACGCCTGAAAGACGGTGGGCGAGCGCGGCTCTGTGCAGGAAGAGGTAAAGAAGAGAAAATGTGGATGAGGACTGCAAGAGATCCGCTGGTCTTTATATAATGTTCTTGGTGGTTCGGCTTGTGCCATTTGTGGTAAAGGACAACAATGGAAACCGGGCACAAGCTTCGTTCGTGGGTCCCGGTCACGTTTCTCACAAAAGACGCGTCACAAAAAAGAACAAAAGACTGAACCGAACTTTGAGTCCCGTCGTCGTGGTAAGCAGCGGGCTCACATTGTACTGTCTCAGTTCATTCATGGTTATTTTCATCGTGGTTCAGAGTCATACGCTCCAATATTGTTCTGATTTCTCTGATTCATAGTCACGCCTTTTCAGGTCTTTGCGATATCTTTACTCCTTTCGGCGTCGATTTTCTTTTGCGCGTCGCTACCGCGGTTACTTGAGACCTACTTGGACAAATTTCACCAAGGCACATAGCTGGAAAAGTTGGGTGCCAAAACCCTGTTTCCTTCCATAACAGCCCCTTTTCAAAAGGTTTCCGATCGTCTGATACCTTTTTGGTGTTGCGCCACAATCATGTTACCTTAGAATTCGTTCATTTGCAACAAACATCCTCTATTTATCAGCTTTCTCCCTAAATGGCCCTCTCAGAAACGTTGTACCTTGAAGAATTGTCAAGGCGACCAACTGCCATGATCGCAAGTACAGATCACGACGAGGGCTCTACCTAATGCGCAAAGTGTTGACTCAGGATC
This sequence comes from Serpula lacrymans var. lacrymans S7.9, assembly GCF_000218685.1. Taxonomy (NCBI): domain Eukaryota; kingdom Fungi; phylum Basidiomycota; class Agaricomycetes; order Boletales; family Serpulaceae; genus Serpula; species Serpula lacrymans. The sequence goes on from NW_006763302.1 coordinate 253,658, forward strand.
CCACAAAGTTTAAAGGAGCCATGCGGGTCAGTTGGGAGCATGTCGTATGGTGCTGAACGCGGTTGTACACATTAACCCCTTCGAACCAGTTCTATTTCCAAGTCGACGAGCTGGCGCAAATCATCTTCTTTTCGAAACTTCTTTGTTGGGAGTAAACCAGTATGCTAGTAGGTTGCGGTGGCATGCTAAAGTACATGTAGCAATAATAATATTAATACTAATACAGAGCTGTGCATGGAAAATACTCTCAGTGAATGTATGATAAGTCCACCCATACTAGTGTAGCTGTACCCCGACCCCCATCAGATCTCCAACCGAAACCAGAGAGGAATCATCTTCCACATCCTTTCCCTCTCCCTTGCAGCCCACATCTCCAGCGCCCTCGCACAAGCCTCACATTCAGAAAATTCAGCACTCTTCAGCTGTCCTAGCTCATCCGCGACATATAGCGGATCTGTGCATCCCCGTTCGCGGTCAAAGAGGTAGTGCTGCGTTGCGAGCGCTACGAGCTCTGAAAAGTCTCTACGACATGCACGATGGGAGTGAGCGTGTGTGTGCTGGGAGGGTGAATAGGGGAGGTGTAAAAGAGTGGACGATGTGCCCATGGACTGAATGAGCGATGTGATTGCATTTTGCGTGGCCTCTTTACCGAGCATGAGCTTCTGCATGTCAGGGCCAGAAAGTGGAAGCGGGGTCACGATAGCGCCACGGGAACTGTGAGACGGTCCTTCGTCCTCTTCGTTTGGTTCAAAGATCTGAGTATAGTGATAGCGGGAGAGGTCGTAGAACGCAGAAGGGAGCAGACTAGGCTCATTCACTTCGCGAGCGAGATTGATCACAGCCTGGTGGATTATGGTTGATTGAAAGAAGCAATATAGCTAGATGAAAACATACAATTGGTGAAGGATAAAGATGCGCGACGCCAAGACCAGTAGTTAGTTCGTGAGCACGTGCGACGTCCTCGCGAGCATCCCACATCTTGAGCGTTGATGGCCAAGCAGTGCTGAGGTGTGAGAGAGACTTGGTACGCAACGTATCCACAAGATACTTCGTTGAAAGGCGAAGGATACCAGATACAGTACGAAAGTCGGTGTGGTCGTTATTACCAAAGTCTCTGTTAGCAGGATTAAGGTTAGAGCATCAAGTTGTAAGGTTAATAGTGCAGCGTACGGTCCATCATAGAGGGCTGTGAGCAGATTCTCTACATCCTCCGCGCTGTCGTGCAGATAAATAACAGGGCACCCTTCAATTTCATTCTCAGAATCGACTTCGAGGACAGCGCTGCTTCGAGAAGAAGAGGAGTTGCGATCAATAATGGCTCGGGATTGTTCATTGGATTTCTCGTGATGTGGCTGGGGGAGAGAGAATAAATCATGAAAAAATGCTGAATGGCGAGACAACTGTGATTTGTGGACTCGGAATATGGTGTTTTCAGCCCGTAGAACAACCTGTTTGCAACTCGTGTTAGATGTATGGGCAAGAGAACGCACGCGCACAACATGACGTGATAATTACCGATCCATCGCAAAACCAAAGGTCATCATGCTTGGTGAAACCAGAACCAGACGCGTCTTTGCCTGTCTCTTTCTCATCACAAGCGTTTTCCGAATTGGCCTGCTTAGACTGTGGATAGCAACAGGAAAGCTTCTTCGGCGACATTGGTGGTGGGGAGTGCAGACCGCTGGCAGGGATGGGTAGCGGGTAGTAGCTAGAATACATGGCCATTGAACACAGACCATAAATGGGTAGTATGGTGTACTTCAAATGGCTAACTGAACACAAGGATGGTGAGGGTGAGGATTGTGGTTGATGGCCGCGACGGTGAGGGAATGGAGGAAGCTGTGCATGCTGCAGGTTGTACATAAACCAACTGTATTGTCCGCGTACTACATATCGGTCATAGATAAGATAGGGTTCAAACTCCACGATGCACCTCTCGTCGTTCCCTTGACCATACCGATACTAGTAACTACTAGTATGAGGCGAGTGCAGGGTCTCTAGGGAAAAGTGGCAAACGTGTTTTTGGGAGATAGTAAGATATAGTGAGAATAATATGTTAGTAACTAGTGGACAAGCGAACATCCTGTATCTTGACTCCATCCAACTTACACGTCCGAGTCGGCAAAGCTTTTTTCATAACACATCCATCCGTCGTTGTTCTGCGCAAGATTTGCATCTACGCTGTGGTCTGATTAAGCCGGTAAAACGGAAGGGCGCTAATGCCGTGCTGCATTTAGTGCTGTCGTCGGGCAGTGCCAGTCGGGCCAACTAGAAGAAGCGAGATCCCGCTGTGCAAGAATGCACTCCGCCGGCGCATTCTCTCTGTCTGGAATTCGAGCTAGTCTAAGGGACTACTCTCTCGTAGCGATGTCGTTTCCACTCAATGGATCCCAAGAAACAATTCAAAAAGACGGTCGTGTTAATAGGACCTGAATGATTGCTTACGAAAAGCGCACAGGATCCAAACCTATATGCTGCGCGAAGTACGGGTACCAGCAGACCAAGATCTGATCTTTGGCTATAACTTGTTGGCCATACGAAAGAAAACAGCCGCTCATCTTTGAGTACACGTCAATATATGTGATAAGGCTTTCCGAAGATATCTCGCCTGTAATCTCGATTACGTTTGTGGCCGCCTATCTATTGAAAGATCTGTAGGACGTGGAGGTGTTTTTGGGGATCCAAATGCAACTTGACGCCTTCCTAGAATTCCCCATGCGGGTCTGTAATGGCAACTGAGTATATCTAAGGCTAGAAGAACTCAATTCCCCCAATGTAATCACGGGCCTCTTCAGTCAATGCCGGAAATAGAACCTAACAGTTTACCAAAATTACTTTGATCAAGGCGCCGAGTATTTTGATACACGAAAGATATCTGCAAAGATGCTGTTATAGTCCCGCGACATCGTGCAATGGCTGAAGGTACTGCCCTTGATGGTAGGAACGATAACATAAAATGCTGTCAGTTGTGACATTGATCGGAGATTTCAGTTTGAGCTCGTCAAGGCCACAGACAAATTTGGAAGAACCAGCCTTATTCCTTGTTATTTGCCCTGCCCAGTTGCTCGGAAATGGCATTCAGTTTTATTTGGACATCGAGTCAATTGTGCCTTCCTGAATTACAATTACGACTACTGTTATGTGCCACGGAAGTTTGATTATCGCCAATAGTCTTGTCCGTTCCAAGCGAAAAGCGAAAAGGATTTTAACTTGCTGTTCAACACGAGATGTAATTCAAAGTCACATAGCAGTGAGGAAGAGACAAACCGGTACCCCCCGATCAGTGTGTATCGTTCTGGAAATGCTGTAGAGGGGGATCATGTGGCCTTACACGATATTCGAATTTATGACCGCATTCGGCATGAGCTAGTCAACACCCAGTGAACCATGCTGTTAATTGCATGTCTGGCGATAGTAAGCTTAGCTTTTCGGTGCAGAAACAAGTTCGTTATTCGGCCGCCATCTATACCAGTCTCATCACTACATGAATGGATACTCCCGTAAACATTCCTGTGAGAATGGGGTCACTCGCATACTTAAAGAGAGTCGAACGTACTTGTTCAGCAACAAACACATATCCTCCATTTCATCAACTTTACTCAGCTACTCTTAGAATGAGCTCCAGCCAGACAGGACATGTGAGTTTGTTTCTCGCGGTTACTGGTGTTAGGATGAATCTGATGTACTTGCAGGATATCCCCACTCCCAAAGACCGATGCAATGACTGTGAAACGGTTAGCTATCAAGTATAATGTGCAGACACCCAAAGCTTACTTGTCATAGGTCCTTAATTATCCGGTGCAAGTGGACATGAGGGAAGTTATCGCTGGTGAAGGAAGAAAGGCCAGTTAAATAACATATAGATTGAAGCCACACTCATACTATCACTAAAAACAGAATATCATAATATTCGGAGGAACAGGAGCTGGGAAAAGCTCACTTATCAACCTAATTTCTGGCAGAAACGTTGCCGGTACTTCTGGAGGAGCTCATGGTTGTACCATGGAGTCGCGTAGCTACGACATCCAAATCGGAGAAAATAACTTCCAGATTTTCGATACTATGGGTCTGAATGAGCCTGAAATCCAAGGAAAGGGACATTTGGAAGCCATCGCCAAAGCATACGACCTTATTCGTCGCCTCGAGAACTCTGGCGGCATCCAACTGTTGGTTTTTTGTATACGTGGAGGTAGAATCACAAGAACCACGCAGCAGAATTGGAGGCTTTTCCACGACGTCTTATGTGATAAGAAAGTCCCTGCTGTCATGGTCATCACTGGCCTTGAATTAGTAGATCCTATGGAGCGATGGTGGACGGACAATCAGAGGCATTTCAAGCCTTATGGTATAGCTCCTGTTGGACAGGCATGCGTCACTGCGATACCTGGACTTGACGGGATGTACAAGGAGAAGTACAACAGCTCGAAGCTGAAGGTGCGGGAATTGCTGTTGAGGCATTGTGAGGATTTGGGATATAACGTAGGAAGACACAACTGGTTTGTACGAGTTGCGAAGTTTATTCGGAGCTTAAGTTCACATCCCCCATCGCGGAACGACATGCAAAACGCGTTGGTGAAGAAATGTGGACTGTCGAAAATTGATGCAGCCAGGGTTGTACAGAAGATTGAAGAAAAGTAGGTAACGGTAACAAAGAGCAGGCAGACCACGAAGATCTGTGAATTTGTGGTACAGACCATATGGTGTTCGAGTTTAGAAGATGATTACTGCTGTAACATAAAATCGTTAGTTTACTGAGATTTCTGATCAAAAACACAACCCCACCTTGGTGGACTATAGCTTTGTTTATGGTATTTATTAATGGTACTACTTAGAGGGCGATAGCCTCTGAATTCAACAAAGGCAAACAAACCCCGTTCTCTCCCGTCGCCGCCACGGTGACCAGTGGTCCAAACAGTGAATTTATCTAGGCGCAGTTTGCTGAACATAGGCATGCTACGCCTTCGCCCAAAGAAGTTGCCTATCCTTGGACATCCTTCGCGCCCTTCTACGTCTCTTACATTTAGTCGCCGTAGTCTTTTCACCAAATCTACGGGTCCCACCCAGTCGCCTCTTCGTACTGCACTTTACACTACAGTTTTCGCTCTCTCGACTGGCTTGTTTGCCGTTTACTATTTTGATGCGCGTTCGGCATTGCACAGATATGTGCTGACACCAGTATTAAGATATGCTCTTGATGCTGAGACAGGTCATAAGGTCGCCGTCAAGGTATTGAGAAGCGGGTTGGGCCCACGTGACCCCATTAGAGATGAGGACAGGCTCAGAGCAGAGGTGCGTTTTCTGCAGGCTAACTTCTGGTAACTTGCAGTGATACATTTGCTATTACGCCATGCATAGATATGGGGACAAGAAATATCGAATCCAATTGGATTAGCTGCTGGATTCGACAAAGATGCAGAGGCTGTGGACGGTATGTTACCCCCCATCGGTTTCTTAAAAGTGTCTGACGTTATCTTGATAGGTCTGCTCGATCTTGGATTTAGCTGGGTTGAGATTGGGAGCGTTACACCAAAGCCTCAGGTAAATTACATTTCTCTCACTGTTCGCAAACTACTGTTCGCAAGACATGCCGTTCTCATCACAAAAATACGGTTTTGCGCATGTCTTCTTGTGCTCGTATCTCTATGTTGCCGACTGCGGGTTTTATGGTTTTCGCTCATACCGATATCTTGTTTTAGCCAGGAAACCCCCGTCCACGTGTTTTCCACCTTCCTAACGACGCTGCTCTGATTAATCGTTACGGATTCCCATCGCAAGGCGCGGCGTCCGTGCTGGCTCGTCTACGTGCGCGTATACCCACGTTTTATGAACCAGACGCAACTTCAACCGCTGCACTCCGCCCTGGTGCCGTTCTCGCTGTTAACCTCGGTAAAAACAAGACATCTGCAGCTGAATCAGTGGACGACTTTGTTACCGGTGTAAAAACTTTTGGCTCCTATTCTGACGTGCTGGTCGTTAACGTCTCAAGTCCAAATACGCCTGGTCTACGGTGCGTACTGATTCATGTTTTCTCCATCCGTTCTAAATGTTCAATTTTCAGTGGCCTACAAAATCGAGATTTACTAGAGTCTTTACTATCCGAAGCTGCAAAAGCGCGGGACGAGCTTCCACCGTCTCCCCTTACCTTGCGTCGGCCAAAGCTTGTGCTAAAGCTTGCCCCTGACCTTGAGGAATCTCAGATTATTGACATTGCAGATGTTATTCGCCATAGCAAAATAGACGGGGTGATTGTCAGTAATACAACAATCCAGAGACCTTCCAGTCTTACGGACCGTGAGTGAATTCATGTTATTATTGGGACGAGACCGTACATGAATGACTTAATTTACCTTCGCAATACAGCCAACAAGCTTGAAACAGGAGGCCTTTCTGGTGTTCCACTTAAACCTCACTCTCTACGTGCGCTCCGAACCCTGCGTACACACCTTCCTGCTAGCGTTCCGCTTATAGGATGCGGAGGCATTTCCAGCGGTGCAGACGCGCTCGAATTTGCGCAAGCGGGAGCTTCACTTGTCCAGGTATATACTGGTTTTGGCTACGATGGTGCAGGTGCCTGCAGGCGTATTAAAGACGAGCTTTCGAGAGCACTTGAAGCAGAGGGGAAGACATGGGGCGAAGTGGTGAATCAGGCCGTGGAGGATCTGAGTTTAAAGGAACCTAAACCAGTCATGCAAGTAGAAAGAGGGGAGGCCTCGATCAAGAATTTGATTCAAGAAGCGGAGGAACTGAAGTCGGTTTTAGACCGACTGGGAGATAGAATAGGGGCTGAGGAAGATAAATTAGGCTCTGAGAGCGGTCAGGCGATGTTGACTGTTATTTCATGATAGATAACAGAGAATCATTCGGGACCCCGTTTAGCGTGGCGCGACTACCAGTACGCACGCTGATTATTTATCATAGTTCAAGATGAACAAGCTTAACTTCCTACCCAAATGGATACAATCACACCTCAAAGCCTCCCGTTCTCAGCGATTCCTGGTTCCGATTCTCGGTGTGAGTTACTAGTGAGTCACATCGTGTGGTATAGCTGCGAGTAAATGACTACACAAAGTACTATTGCACCAAAGATTTCTTATCGGCTCGTAATATGCCAATGCCAAGCGGGAACGCGCATGCGGATCCTACCCCCTCTTTCAGCAAAAGGAATAAGATGTACCAGTGGAGGTAGATATTAATAATATGAGTGTTTCGGTACGCATTCTGTAACGTCCCAGATGCAGCTAACGTTATCGCTCAATCCCCCGCTTTGCATGCTGCCTTAAATGCAACACTAGTAGCAGTGCGATCCATCTCCATCCTTCGCCTCTTGTACTATTTTTGATACACTTTGTGGCTCACGATGCCAGTGCGACAAGAGAACTTTTCAGCCATCGCCGGTGTCACTTCTACCAACTCGGCAAGCCATGTGCAGGAGATTGATCCCTCTGCAAAGTCGATCGCCATAGTCGGTGCTGGGAGTGCTGGGTTGGCGATGTTAAAGTCACTTTTGGACTTACCGGAACACACGAGGAAAGGTTGGGATATAGTCTTGTACGAACAGCGTCGGGATGTGGGGGGCCTATGGTTCGTTTCATTTCTGCACTGGATTGATTATTTCTGAATCACTCGCAATAGGCTACCAGATCACATTCCTGCACAGCACTCAGAACTACCTGAAACTCCCTTATATCCTCGTCTCCACACCAATAGGCCCGTTCCGACCATGACTTATCCCGGGTTTCCCTATCCAGCCAATACACCCCTATTTCCGAGTCATGAGCACGTCGAGAAATACCACCGAGATTATGCAAATCATTTTAACTTGATGTCGTATATCAGGCTGAACCATACAGTCTTATCATCTTCATGGATAGGCAATTCGACGGACGGAGTGTGGAATATTGTCGTTCAGGATCATAATGGCAACAAGCTGCATAATGCGCACGACCACCTCGTAGTCGCTGGTGGACGCAACCATATACCGCATATACCCAAGTTCGCTGGTCAGGATATATGGCTTGAAAACAGCCCTCGAGACGGACCAAAGCGAGAAATTCTGCACTCGGTATGGTACAGAGAGCCGGAAGAATTCACAAGTCGCAGCGTGCTAGTTGTGGGCTCTGGCGCCAGTGCACAAGATGTGACTTCTCAAGTGTGTTTAACGGCTAGAAGAGTACGTTGATTGTAACAGCAGTGAAGACTGTGTACTGATCTTCTGATAGACATATCATTCAATCCGCAATAATTCTGCTCCCCCTGTGGTGACTGACGTGATTGTCAAGCCAGAAATATCTCACTTCACTTCGACATCCATCGTTTTTGTGGATGGGTCTATCGTTTCTGATGCAGACTTTATTATTTTGGGAACAGGATATGAACTTCGAATACCCTTTCTGGAGGAAGGTAATGAGCTCGCAGTCAAACCGGAGGCGCATACCAATGAAACATATCGGGAAGGCTTGGTTACAAACCTGCGATATCTATTCCCTCTGCATCAGCATATCTTCTCTTTGTCACCTTCATATCCCACAAATGCGTTGGCCTTCATTGGTCTTCTCAGAAAGACTTCACCCTGCCCGTCAAATACCGCTCAAAGTGTCTATGTTGCCCATGCGATCGCAAATGCAAGCTTACTACCAGATCGGGAAGACTTGCTTCAACAGCTAGCGGCTATTGAAAAAAGCCTACGCTCGCGTGGCTATGACCCATATTATATTGGTCATCGCATCCCCGATGGCAAGTTCGACTATCAGGATAATCTCAAAACGTATCTCCAGAAGCATGGTGCTTTACCAGACGACGGGAAGAAATTTGTAGAGGGTTGGCGGCGAGAGGCGCCCGGATTCCAGTGCCTCGCGCGGGGTTGGAAACGAGTGGAAGACCTGGGTACTCAGCATGAGTGGCTTGATGGAATTATAACTGAAGAAGACTGGGCGGGTCTCATGAGACGCTTGAATGATTGGCAACTTAAATGGGAAGAAGAATATGGTCTGATATAACCAGCAGAGCTCATTTCAAATTAGTATGTACGAAACAATTGTCAAACCATATATATGTATATGATTTATAGACCTATGATAGGCTTACTCAGTGACTCCACTGTTGTGGACAACAGCACGAACCAACTTGAAGAATAAGCTGGATGTTGTTTGCAATAGCGTCAATACGTCCGACGGATTGACTAAAAGGTCCGTGAAGATTACACCAGCTAGAGCCTATGGATCCAGAAATGACGCGTTAGTACCTAGTGAACATGCGAATATCCCGTATCTTTCCTCAACCCAGCATGAATCGAAGTACTACCGCAGACATGTCAGTGCAAAGCATGTGGTGGTGTTGATGTGGGAGCTGGTATGATGGAGGGGCGCTAATGCCGTGCTGCATCTAATGCTGGGGCAGTGCCAGTCAAGCCAACTATGAAAAAGCGAGATCCCGCTGTGCAAGAATGCACTCCGCATTCTGTCTGTCTGAAATTAAAGCGGTGGTAAGGGATCACCCTCTCGTAGCGATGGTGTTTTCATCCGACGGAAGCTAAGAAACCACTCCAAAAGGCGGTTGTAATGACAGGACCTGAAGGATAAATTGCGGGTCGGTGGCAAAAACTGGGTACTTAATGCTTCTACTGTAATCATGGGCTTGTTCAGTCAATGCTGGAAATGGAATCTAGCGATTCACCAAAAAATCCTTTCATCAAGACACCGGGTATTTTTAATACACGAAAGATATCCTGTTGCCGTACCGCGGCATCGTGTAGTGGCTGAAAGAACTGCCCTTGATGGTGGGAGCGAATAACATAAAATGCTGTCAGTTGTGACATTGAGCGGCAATTTCAGCTTGAGCTTGTGAAGGCCATAGACAAATTTGGGAGAACCAACCTTATTCCTTGTTATCTGCCCTGCCCAGTTGCGTTCAGTTTTATCCGGACATCGAGTCAATTGTGCCTTCCTGAATCGCAATTACGACTACTGTTCTGTGTCAAGGGAGTATGATTATCACCAACAGTCTTATCCTTTCCAAGCGAAAAGCGAAAAGGATTTTAACTTACTGTTTAGCACGAGATTTAATCCCGATGTAGATTGACTATACCAGAAACAATGGCTGTCGGACTGTATCTTAGCACTGCGATATGTTAGCGTAAAGTCACATAGTTGTGGGGCAGAGACAAACCAGCATTCCTGATCATCACGTATTGTTCTGGAAATACTGTAAAGAGGGATGATGTGGCCCGAAATGGTTGGGATTTTATGACCGTTCAAATTTGTCCTGTACTCGGTCATCCCATTCGGCATAGGCTGGTCAACACCCAGTGAGCCATGCTGTTAATTGCATATGTCTGGCGGTAGTAGGCTTGGCTTCGCAGTGCAGAAACAAGTTCGTTATTCGGCCGCTATCTCTACCAGTCTCATCACCACATATATGGATACTCCCGTAAACATACCTGTGACAATGGAGCCGTGCGCAGAGTACTTGAAGAGAGCTGAACCTACATTTCAGCAACAGACACATCCCTTCCATTTCATCAACCTCACTCAACTACTCTTGAAATGAGCTCCAGCCAGGCGGGACGTGTGAGTTTATTCCTCACGGTTACTGATGTTCGGATGAAATGGATGCACCTGCAGGATATTCTAACTCCCAAAGACCGATGCAATGACTATGAAACGGTCAGCCATTGAGTACAATATGCATAGACACCCAAAGATCACACCTTGTAGGTCTTTGAGTATCCAGTGCAAGTTGATGTGGAGGAAGTTATCTCTGGTGAAGGAAGAAAGGTAAGTAAAATGATACATCGCATAAAGCCTCAATCACATTATCACTAAAAACAGAATATCATAATATTTGGAGGAACAGGAGCGGGGAAAAGCTCCCTTGCCAACCTAATTGCCGGCAGAAACATTGCCGATACGTCTAGCAGAGCTCATGGTTGTACCATGGAGTCTCGCAGCTACGACATCAAAATTGAAGCGAATAACTTACAACTGTTCGACACTATGGGTCTGAATGGGCCCGAAATTCAGGGAAATGAGCATCTGGAAGCCATCGCCAAGGCATACGACCTTATTGATCGCCTCGGGAACTCTGGCGGCATTCAACTGTTGGTTTTCTGTATACGTGGGGGTAGAATCACGAAGACCATACATCAGAATTGGAGGCTTTTCGATGATGTCTTATGTGATAAGGGAGTCCCTACTGTGATGGTCATCACTGGCCTTGAACACGCGGATCCTATGGAACGATGGTGGACGGACAATCATTTGCATTTCAAGCCTTATGGTATAACTGCTGTTGGACAGGCATGCGTCACTGCGATACCTGACCTTGACAGGCTGTACGAGGAGAAGTTAAACATTTTGAAGCTGAAGGTGCGGGAATTGCTGTTGAGGCATTGTGAGGATTTGGGATATAACGTAGGAAGACACAACTGGTTTGTACGAGTTGCGAAGTTTATTCGGAGCTTAAGTTCACATCCCCCATCGCGGAACGACATGCAAAACGCGTTGGTGAAGAAATGTGGACTGTCGAAAATTGATGCAGCCAGGGTTGAAGAAAAGTAGGTAACGGTAACAAAGAGCAGGCAGACCACGAAGATCTGTGAATTTGCGGTACAGACCATATGGTGTTCGAGTTTAGAAGATGATTACTGCTGTAACATAAAATCGTTAGTTTACTGAGATTTCTGAGCAAAAATAAAAGCTTACCATAGCAAATGCTTGGCTGACGAGTAACTCCGGTTACTAGTAATAGTACTTAGAGGGCGATAGCTTCTGAATTCAAAAGCAAACAAATTCCCGTTCCCGCCCACCGCGGTCACGGGCCTGGCCCGGGGTCCTATGGTCCAAACCCTCCAATCTAAGTCCAAACAGTGCCCTGTGATCCTATCTAGAGGGGTGGGCTCAATCAAGGATTTCAAAAAGTGCAGGAGCTGAGGTCGCTGCTGGACCGACTAGGACGTAGAGTGGCGGCCGAGGAGAATAAATCAAGTTCCAAGTCTAAGAGTGGGCAGATGTCACGGTTGACTGTTATTTCACGATAGATAACAGAGATTCATTTGGGACCCATTTTAGTGTTGTGCTACCGGTATGCACGCTGATTATTTATCCTAGACAAGGTGAACGAGCTTAACGTCCTTCGCAAACGGATGCACAATGCACTCCTTGAAGTCTCGCGGTTACATACAGTTGTCAGCAAATGACTATTGCACTAATATCTCCTGTCGACACGTAAAATGCCAGTGCCAAGTGGAATCCTGTAAGAGGATCCTACGCTCTTTCAGCAAATGGAGTACCATGTGGACATATATGAGACCACAACACGCGATTTTCTTTGGTAGGCCATTTCCTGTAACTTTCGAGGTGCAACTCACGTTTATCCAGGCCAGAAGCTCATTCTCCTCCTTAAATGCTAGTGGTAGTTCAGTTCATTCTACACTTATCGCATTTCATTTTGATACTGTTTTGCGATTCACTATGGTAAACTTGCGACAGGCGATCTCAGGCTTTTCAATCATCGTATCCCTCCTACTACCTCCCGCTAGCCATGTGCAGGAGGTTGATCCGCCTACAAAGTCAGTCGCCATCGTTGGCGCTGGGAGTGCTGGGTTGGCGATACTGAAGTCACTTTTGGACTTACCGGAGGACACAAGGAAAGGCTGGGATATAGTCCTGTACGAGCAGCGTCGGGATGTGGGAGGCATATGGTTCGTTTTATTACTGTACTGGATTGATTATCTTTAAATCACTCACAATAGGCTGCCGGATCCCAATCCTGCACAACCCCCAGAACTGCCTGAAACTCCCTTATATCCTCTTCTTCATACAAATACACCGGTTCCGACCATGACTTATCCCGGATTTCCCTTTCCACCCAACACGCCCCTATTTCCGAGCCATGAGCACGTTGAACAATACCACCGAGATTATGCAAATCATTTTAGTCTGGTGCCGTATATCAGGCTGAACCATACAGTCTTATCATCTTCATGGATAGGCAATTCGACGGATGGAGTGTGGAAGGTTGTTGTTCAGGATCATAATCGCAACAAGATACTTAAAGAACACGACCATCTTATAGTCGCTAATGAACACAACCACATTCCCCGCATACCCAAGTTCACTGGTCAGGATAAATGGCTTAGAAGCAGCCCTCGGAATGGACCAAAACGAGAAATTTTGCACTCGATTTGGTACAGAGGACCAGAGCGATTCAGAGACCGCAGCGTAGTAGTTGTAGGCTCTGGCAACAGTGCACAAGATGTGACTTCTCAAGTGTGTTTAACGGCTAGAAGAGTACGTTGATTGTAACAGCAGTGAAGACTGTGTACTGATCTTCTGATAGACATATCATTCAATCCGCAATCATTCCGCTCCCCCTGTGGTGACTGACGTGATTGTCAAGCCAGAAATATCTCACTTCACTTCGACATCCATTGTTTTTGTGGATGGGTCTATCGTTTCTGATGCAGACTTTATTATTTTGGGAACAGGATATGAACTTCGAATACCCTTTCTGGAGGAAGGTTACGAGCTCGCAGTCAAACCTGAGGCGCATACCAATGAAACATATCGGGAAGGCTTGGTTACAAACCTGCGATATCTCTTTCCTCTGCATCAGCATATCTTCTCTTTGTCACCATCATATCCCACAAATGCTTTGGCCTTCATTGGTCTTCTCAGAAATACTTCACATTGTCCATCGAACATCGCTCAAAGTGTCTATGTTGCCCATGCGATCGCAAATGCAAGCTTGCTCCCAGATCGGGAAGACTTGCTTCAACAGCTAGCGGCTTCTGAAAAGCGCCTATATTCCCTTGGCTATGATCCATATTATCTTGGCCACAGCTTACTGAAGTGGTTCCAGTTCGACTATCAAGATAATCTCAAAACATATCTCCAGAAGCATGGTGCTTTACCAGAGGACGGGAAGAAATTTGTAGAGGGTTGGCGGCGAGAGGCGCCCGATTTCCAGTACCTCAAGCGGGGTTGGAAACGAGTGGAAGACTTGGGTACTCAGCCCGAATGGCTTGGTGGAATTATAACTGAAGAAGACTGGGCGGGTCTCTTGAGACGCTTAAATGACTGGCAAGGTAGATGGGAGAAAGAACATGGTCTGGTATATCCTGCAGGGCTCATTTCTTATTAATATGTACGTTATAAACTCGATGCAGTGTCAATTACTAACTGATGACTCATCTAGACGCGTACCTGTCATTATTGAGATTTCATGTGAAATCTAATGCCAACTGGAATTATGATGTGGATCCTACCGCCTTTGACCATGTACTTATCGTATGTCATAGTTTCGTATAATTGCGTATGTTGGGCGTGTGACTTGTTCGGGCCCTATAGACGCGATCGAAGTTCTCACTCAGCCAAAGAAGCTGATAGTATGTGGACGTATCTGTTCATCTGGGTATTTCTGGTAGGCCACAACGTTCCCGGTGGCTAACGTTTATCCCAGTCAGAAACAATACCTTTATGGTGCAGGCATCTCAAGGTAGCACGCCATCGTATCTCACGATGAGTTCAGCCTCGCTGAGTCCGCCTTACTACATAATGCTTTAAATGCAGCAAGGTGTGAGTTGCTGATTCAATTCGTTCTGTATCCTTGCATGACTCGTTTGTGATACCTATACTTTTCTGTTCACGATGGTAAATCTGCGACAGGCCGTCTTTTCAGTCATCGCGTCGCTTTTGCTTCCCCCAGCGAGCCATGTGCAGGAGGTCGACACTCCTTCGAAATCGGTCGCCGTAGTTGGTGCTGGGAGTGCTGGATTGGCGATATTGAAGTCGCTTTTGGACTTGCCGGAAGACGCAAGAAAAGGCTGGGATATAGTATTGTATGAACAGCGTCGGGATGTAGGAGGCATATGGTTCGTGTTAGCAATATAACTGCGTTGATATCTTCTAAACTGCTATAGGCTGCCAGATCCCAATCCCGCGCGACCTCCAGAATTGCCTGAAACTCCATTGTATCCCCTTCTCCATACAAACACGCCGATTCCGACTATGACCTATCCCGGGTTTCCCTTTCCACCTAATACTCCCCTTTATCCTAGTCATGAACACGTTGAACAATACCATCAGGATTATGCAAACCATTACAATTTAATGCCCCATATCATGCTAAACCATACAGTCTTATCGTCTTCGTGGACAGGAAATTCAACGAATGGGGTGTGGAATGTTGTCCTTCGCGATCATAACCACAACAAGATAATCAGAACACACGACCACATTGTGGTTGCTAATGGGCACAACCATTATCCCCATACACCCCAGTTCGCTGGCCAGGATGCATGGCTCAGAAATAGCCCTGTGGATGGACCCAAGCGAGAAATGTTGCATTCGATATGGTATCGAGAGCCGGAGAAATTTACGAACCGTAGTGTGGTAGTGGTAGGCTCTGGTGCCAGTGGACGGGATGCTGCGTCCCAAGTGTGTATAAAAGCCAGAAGAGTACGTTGCTTATAAAGGCAGGGAATAGTGCGTGTATTGATATTATAAACAGACGTATCATTCCATTCGCGATACCTCTAACCCCCCGGTAGTGACAGACTCTTTGGTTGTCAAACCGGAGATATCTCACTTCACCTCGACAGCCATAGTTTTTGTGGATGGGTCTGCCGTTTCTGACGTAGACGTCATCATTTTTGGGACGGGGTACGACCTTCGAATACCTTTTCTAGAGGAAGGCAACGAGCTCGCAGTCAAACCCAATGCGCATTCTAACAAGACCTACCGGAAAGGCTTGGTAACGAACTTGCGATATCTCTTCCCCCTCCATCAGCATGTCTTCTCCTTATCACCTTATTATCCCACCAATGCCTTATCTTTCATTGGCCTTCCTATACTCGTTGCAAATTGTCCCTCAGACGCTGCTCAAAGTATTTACGTCGCCCATGCGATCGCTAATGCAAGCCTACTCCCGGATCGCGAAGACTTGCTACGGGAGCTGGCGGATATTGAAGAAGACCTGTATTCACGTGGCTATGACCCATATTACATCGGTCACCGCATGGTTGAAGGATCCACCTTCGACTATCAAGATAACTTGATCACTTATCTCCAAAAGCATGGTGCTTTACCGGACGATGGAAAGAAATTCGTAGAAGGTTGGCGGAAAGAGTCGCTCGAGTACCTGAAACGGGGTTGGAAAAGAGTAGAAGACCTCGATATTCAACACGAGTGGTTGGATGGAGTTGTTACTGAAGAAGACTGGGCTAACCTCATGAGACGCTTGAATTATTGGCAAGGAACATGGGAGAAGGAACATGGTATTGTATATCCGCCAGAGCCAGATTTCATCTAATAGTTGATACGTATAAACCGATGGTCAAACAATCTATATCATTTAGATATGGACCTGAGCGCCGTCACTTTAATGACTCCATGGCCTTATCCGTAACACAGGATTTCACAGTTCCCATTATAAATCAAATATTCGGACGTGTTTTCATGGCAAGGTGGCCGAGCGGTCTAAGGCGCCAGACTAAGGAGACCACATCATTGGATGATGCATATCAATCTGGTCCTTCGGGGCGCGAGTTCGAATCTCGCCCTTGTCAAATTTTTTGCTCGTTCTTTGTTCATTTTGCCTTGGTGACCGGCACGCGGGTGGATTACTTACCATCTACAATACCTTCCTAATCTAGAATTCTGTTTATTCGCGTTTGGCCCTTTGAACTTTTCCTTTTGTGCCACTTCTCTTGGCTCTATTGTGGACAGCTTTTGTCCCGGCTTCGGTAACAGTGGTACAGTGCAGAGCACAGGTCTCGGAAAAGTATAAGAACTGTACAATGGGATACGCGATGAAAGCATATTTATATTTTCCCCGGCACCTGGTTGAAAGCTGATATAACGAATGCCATTATGCTGTTCAAACTCTCATATATCTTTTTTACACCTCGACATATCCGCATTCCGGGAGAGGTTGTCAGACCAAGGCGCCAGCGTGCGAGAGTAATGTAAACATCGTACTATCCCACTCGTTCTCTCTAGCTGATGTCATTGATAGGGATATCCCTTCACCATGGCATCACCGCCTGTCGTCTATCCGCAAATCGCTGGAGACTGAATAGTCTCAGTCACGACCGTCTATGAACGTTTTTATCTATCGATCTTATCTGTTGTCAATGTCAAATCATCGATTGTATGTATGAATATCATGGGAATCCAATATGGCAGAAAGAAATGTATAGTGGATTGAGATGGGGCCGGCTCAGGCTTACGTGGACTGTGTTTGATGAGTGTATTCGTAGTAGCAGTGTTCCATTACAAAGGCGGGATATGGGGTGGTATCTGTACTATATACAGGCGGGCATACGATGGAGTAAAGCAAATTACACACGAGCTTTATATCGCTGGCATCAGGTATTAATGGATGTCCATGGAAGATCTGAAGTCGCGAAGTCCATATATTATTGGCAAGGTTAAGGCAAGGTTGGGATGGCGACACGAAGTCTACAATGGTCCGAACTCAGAATCCACCAGTGGAAGATGGTGTTAGTGGTTTCGCATCTGCAGAGGGTGGAGGGCCATTAAACATGGCCTTGAGAGTAACTTCATTCCTCTTCTGTCGTACACGCTCCACCTCTTCCGCCCCGCCCGTCAGCTTGAGTTTCTTACCGCTCACAAATCCTACCAACTCATCCTGGAATTCATCCGAACGACTGGCCAGTTCCTTCTCGCGGTTCTTCTGGTTAGCAGCGATAGCTTTCATCCGTCGCTCTGGGTCCACAGAAGCACCTCTAATTTCCATCATTACGGTGGTCAATCCGCCATGGCCTTCGTCTACAGGTAATGGCTTGAAGCCACGGCCACGATTCATGCGTCCGGGAGTGGTGCCACGAATCGATATGACTTTCTCTATATGAGTAAGAATATCGACTACTGCCTTGTGATCGTCAAGAAGATCACTTAGGAATTCTTCTTGGTGACTGAGGAATCCTTGTTCTTCAACAATATTCTGCAATTCTTCCTCCCAAGTCTTCTTCCACATTGGCTTTATGGTCTTGATATGCTCCTTCAAGCTAGCTAGCTCTGCAGCAGTAGTGGCGGTATCTTCTTGTACGGACTTCAGAAGCTGAGGTTTAGGATTCACGTGCCGTTTCAATACATCATCCTTCAATCCTTCTATCATATCTTGAAGTTCCTCCACCTTCGTCAGCACATTCTGGCTGCGAGTATCCAATTTGGTCTTGCCAGAGTCAATGTATGCACGAGCACCTCCCACGTTAGTAGTAGCAAGCTGCTTGACCGACTGCGTCTGATTGCGCAACGTCCCGAGGGATTCCTTTGTTTGCTTCATGAAATCGGTGTATAGCTGCCGCATGATCCCTAGATCACGGCGGAGGTTTTGTACTTCGTCAAATTGTGTCTTCAGATCAGTGACGACACGGGTAGAGTACTCAGATAACATGGAAGCTCCAGTCATCTGTGGCTGGAGCTGGAGTGACTGGCCAGTCATTTGGGGAGGAATGAACGGATTCGAGTCGAAATGAGCGTCACCGACAATGCGAGAAAGCCGGCGGGCAACATGTTGAAAGTGTTTATCAGATGGACGGTCAGCGATTGGTGTGCTCTCCGCAAAGTCATGGGCAACAATTGGTTGAATAGCTGAAGAACGGCGGTTGCTCGAAATGGTAGATTTGAGTTCCTTTATATCTTGGGAAAGACCGGATATCTGAGAATCGATGTGTTGCTTAATCTGATCAAGTGCTGTTTGTGTGGTTTAGATGGGCGCATTGATAAGAAAAATGATGTAAATGACTCACGTTCGATGTTGAGAGAAAGGAGACACTTCTCCTTTACTTCATCCATATCTTCTAGTTCATATTGGACACCGCTGGATGGGTCACGAATATAGATGGCAGGAAAATTTTCGAGACCAGGGTTGTAAGTAAATTTATCAACAAACAACATCCGGACCGATGAAAATGTAATGCCGGGCTCGATCGATACCTTCTTCACCTCTCGACCCAATTGAAGGAAAACATCAAACGATCGGGAAGGCGACTCTACTATACGTTCCAAAGACCCTCCAAAAGTGACAGTTCTTTCTGCAGATTTGTTTCTGGGCAGATCATTAAGCTCTGGAGGGGGAGGGGTTGCAGCTGGTTCCGGGACAAAAGTTGGAGCCTTGAATGTGGGAAGCGAAGGGACTGGCGGAGTGGGTTCGCGTTCGATCGCGGGAGAAGGTGTACGTGACTGAGATCTGTTTGATTTCAGGATGCTCTGCCTTATGTTCTCTGATGGTGATTCATCGACCTCCGTTAATACCGCCAAATCGCCTGGAGTTAGTGCAGATGATGCAGCCAATGAGCGACGATTTGAGTTTTTCGTGGATCGCTCCCGTGTGGTTGAACTGCCGGTCATCTTCGATATATTATACGTTGAGAAACGCTTCGATGCACGCCGAGCGAGGGTATCGCTTTTCTTCAGCGCAGCTAACGAGGAAGCCATCCCAGGCGCTTGAAGCGAATCTAGTGGCGGTGTCTCAGGGGGAGATCCCGAGTCTACACGCTCGATAACAGGAGAATCTTCTTGTATCATTTCTGGCTCTTCTATCACAACTGTGGGCGGTGACATGGGCTTATCCACGAGGGAATAGCGCTTGACTGAGGAAGGTACAGGTACAGCAGCTTGCGTGGGGGAGGTTGGCGGTAAGTCTTTCTCCACAGGCTTTGGGGTCGCCTTCGCTGACGTTACAAGTGTTTCAGAAGATGAAGATGATGATTCAATAGAACCAAGAGATGGATGATATGTGTTAGATTTGGGAGTCGAGGTGCGTTCTGTGGGACGTGGTGACGAGGGTAACGACGCCCTTGTAGTGATAACGGGTGTCCCACTCTCCACGACAGCTCTTCCTGGTACATCCGTAGGCTTCTCTTCTGAGAGAGAGGATGGCACGACCTGGGGCGTGCCCTCCTTCTTCTTTCCTGAAGGTTGTGCGCTTCTCCTTGAGATGCTATCTTTATCGGCAATGCGTTCTTCATCCACAGTACTCCGCGATAACTGAGATCGATGCTTTGTTTCCCCATCACGACGTGAACTCTTCTCTGAGCGCGAGGAGCGACTATCAGTGCGTGAATGTGTCGACTGCTCTGACCGGTGCCGATGGTCGGACACTATTCGTCGATACATCGACTGCTTCCCTCGCAAGCCTTGCAAAAGGCTTGTTATAATTTCACGCACTTTGGGGAGATAAATCGCCAGGTTTTCTGCTGTTGCTTCCTCTGAAAGACAAACTTCGAGGACCTCACGCAAGTCCTCTGGCACCGCCATGAGGTCTCTGTGTTATACTTAGAGAGGGTGCGTGTAAGCCAGGAGGCATGATTACGCACGACATATCGATATTAAAGGCACCAAATGCTGCCACTGCGGCATTGAAATCATTGCCCAAACGAACATATACATCACTGACTTGATCCTCTGACATCTTCAATGTACTCCATAGCGTAAGTGATTCCAAGAGTTGTTTAATGGCCACCAAAAGTCGCGTTACAGCGGATTCGACTGCGGGCTATGATGTGAAATAATATAAAGCAAATATGAAGACATACATTCCAGTGAACTTACATGTGAGTTTGACCGGCCACTACGCTCACTTCGCGAAGAACTCGCAGGAGCCGCTGAGGCTGCAGGAGGATTTTCGCGTTTAGAAGTTTGCGTTGAGTATGGGGGTGGTGGTGGTGTGGACATTGGAGCATGAATGTATGCTTGGGATCCGTGTGTTCTATGTACTATGCAAGGAAACACTTACAGTTCGCTTTACAGTGGCCCGAGTCCAGAGAACACTGGGATTATCGTCGTGAGAATGCATTTGTCATATCATCTACTATAAACAGTAAGAAAGATCATCGCATCCTTCCCACCTACCAGAGCTAATATGTTCATCATGATATTATATATGCCTCGAGGCATTACATGCCCATTGCCAGCTATTTGGTGCGCTGGATCACGCAAGCATGGGCGTCTGAATATTACCCTAGACCCACAGCGCTACTGTTAGTAGTACTCTTACCATAAGCACTCTTTCCTTGCGTATCGACCATACTTCGAGTCAGTAAGTCTTCCGGCTTTACGACTTACAAGTGTAGTAACTGAGACTGTTTATGGCTTGTGTAGTAAAGGTGTTGAAGCAGTGCCATACATAATGGTCTGACTATGATTATGAGAGAGGATTGGCGTTGCTTGTATCTCCATCTCCGCAATCAAACACAATCTGTTGAGCGAGTGTCTTGACCGATTACTATGGAGCGACTTGACGTGGTCTTTTTCCACGAGCACCCTCCCTACATGCGGACCGACAGTGCCAGAGTCAGTCCTACCACTCATAGCATCTCATCACCGCGGGAGAGGATATCAGTCAGGCTCGACTTGCAATGGTGATAGAAATGAAACACGACCCGTTGGGCAACTCGACTGATGTTTTCGTGAACGAATCTGACTGATTTTTATACGTGCTCCATTTATTTTGGCGTTTTAGCTCCATACTTGAGTACGTGTTTTAACCTTACAGCTTACAAGTTTCGCCGTTGTAATCAGGGGAACTTTATATTATTGAAAGATCCATTGTTTCTCTGCCAGTCTCATCCCTCCCAGTGTCTTATCACCACCAGAGAGAAGACACCCCAAAATCAACTGTGGATGGTTATGCCTTAATTCACTTCTGGTCGATGATAGAAACTGGGGACAATATGCGGAGTGAGCAACTTGACCTAGGTTTCGGTGAAGATATCTGATGTCCCAGCACCTTGATTGCATCGCGACTCTTGCGATTCGACATTTATTTGAGAATCCTCCTGTCAAGTTTGACAGCTAAGTCTAATATATATTGGTGCTAAAATGGAATGCACCAGGTCCAATCTTGTCAACGATGATTTAATCTTCGGAGGAAAAGGAGCGGGGGAAAGCTCACTTACCAACATCGGCGGAAATATTGTCGATATATTCAGCAGTGCTCATGGTTGTACCATGAAGTCTCGCAGCTACGATATCTAAATCGGAGAAGAGGGACAGGAACATTTGGATGCCATCGTCAAAGTGCGTGACCTTATTTATCGTCTTGAGAACTCTGGCGGCATTCGGCTGGTTTTCTATATACGTGATGGTAGAATCACGAAAACCACTTCTACGAGGTCTTATGTGATAAGAATGTACCCGCAGTCATAGCCATTACTGGCCTTGAACAAGTGGATCCTATGGAACGACGGTGGGTGGGCAATCAGAGGCATTTCAAGCCTTATGGTATAAATCCTGTTGGACAGGCATGCGTCAATTTGATACCTGGACTTGACGGGATGTACAAGAAGTACAACAGTTCGAAGCTGAAGGGGTACAGTGGCAAAGTTGTGACCCATCGGATATTGAAGATCATGAATTCAAAACATGATGAATAAGATGTAGGAAGACGTGGTGCACGTGTAACTGCCATTTCTGACGTTCATTCGCCCCTGCTCATGTGCAGAGACCGAGACACTTGAAGCCATATCCCATTGCCTCGTAGGTATGAGGGCATCGGGATTTCACCCTCTCATTCTTTCAGTTTCAAGTTGTTAGTTCACTGAATGGTGAAATTGCAATCTCACATGCCAGAATCTGGTCGCTTGTAACACAAAAAATTATATCAAAGTGGTAATATTGTGGACGTACG
Organism: Serpula lacrymans var. lacrymans S7.9; assembly: GCF_000218685.1. Lineage (NCBI taxonomy): Eukaryota > Fungi > Basidiomycota > Agaricomycetes > Boletales > Serpulaceae > Serpula > Serpula lacrymans. The sequence continues at coordinate 276,311 of NW_006763302.1, forward strand.
GGAGCAACAGCATATTCTGAACTTGGTAGTGGCCTATGTAGATACCTTGCGTTGCCGACTTCTAACGATGGGGACGCCCTGTGTCCGCATAGCATCCATCTTGATCTGTATCTGTTCCGTTTCCCTGACTGTTCTAAGCCTCCGCTTTGCCACTTCTTTCAAGATTTTATCTCTCCGCACATAACCAGTGAACCTCCAATTCTTGCTCCCTTTTTTGGTCATCCGCAAATATTCATATCTCCTCCACCGCTTGAGTGCGGACAAGGCGAATTTCTCTTCCAGCCATTTCTGTCGCTCTTTCCTCGCTCCTTCGTCCATATCCTCCATTGCCAACGGATAGTAGAAGGGGTCAACCAACCCCACTACGGCACGCTTATATGTCTTGTAGGACTTTGTACGCGTCCAAGAACCATCGTGAGGGTCACGATATATAGGAGACAGATAATTAGTGGTACGAATATAGGTCGTCTTGACACCATAGACGGCGGACAAGTACGACCGAACGTCAGTCTTGGTCACTGACTGGGGAATGCGAAAGGTTGCTTCGTAGGGGTTGTATGGCTGACCCGTTGGGGTATGGTTACGAACCATGCGAAATACAATGTTTGGAAGATAGATTTTCTGTCCGACGACTTTGAGTTCTTTTGTCCCATTCTCCTCCTTGTACTGCAGACCTCGCAACCTCGTCCGCCGCTCATTTAACCTTCCGAGCCACTCGCCTTCTGTAAGTTCATTCCCGTCTTCCTTGACAAGCTCGCCTTTTGCAAGGAAACGCTGGTATCGAGAAAATTCTGACGGAGTAAGGTCGCTGCCTGAGGGAGGTTTGAATGCATCCTGTTTTCGTAGACGGCGAAGACGGACAGCATGGGGAGTAGATTGCTCCCTTGCAGCTGCAGCATGCTTTGATAGTGCAGAAGCACCGTCTGGGACTGTAGTCGCGTACAGACGACGGAAAACTCGAGTCAAAGACAGCATTGAAAGCTTTTCTACTTTTGCGGTTGGACGCAAAAGTCGGGTCTGAGCAGTAGAGGAAATTTCTCCACGTGGTTGCACGTGAGGTTTTGGGTGCGACACCGCCACCTGGCTTACAGGACTCTTCTACCTGCTTTCCGCTCACCTTGAGCTTTATCTGTAACCACCACCTTGACTGGATTCGTATAACCCCATCATATAATCGCTCTTTTACTCAGGATCAACGGGCCAACATGGCTGCGTTCTCTATTTTTCGATTTTTCCGCTTTCTGAGGGCAATATTTGCCCCGATGGCACTAGTTATTGGCTTCTCTTGCTTGTTGACCTTCATATTTATTTTATACCAGCCAACTACAGGACCAGGAGAAATACAGCGGCTAGGATGGCAATCATGGGATGTTATCTCTATGACGGACTACGAACAACTGCCTACAGACAGTAGCTCGACACCGGGTCAAGTTTCTGGCGTGGACTGGTGGAACGTCTCGACTTCTCAGGACCAAACAGCTGACGGTGGCAGTCTACCATTGGATGTATGGGCGCCATTGCTTCCACATGATACTGGCCGTGCGTGCATCGTGTGTCTAGTAGATGTCATAATATTGACTAACCTCATGTCCCATTTATTAACCTGATATTAAAAGTCTCTGAGATCGCCGTCACCCGGTGCATGTTCCCACCCGACCTTGTTGGCGATATATGCGCACCTTCTACAACCATAGAGCAAGATGCTATCAAGGGTAAATGGGTCCGTGTAGAGCGAGACCTTAACAAGCAGTCTGGCCTTTGGTCTCTGGTTCGTATATTCAGTGGTTATTACCAAGAGGACTGGTGATCTTATCTCTGCCTTTATCGTCATTCGCATACCAAACAGAACATTTACTATAGACGCACACGCCGTCTTGACATCCCTCTGGTTACTGACTTCCAGCTCCTTCCAGCTGGCGAATCACCCACCCCCCTGACGGACCCCTGGGTCAAGGTAGATCACTCTGTCAGAGATGGTGTCATGCGCACAGACCCAATCTATTTGTGGTATCGTACTGGAAAGACTTTGCGTGAGATGTCAGCAGAGGAGAAACAACAACTTGTCACTGAAGTAGATGTTCTATATGGGGAAGACAGACCTTGGTATGGCTTCGAGAAGCTCGAACCTGCTATTACACCAGAGCAAGAAGGTCGACTTGAGAGCGTCTGGATGACATATCGTAGAGGCGTGAAGCGTATGTCTTTTTCTGGTCTTTACACTTATGTTCTCACAAGAATGCCTTTCAGCCGTCCCGAAAGCTCCTCCGCTCCATTTTTCAAAAGATGGGAGGTTCAAGGTTCTTCAAATTGCCGACTTGCATTACTCTGTTTCTCGTGGAAGTTGTAGAGATACAACGATTGAACCATGCGCCAGCTCCGACAATCTGACCAATACACTCCTTGGTCAGGTTATAGACGAAGAAAAGCCAGATCTCGTCGTATTTTCAGGGGATCAGCTGAATGGTCAAGGAACCTCATGGGATCCAAAGTCTGTTCTAGCCAAATTCGCCACTGCAGTAACGGACCGAGGCATCCCATGGGCGGCAATATTTGGGAATCACGACGAGGAAAATGGTGATGTGAAGGAGGAGCAAGTTAGGATGATGCAGGCACTGCCATATAGCCTTGTTGAGAGAGGTCCAAAGGACATACATGGAGTTGGCAATTATGTCCTCAAAGTTAAAAGTGCCGATGCGTTAAGTCCCAGAATCTACCATACATGCCAGCCCATATCTAACTTTTTCGTTTTCAATCATAGATCAATGACACACCTACTGACTCTGTACTTCCTGGACTCTGGATCATATTCGAAGGGATACTTGGATTGGTTCGGCTTCTTTACACCGACGGAGTATGACTGGATACATGAAGTAAGTTCCCTGCATGTAAGTTTTCCAACGTTGCCTGATGTTCCTTGCAGGACCAAGTGGACTGGTTCCTGCAACAGTCTGGTATGTAAACCTACTTTATTAGCAGGACATCTTCTGAAGGGGTTATATTACAGGTACCATCGATGCAATTGAGCGTCCATTCACACCAGATACAACCAACGACTTCGATGGCATCTGGGAACGCCAATCTGACCAGCTGACACCAGAAACTCGTAAGCTTGCAAAACCCAATGCAATGGTGTTTTTCCATATACCTTTGTGTGTTATTTTTATTCACATTTATGTTACCATTGGTGACACCTGAATTTGGTATTCAGGCAAGAGTCGTACTCCACTCCTGACAGGGACACTCGTACAGGCCAGCTATTGGATTATGGATTGCATGGGCTCGAGGGACCTGGTGCTGCCAAGAAGAGCGATGGCTTCTTCGAGAAGGGTTTGTTGACAGCTCTGGAGAGTGATCACCGAGCTAGTGCAAGTATTCCTGAAGTTAAGGTCGTCGGGAATGGTCACTGTCACAGTATGTTGCCCATCTTACGTTTTAGCTGGTAAAAGGCTGATGGAGGTTCCAGTTACCGAGGATTGCAAGCGGGTGAAAGATGTCTGGTTATGCTTTGGAGGTGGAGGGTAAGCCGTTACATCCGTCCCCAGGACAAAAGTAAATTGATTCGTTCTCTAGATCATATTCAGGATACGGGAAAGTTGGGTGAGCAGTTTGTCAATTGTAATTAGTGTTTCTAGCTGAAAATTCCCCCCAGATTCGACCGAAGGTTCCGTGTATATGAGGTTTCAGACTATGGAGAGACCATCCGCACCTACAAACGCACAGAGAATAATGTGATCCTCAATGACATAGTGCTTGCTGGTCGGGGAGCTCCACCACTAAACAGCGAAATGCCGAGGTAGACAGGAGAGACCAGTTTTTGTATTATTACCAGAGATCAAGTATTTTGGAATGCATATATGGAAGTTTTAAAAGGAATTTCGTCACTACTATATGTGTCGGTGGTATCTTCGCGCGACGCGACTGGATACACGATACGCGTCAAGTGCACGTGACAGCTATGGTTTATTACTTTAGGTAAAGGACTAGCAAACCCCAGCTTTAATCTCAAAAACATATAAAACCCTTTTACCACGTTCGCGTTCACTTTATCTTTTGTTTCCATCCTCACACATACAGAAATCAACTATCTCAAATCCCAATAAATATCTAATAATTGTCTGAACATGGTTTATTATCGTACGCCCTCGTCGTCTGCGAACCCATCGCCGTCCTCTTCACCAGCGTTCGGTCCTGTTGATTCATCGCCCTTATCTTCTCCAAGTTTACAACCAATAGTCCTCGATTCACCCCCAGCTACACCTGGACATGTCTTGCACCCCTTCGCAGCCTCTACTAAAGCAAACAGGCGTCCTCCCCAGTACGAGAAGAAGCTGGAAACACCTCCGGTAACTCCACCGCAGGCTTTCACTTCCAAACCGTCACTAGGATATTACCGTGTCCCCAAGCTTACACATAAGAGTGAAGATGATGACTTCTTCCGTGGTAATGGTTCTCCTATAAGTAGCTCCTTTTCTCGTCAGGTATCACGCAACTTAAGCCGTGAGGAACAAATATGGGATGACGCTCTCGAGAAGCCTTTCAGCACGGGTATCGGTGCCATTGACCTCAGGTGTCTGTCGTTTCATCTTAGTATACACTTATTGGTTCTCCTGATCATCCAGTTCACAGTAATCAACAATTGACATATATCCCTCCGTCAATTGCTGACCTTTCCAACTTTTTCAACACATCCGAGAAATCGGAGCAGGTAAACATCGTCGATGCAACCGCAGTTCGCTCCTTCTCTCGTGTCAGCACTGGGACAGAGAGTAGCTCGTCTCGTACTCGTTCGTTCGGAAGAATAAAGTCCATTGTCGAATCTGGGAAAGAAAGGCATGAACTCCAGCTCTACCTTTCCGGAAATCAAATCAGCAATCTACCCCGCGAACTATTTTCTCTTCAAAAGATGACTGTTCTTATTCTTCGTGAGTCCTCGCGTCAATATGACTCGATAAATGCTAACTTCATGCTCGGTATAACAGGCGGAAACCTTCTTACATCTATTCCGTCAGATATATCTCATCTTTCGAGCTTACGCGAGCTCAACATATCCAACAACAAGCTCACATATCTTCCATCCGAGCTTTGTGAGATGCCTGCTCTAGATAAACTGTATCTGAACCCGAACCCATTTCTCCAAGAGCCTTCTCGTTCTGTCACGCATGTAAGACCTGCTTCTCCGCGACTGGAAGCTCTTCAAGTCCGCCGTTCCCGATCCATATCTCATTTCTTTCTGCAGCGAAAAGAAGAATTAGCAAGGCCCCCAACTACTGCCGTCTCTTCTGCCTCTGTTTTCGTACCTTCCATCCCGCCTTTAAGCGAAATGTGCTATCGCAAGCTTCTCACACCAATCAGTAGTTTTGCTACTACACCCACTGTTCTTTCAGAATATTATGGTGTCCCGCTTTCTGAATGGTGGGAAGATTGTATCCCCTCTAATATCCGAGAGACGCTGGGGGCATGCGTACCAGGAACCTTCAAACCCCACATCTCATTATCGCCCACCTCGAGTCCTTCTCATGTCCGTTCTCGCAAGCAGTCGCCTTACGTTAGCGTCGGTGTATGTCCTAATCCTAAGCACCGGGGCAGCGTGTTCATAAAGCATGCCGAAGAAAGGTTCACATGGGAGAGGGTCATCAGTGGCGTTGACGTCGGAGGCTCAGTCCCCGTGCGATGGCGTGGCTGCCTACGGGGTTGTCTAGACTTTTTGGTGCAAAATGACGAAAACGCTGTTGAAGCTGAGAATTCTCCTGCGAGTGGCCACGATGCGGACACGGAGTTAAACTCAGAGTCGGATGTAGATTCCCTGATGGCGGTCGACGACGAGATGGATGCGATTCAGGTGGTAAAGCTGGATGGAAATATGCTCGCTATGGATGAGTTTGAAGATTGATTTTGGTGGAGCGGGCTGTTGCATTCGTCTGCTTGCGAGGGAGTCTTTCAACCGGACGCGTCAATGTCCTTTGGTTGAGTTTTATGTACTGGTGTTGTGGACTGAAATTGAGTCAAGTCTATATCAATCTTTTATTCGCAAACTGATGCGCGGTCACACCGAGTTCTGTCTACACAGTCACGGCCTCAAATTCAAGTTCCAACGCGCGATACAATTATGCCCAGTTCAGCGGGCTCAACTTCAAGAAAACGACATAACGCTGAATCCAAGCTTACTGCAAACCTGATGATATCTTTGGCTCAGCGTATATGTTTAGCAAGAAAGAAGCAATCGGCTTAACTTGAAGGGTCATCGCTAGTATTGCGCAGAGTCTCTTCATTTCACTAAATTCTGACCGCAAGGACCATTCGTCATCGTTTCCTTCCTAGGTCTCAAAAGTCAGTGCAATCGATGCGCATTTCAGAATATACTTGAACTTCCTGGAGCGATCTGACTGAATGGTCTTCTCGAGTAGGACAATCACCTGAAGTCATCACTGGCTTCTGACAGCTATAGCTTAGAATGGACTTGGCAGTTCTCATGGCAGCGAGCGTAGTTCGATTTTGCCACAAATCGGAGCATCCTTTCCTGGTTTCATACTTCAAGGTGATGGGCGTCATGGTGGCTTCCCGTCAGTGGTCGTAGCCATCTCGTATACAAATTATGGCGGCGGCATGCCTGCTAATAATCATTACCTCTTTTAATAGCATAGCTCCTGCTCCATCCTTGGCGGACACCGCTGGAGCTTCCTGTGCTCTATTGTTGCGCAGCTGCTACGTTTCTTTCGAGTACAGCACGCATAGCACACGCCTCCTTCAAGCACGGAAATGGGCGATTATCCTCTGCGACACTTACGTGCTTATCGAGATGATCGCACCCGACGATAAACATCAATCCTCCCCAAGTCTCGACCCAAGCCTCGTTTTATAGCGCGTTAAGTCGGTCTTAGCCGTCAGACGTGATTCGTCTGCACTATAGCATCACTATAACTGCACGACTTACTTCTATTTACATACTATGATCAGAACCTTTGTCAACAACAAGGAGCAAAGGCTTTTATGGGAATTCCGTGAGTCTTCATGCCTCTTCTCATCGGCCGCCATTGACGCGCAGTATACCTATTGAATCGATCGCTTCCATTAGACGCCCCACAGTGGAGAACAGTTATTAAAACGTTGCTCTCTCAAGGATAAATGCCACGAACGGTCTCTTCTTATCAAAGACGCCTGTACGTTGACACTCAGGGACAATGTCAGGGATACGCTGGCCAAGCGTTCTCGATACCTTTGCAGTTAGTTCTTTCTCTCTGATTGGACAATGTGGCGGCTTCTTCGACCTACCCTAATTTCAGAGATGCGAGCACAGACTCCATTATGAGCGCTCAGCTTGCATAGCAATTCCAAATTTGTGTGGTGGATGAATGGTTACACTTCGAGTTTTGGAACTGCCGTATCGCGGCAACAATTTTTTTTTAAAATCCCGATGGGTCTGATCGAAAAATGTGTACCTTAACCATAAATCAAACTTCAATGTCCATATATACTAACTACAGGTTGTTTGTACATGTTGTACTATACAGTTGATAAAGCAGTGGCTGATGATGTCAGAGGGTGCAGCCTGTGTGACCAGCTCCGCTGCATGAGAGACTTGTATCTAAAATAGAAAGAAAGGCAACACGGTGCAAGAAGGTGGAATTTGAACAGAAGGAAAAGGGCCGCGTGGCATGGAGTGTGAAAACTACAGTAAAAGGTTAAAGAGGAGAATGAAAGTTAAAGGTCCGAAAATGTGTTATCATAACACCTTGCTGTGATCACCTGGCAATTGGTCAACAGAAAACTGGCACCTGCAAAAGGAGTCGACAATTCAGTAAGTTGTGCAATTAGGACATAAGAGAAAAAGAACTACCTTGAAAATCAGACAAGAAAGCCAAACCATGTGAGAGATGGTACTGGACATGTTGCATGAAACAAAGAAACTTAGCAATCCTTCTGCTTGTCATTTAAGCCAAGTCGAGGTGAGGTGCTATTGTTGTTGATATACTTCACAAAGTCACCCTCAATTCGCTCCTCCAGCAGGTACACTGCACTTTTCAGACTCAGCACAACTGGCACGGCAATGACAGAATGGACCATACACAGGCGAGGTACTGTGGGAGGCGGGAGTTTGGTGGGACCTTTTTTGCGGTTAGAATTGCTGATGAATTGATAAACTATTTTCATCAAACTACACCCCCAATACATGCAGTTGGCTTTGATAAGCATTTTTGCTAACTCACCTTTGATAGCCAGCCGCTTCCTGCCCAAGGGTGAAGTCAATATTGAAGCACTTGTTGTACTAGGTCGAAGCTGGTAGTACCACAGTTTAGTGACAATATCTCCTCCATGTAGGAAGATGATGGTCTGAATAGGGAAAGTGGGGGTAGGAAAGAGCTTGTTGACGAAGACAGGGTGACAGGTTTTGAAGCTTCCGGGGGGTCCAAGCATTGACTTGCTACTATAGTCCACTGTCAGACTTGCACGTGATTGCTTGTCTGTATTGTTGACGTTGAAAGGCAAGGGCGTCTTGAGGAGTGAATTCAATGTAGCCGTAGGTACTGGGAATAGAGTGTACATCCCTAAGTCATCTTTTACTGCACAGAATCAATACAAAAATAACACACCTGAGCTCCTCCTCATTAGGTACATGAAAGTCCTCCTCATCCTCACTTCTGTCTTCATCATTGTCATTGCCAACAACCCCACCCACCTGTGATGACTAAGCCAAACATTGTGATTGCTCTTGGGAGATTGTAGCTACGGCTTTGGAAAAAGCAATAACTGGTCGACACTGAAAGCAAATATTAGTCCTAAAAGTATGTCAGGAGCAGTACATACCTGTGCACGTTTTGGCAATACTGCATTACTTATAGTATCTTCATCAGCCTTCTTGGCCCTCTTCTTTGGACAGGTTGCAGCACAGAAAACCTATTTATATAGAGCAAAAGTGAGAAAGACTAAAAGTTTGATACTCACCTTCTCCATCACACTGATGTCTGAATCGTCAGGCAGACAATCACCACTCTCAACCCCACCCTTTAAATTCTCTTTCCAAACTAATAAGATTTTTCCATACTGCGCATAGGTGACCACAAGTAAGATTGTGACTTTGCAATTTGCTATAAACTTAGAGATGGGGTCTTTGTTGCTGACCTGGTAAAAGACTTCGTGAAGGATGAGGCGCTCCAAATTCCACTGAGGCTTATGAGGGTCATAGAATAAAAACTTTGGCGACCTATACATTTCTAGTGAATCTAGAGTGAGGTCGTAGTTATTGGTCCACTCTGTCCATTCTGACTGTAAGTTTTCGATCGCCATATGCCACACTTCTAAACACGTTGTTGATGATGAGAACTGTTGTTAAAAAACCACACACAAAACAAACTAACACACAATCCTCCCAGATTCCACAGAACTTGTTTACGGGCTTTGCCCCCTAGAACAGTGGGTGCTCTAGTTGTTTGTGGGGTGGTATGTATGACGATCCTTCAAAGTAAAACCCAGAAATATATGGGTGTGGGTTTTGAGGAGGAGGGATAGTTGAACTATAGAAGATAGAGGCTTTATGACGAATATAGACAAGCACTACCTTGCTGATTGTAGCACAAGGTAGGTTTAAGAACGACGAGATGACAAGGTTCCCAGTGGTAGCAGTGGAAAGTATTGTGACCATACTAGATCACAAGTAGCAGAGTAGTGCATTTGAGATTAGAGAAGAAGTCTGGATTGGAGTTCTTGTTTGTTTTTACAAGGTAAAATACAGGGGTTTATATAGTAAAAGAAAGGTAGGTTATGCACAGTATAGCTGTGCAAAAAGAATGAGAAAGAACATGAAGGAAGGAATGTATGCTGACAAATCCTGCATAGGTAGTATAGAGAGTGGTGACATCAGATATGGTGGGGGAGCAAAGAAGACGAGTAGGAGGAGGGTGGAGCTGACAAGGAGGTGAACTAGAATGGGGATCCAGAAGTGACTGTCAGGTGAGAATAAAAAAGAGAGCAAGGGTCCCATGGTGGGGCTGAGTAAAGAAAAAAATAAAGGGAGAACGACAAAAGCAAGGGCACAATGTGTAGCCAGTGGCGACGCAAAAATTTGCCAAAATGCCAAAATGCAGAAAGTACCGAATGGAAGAGCAAAGGTGAGCGCGACTGGATTGCCTAATAGAGGCGGTGCTGATCAGCCACAAGTTCAAAAAGGCGATATTAATTACTATTCCATGTGGCACTGTGCCTGTGTGGCACAAAGGCGAGTCTTTTTGAATATCCACTTCATTTTTGACACCTGTCCATGCTACCAATCAACTTTGGTGCATGACAGTGGTGAGTCATATGAACTACTATGCAACACTATCTTGGTGAGTTGCAAGAATGAATGTGATACTTACATCAGTCATGTGCCTCACTCATTATTTGTCATGTAAATCTCTATGCTGCCCCTTCCGCCTTTGGGCTGTGAAGAATATAAGAAGTTAGAAGGGGTGCCAAAAGATAAGCAATGTGAGACTTATGAGTAAGTGGTGCCCAAATTGATACAATGGCTCCCAACATCTGTTGAAAGAACTGACTGGAATACAGATGAGAATCTGGTTAAAATCAGTCTGTAACACACTGCATTTGGTGGAGTAGTGTTCTTACTGCCAAATGATTATCTGGTAAGGCAGATGAACTATGCTACTGTATATCATGAGTCACAACAATGAGCCTGACATAGACACCACACTCATTGCAGCTCCATATTTGGTCAACCATTCATCGGGCTCAAGGTGTGCAAGGTGATCACTTGAAAAATCTTGTCCATTGTAAGGTGTCACATGACTTTGATATCGTTCCATTCCACGTATTCTCTTTCTCACGAGGAAATCTTTTGGTTCACTGTTACTCTCGACGACCTCTCCTCACTTTGTCTCTTTAGCTCCTCCCCACCTCTTCTTTTGGTTGTAGGGATGACGGGTGTTTGTCCTGGCTCTCTATAAAAGGTCAAGTTTTTTTTTCATATTTCTTTAAGTTCACCCAGCTCTTTATGCTCACCCAGTCCTCGCTCCTATACCTGCTTTTCTTCATTATGACAATGTTTCCTCCCCCTGCACCTTCAAGCTCCAAACAGCCTAAAAGTTTGGTGTGTGATGACGAAGTTGATAATGAGGACAAAACCCTGGGTAGGTCCTTTTTTTTCTTTCACAATATTATTGTATTTTACTCACAAACAGTATCTTGTAGGCATTGTTTTGTCTTTACTCTCCCACATCTCCCTCAATCCCAGCAATGCCATGTTGCTGATGTCTGCAGTCCTTGATAGTGCCCAGGGAAACCCCATTCCTCTTGCTCCCACCACCGTCAACTCGCCTACCGCCATTGCTTTGACCTCGTTGTCTACCACTGTTGCGTCAAACACTTCCTTGACCACCGTCACATCAACTCCCTCTGCTACCACTGTTCTATTGGCCGTTTCATCCCACGGCCCCCCTGTTCCTGTCGCAGCCATAGGTGTATTGGCATCTAGTACCAGGACCCACTGCGACCACAATGGTCAGGCATACAATGTTCCCGAGGGTCCTGTTACAGGGGCAGTTTATTTAGTTACAAGGGGTCGCCGTATCAGCATTTTGTCCAGCTGGTGAGTTTTCCTTCCATAATACACTGTCTTACTTAACTCTTCTTTCCTCTGCAGGCAACTCACATCCCCCCATGTGACGGGTGTCAGCCGTGCTGTCTTCAGCCGTTGGCCTTCCGTTGAGGCTGGGATCACTGCCATGGAGGACGCAATTGATGCGGACACAACACAAATTTTGCCTTAAACTCATACCTACATTGTACGCTACGCTGCCTGTATGATAGACTGAATAAATGCGCAAAAATGCGCTGCTTTCTTGCCTTCACTGAAGTCATGCATCACACCCGCACAATTGAATTAATATTTGCAAACAAGCTCTTGATCATACATATAAACAATTGGGATTTTAAAAAAATTGTTGCCGCAATACGGCTGTATCCAAAACTTGAAGTGTAACCACTTATCCACCATAAATTTGAACATTGGGTTGCAAGCTAACACAACAAGCAGATGATGAGGCCTGGAGCTTGCCTAAAGCACAAGTAAGCCTTTCGGGATTCTTCATTCCACCCATGCACAATCCTGGTTTCTACTAATTGTTCACACAGGGATATCATAACTGTATGCCTAATGCTTGCTGAACCGCACACGTAAGGCACAAACACCAAGTTATGGACCATATCAAAACTGTAGGTAGCCTTTAGCTTTACTATAGCCTGCAGAAAAGGGCGACTGTTCTGTGAGTGCGTTTATCGAGATTATTTCTATAGAACACCAACTCACGTTTTTTTTAAGTGTTGAACATTGATTGTGGCCATCTAACGTGATTCATCTCAAATGTAGGAAATGTGATTGCTAATCCATTGTTCTCGAGAATAAATGCGGCAGATGTTCCCTGGGCTCATTGAGGTGTCCATACTTTGGTATCAGGAACATAGGGGTTGATTGTGCAATTGTCCCCAAGGGTTTGGGGGTGGTTCTTGGTTTCTGGTTTGACAATAACATTCTCTTTGACCTACCTCCTTAATCTGAAAGTTGTGTGTGTGGAATTCTCAACCACAAGTGCTCAGAATGTTGCTTAGAAGTTCCAAAGGATAAGGTTTGCCAGAGTGTTTCATATTTGTTACAATACACAATTTTTGGACATTTAAATTTCATTCTCCACTCTAACTTTCTTCTGTAGTTTTTGCACACTGTGCCATGCGGCACTTGCCTGTTCAAACTCCACTTTCTCATGCTGCACTGCCTTTTCTTTATTTTAGCTACAAGTCTCTCACACCATGGGGCTGGTTCACACAGGCTGTGCCTCATGACTCATCAGCCACTGCCTTCATCAACTGAACAGTACACATGCACAAATAGTCTGTAGTAGTATATATACCCCAATAAATTAAGGAGACTTCTCAGCGAGTCTTCCTGTTGTTTACTCACAGCTAACTTGATCCTATCTTAAGGGGTAACTACTCCCACTCACTCCCTTATTGCTTGTCTGAGTTGTGCGCCAGAGTATACATACTCTTGGTTGTAACATTAGGACTCGCTCCCTTACTCCCTTACTCTCTTACACTTTGTGCAAACCCAGACCACAGGGTTAAGTGGACGTCTTTCAAACAGCAAGATTTTGGTGCCAGACGGTGTTGAGCTTTAGCTAGCTGCAGAAACAAAGTGTGTGCCCCAATCCTGCAGGCAAGCTCCTCATGACAAGGTACTAGAAAGAATTGAACAATTATACACGGCCCCCAGTGTTAAGGGGAGTACTTTAGCTCAGCAGTTGGTGTGGGACCACTGTTGATTAGATTTGGATACAAAACCTCTTTTTCACACTCCTCTGACCAGGCCAGGCACTTGCCTCTGCCAGTCTGGAGAAGGGTTGACAGCTTAACAAGCGGACCACCCCCTGACAACCATTCGGACCAGGGTTTTGTACTATAACCTTACATACATTTTCAAATACTATAGTGTGGGTAGTCGGAGATTGAGATCCAATCCTCAGCTGGGAAGAGGTAGATCCGCAGATAGAAAGCGGGGACCCCCAGCTACATTTTTTTACATTTACAAAGAGAACAAGCTGTCATGTTGTCACAACCACAACAAAGCGATATCAACACTCTGTTGCACAACATGGATGCACACATTGTGGGCATTGGCTTATTTAAGCCCAGCTTATATCCTGAAAATATGGGAGTTCTGGGTTCTGATTGGCTAGAAAAAGCTAAAATTGAATGTTTTTAGGATATAAGCTGGGCTTAAATAAGCCAATGCCCGCAGTGACAGATACTGTTGTTGACAATGCAGCTTGCCGAGATTCAAGCCGCTGTCATGCACCAAAAGTAATTGGTAGCATGGACAGGTGTCAATAATAAAGCAAATATTCAAAAGACTCGCCTTTGCGCCACACAGGCATAGTGCCACGTGGAATAGTAATTAATATTGTCTTTTTTGAGCTTGTGGCTGATCAGCACCACCTCTATTAGGCAATCAACTCACGCTCACCTTTGCTTTCCATTCGGTACTTTCCATGTTTTGGCATTTTGGCAAATTTTTGCGTCGCCACTGGCTACACATCATGCCCTCACTTTCATTGTTTCCCCTACCCTTTTTCCTTTACTAGGCCCCACCATGGGCCCTCTACTCTCCTTTTTATTCTCACCTGACGGTTGTTTTTGGCTACCTATTCTAGTCCACTGCTCCATCACCTCTATCTGTCACAACCAACAGTTTGTATACTCTGGCACACAACTTCAGACAAGCGAAGAGGAAGTGAGTGGGAGTGGTTACCTTTTAGATAGGACCAAGTTTGTTGTGGGTAAACAACAGGAGGACTCGTTGAGGAGTCTCCTTAATTTATTGGGGTATATATACTACTACAGACTATGTGTACATGTGTACTATACAGTTGATGAAGGCAGTGGCTGATAATGTCATGGGGCACAGCTCGTGTGACCAGCTCCACTGCATGAGAGACTTGTAGCTAAGTGTCACAATCAAAGCTTTGATACTCTGGCGCACAACTCAAACAAAGCTTTTAAAGGTAGTGAGGGGAGTGGTTACCCTTAGGATAGGACCAAGTTAGTTGTGGGTAAACAACAGGAGGATCTGCTGAGGAGTCTCCTTGATCTTATTGGGGTATATATATTACTACAGGTTGTTTGTACATATGTACTATACAGTTGATGGAGGCAGTGGCTGATGATGTCATGGGTCACAGCTCGTATGACCAGCTCCACTGTGTGAGATACTTGTAGCTAAAATAAAAAAAGGCAGTGCAGTGCGAGAAGTGGAGTTTGAACAATGATGAAAAGTGCCACATGGCACAGTGTGAAAACTACAGAAGAAAGTTGAAGAGGAGAATGAAATTCAAATGTCCGAAAATTGTGTTATTGTAACACTACCCTCCTTCTAAGGCTCAACTTCCAGGTGAGACCAATACCGGAGGTAGTAGTTAAATTTTTGGGCATAGTTTGAAAAAGGGAATTAAAAAGGTTTGAATCCATGCCTCTAAGCTTCCTAGGAGCCGAGGGGTTCTTAGAGCAAAATTCATGAACAGTATTGCGGGAATTGACCAGATAGGCTTTTGGTTCCCACGTCCTGTCCTCATCTCCATAGCCCTTCCTTAGGACTAGGAACTCTAACTTTCCACGCTTCAAGCGTGCATCCACCACCTGTTCGACTTCAAACTCTTTTTCACCTTCCTGGGTGACTACCACTGGTCCAGGCCAGTCTATGTGCTGTCCTAGCAGCAGCCCTTTGTAGGGTTTTACACAGCTAATATTAACTGTGGGTACTACCCTCATTCATTTTGGGAGTTCCAGCTCCACTGCATTGGGTTTGACTTCCTTAATCCGGTAAGGACCAATCCACTTCTCAGTCAGTTTTCTAGACTGCCTATCTTTCAATTTTAAGTGGTCGGTATCTAACCAGACCAGGTTGCCAACCTTGTAATCAGGGGCCTTAGAGTGTCTACGCTCTGCCCTGTCTTTCAACTGCTCCGCAGTTTTGAGAAGCTCCTTGCATGTTTTGTCTAAGACAGACTTCATGTCCTTAGCCATGTTCCCAGCAGCCTCATTTTTGCTTTTGCCAGGTTCCACACCCATTTTGGGAAGGTACAATCTTGTGACCTCAAATAGTGCCTTTCCTGTAGCCATTGACTGTTTAATATTATAAGAGAACTGGGCTATCTTTAGCCACTTGGCCCAATCTGTCTGTCTATCATTAATAAATATCCGGAGATATTGCTTCAATTCCTGATTGAGCCTTTCCATTTGTCCATTGGTCTGCGGATGGAACACCATTGATAATTTAGGTTTGATGCCCAGCATCTGGCATAACTCTTTTGTAAATTTGCTAGCAAATTGGGGTCCCCTATCAGAGATAACCGTTTCCAGTAACCCATGGGTAGACCATACAAAATCTTTAAATAAGTCTGCCGTACCAGTGGCCATAATGGTTTTATTGGTGGGAATGAATACCACTATTTTGGAGAAGCAATCTACTACCACCATTACTGAATTGTACCCATTTGACTTGGGCAGATCCATTGTGAAATTAACTGATATATCCTGCCAGGGACCAGCTGGTATTGAATTTGGCATAAGTTTACCGGCTGGTGGTTGATGTGAGTTCTTTGCCATGGCACGTCTTAGACAGGATTTTACATATTCCTGTACATCTTTGACCATGCCAGGCCACATGTAGTTTCTGGAGATCAACTCCATTGTTCTTTGCCACCCAGGGTGCCCAGCCACTGGAGTGTCATGATGTCTGTCTATTGCCTTGATCCTTGCAGACTCAGGCACATAGATCTTGCCTTGGTAATGGAAGAGCCCGTCTTCCCATAAATAATGTAAATTGCCATCAAGGTATGCCTTCTCTTCTGAGGAGATGTCTTTCTTGAAGACTTCTAGAAGATTGGAATACTGCCCGATTTGAACATTGGCTACACTGGATTGGTTTATCAGGGTGACACCTTTGTTGTCATCTCCGATGCTGTTGGCATGATCCTCTCTTCTGGTAAAACATCTGCTTTCCCCATAGAAGCACCAGGCTTATGAATTAATTTATAATTAAACCTAGACAAGTACACTACGTAGTGGGTTTGTCTTCAGTTCAGGTCTCGGGCCGTCATAAAATACTCCAGATTTTTATGATTGGTCCAAATTTCAAATTGGTGCCTAGCACCTTCTAAGTAGTGCCGCCAGTGCTCTAAAGCTCTAATGATGGCCAGCATCTCCTTGTTGTAAATTTGATAGTTGTGCTCTGTGGGCAACAAACCATGTGATAAATAGGCACAAGGCCTTCAAAGGTCATCAGGGCATTTAATTGACAGAACAGCCCCAGTAGCAATATCAGAAGAGTCAGTTTCTAGCCGGAATTCTTTGTCCAATTCTGGAAGTGCTAATATGGGCACTATTGTAAATGCCTGTTTAAGCTTATCAAAAGCTTCTTGTTCTTTGGCGCCCCAGTGCCAGACAATGTCCTTTTTTGTGAGATCATTCAACGGTCTTGTTATCTTCCCAAAGTTTTCAACAAACCTTCAGTAGAAATTGCCTAAGCCAAGGAAGGCCCTAACTCCTTTGATGCGAGTAGGTTCAGGCCAATCCAAAATAGCTTGAACTTTCCCAGGATCCATCCTGATTCCCTTCTGGCCAATTATCATACCGAGGAAGTCTACTTCCTTCACTTTAAAGTTACATTTTTTGGGTTTGACGAATAGGTCCCGTTCCTATAAGCGTCAAAGGACTTCTTGCACGATCCTGTCATGCTCAGCCTTATCGTCTGACTTCGTAAATATTAATAAATTGTCAATGTAAATGATGACACAGTTTTCCATATCCATGAAGATCTCGTTTATCATGCTCTGGAAGGTCGCCGGTGAATTGGTCGACCCAAAGAACATAACAAGGGGTTCGAAGGATTCTCGGTGGCAGTTGAACGCAACCTTCCAAGCATCTTCTTCCTTGATTTGTACATTATTGTACCCCCATCTGAGATCCATCTTTGTCATGATTTTGGCGCCAGCCAACTTGTCTACTAGCTGACTAATCAAAGGCAGCAGATACATATTTCTAACCATGTATTTATTCAAATAACAATAATCCATAACCATACACTTTTTACCATCCTTTTTGGGAATGAAGAACACCAGGGATGTCATAGGGCTCTTGGAAGGTCTGATGTAACCCTTCCTAAGCTGTTCATCTATGAAACTGGAAACCTCATTTCTTTCTGGAGCAGAGAGTGGAATCATATATCCCTTTCTAGGTTTGAACATGTCCTTCAAGAAGGCCACACTGCTTTAAAAAGCAATTGCCAGAGCAGCTTGGGATTTATTACCAGAATAATAAGAAGGCCTGGATGACTACTGCACTATTTGAAGAGTAAGGCATGCCCACATTTAGTGTCATGAAAGTGCTAATCACAGTATACAGATGGATGAAGTATTTTGATCTCAAGATGCGAAACGAGAACCATCAGGTCTGCCTATTTGTAGACGGCTTCTCTGCACACAAGCTATCATACCAACCAACTAATGTTTGGATGGATGTTACAATACACAATTTTTGGACCTTTAATTTTCATTCTCCTCTTTAACTTTCTCATGTAGTTTTCACACGCTGTGCCATGCAGCACTTTCCATTTTGTTCAAACTCCACTTTTACGTGCTGCGCTGCTTTTCATTATTTTCAGTTACAAAGTCTCTCACACAGTGGAGCTGGTCACACAAGCTGTACCCTATGACATCATCAGCCACTGCTCCCATCAACTATATAGTACACATGTACAAACAACCTGTAGTAGTATATATACCCCAATAGATCAAGGAGACTCCTCAGCGAGTCCTCCTGTTGTTTACCCACAACTAACTTGGTCCTATCCTAAGGGTAACCACTCCCCTCACTACCTTTATAGCTTTGTCTGAGTTGTGCGCCAGAGTATCAAAACTTTGGTTGTTACAATGGATGTTCTCAAAGCAAATATGACTTCATTTGTGCAGCCATGCGATGAAGGCATCATCCGCTGCTTCAAGGCTGGATATAGGAAGACTTATTGTGCAAAAGCACTTAACCTTGATGAAGCCGGCAAGAGGGACATTTATTCAATCAATTTACTTAAAGGTGTTTTGATGGCAAAGGCTGCTTGGGAAGCAGTTACATCAACTACTATCCATCACTGCTGGGATCACAGTCAAATTCAACTGTATGCCAAGGTCTGATTTGAATTGCTCTTGTTTTCAAGTCCTAACTATTCTTTGCACAGAGATCCCTTCATCCCAACAACTATCCCATACAATGATGTACAAGCACATGCAAATCCTATTGCATGGGGTGTTATGCGAGAGTTTGCAGTCAGTGACTCTATGACATTACCAATTGCTAAAGCTTGCATCAAACAGGCCTTGTTTGGGCAATATTTGGATGGAGACCAGAGGCCGGCATTGAACACCATTATGGATGCTGAAGGTGACGCAGAAGCTGCAATTGCTGCAGTCAAAAGTCTTGCAAATGTGCAAATGCAGCTGCCAGTTGAACAGGCCTCAAGATACAAATACCTGCACATCCAAAACTGCCACTGCAGCTCAGTAATATTGAAGACCAGCTGAAAAATGCAATTGGGGAACTCAAATCTCAAAACTGCATCTTTGGCAAGCCTCTAACAGTTGATGAAGTTGTTGATCCAGCTGCAGAGAGGTTGATTGATAAAGAGTTTGCACTTGATGATAGAGAGATTGTTGCTGAGGTCTGAGAGTCAATGGCTAGTGAAGAGGACATAATTAGTGTGGATTTGGACAATGAAGACAAAACACCATCATGATCATGGACTCGCGCCGAGATCATGAACCTGTGCCAGGATCTTGAACAAGCCTGTATCCAACAGGCAGGTTGGGGGGGATCGTTGGACTTGATGGGCAGCTTTGTCACTATAGAGCATTTCTACAATGCCAAGAAGTCCAAAATGCTAAGCAAACCACACTAGATTCGTTCATAGAATAGAGTAGGAGTGTTTCAAGCAAAGTGTTCTGGTGTCGCATTGTTGTCACTTGTGGGAGTCATGCTGAGTCACCCTAGGTCACATGTAGTCACACATGGTAGCACCTCTGGTAGCACATAAGTCTCGTATTGCATGTAGTTTTGGGGCCCAGGGGTCCTGACGTTATGCGTTATGAGACAATCAACTGTACCTCTTTGTTGGTGGTGTGTTCACTATACTTCAGTGCTTGAGCAATCTACTGTTCTTGACGTAGTAGACTGATGAAACAAATATACTGACACGCTATTTGTATTCTCTAAGCACCTTGATTCAAAATATTAGAGCTATATTCATTTACTGTTTAGAATAGTTGTTGGATATTCGGTCCCTCAGGGCGCGGGAACAGGCAAGGGAGAAGGATTCTTTTGGAAAATGAATGCCGTAACAACGTAAATACATGCTTCTTATATAACAAACATATGTAAATATTGTGTGAAAGACAATGATAGCCACAAAAGGCCGGTTGTAATCACAGACTAAAGCTTCGGGCGAAGCTCCGGATAGCCTACACATGTCCGGCCGTGCAAACACCTACGTTCCCACACTGAAAAGCACACACAGGCCAAAGCCAAACAGTGTTCACCGCTGGCGGGAATAATCCAGAACAGTAGCACTCGACCATACCATATCCACTACCAACTGTGATACCGCCAAATTAGCCACTTCAACAATATGATTCAAGGCAACCATATTAGTGCAGTATAGTAGCACTCAACTATACCTTGCTTTACTATTCTCTGCTCCAGGTATGGAAATTCCCAGCTATCCCACCGCTAATACGGTACCAGATGCCGCTATGGTGCCACACAACCATACCGCTTGACAATGATACAGTATTGCACGACCACACCACTCGACCATACCGCTGGGTAATGGTACAGTATGGCCTGATCATATCAACAATCACAAACTGGGTACTGCCTCACGATATGGTGCAACAATGCCATGGCTTCAAGCAAATGTAGCTATGGTACGACGTGATCATACATACTCCATTTACCACTGTTGCTAGTATCTCTTACGCTAGGAATAAAATCACTGTAGCATAATCATTGCAATCATATGCATAGCAATTTAATGACAACTAGTCATAATGTCTACGAGAACTATGCATGATAGAAAATCAAATCATGAGTTTCCAAAGATTGGGATAAGCAGTAGTAGACCTACATACCTAATACCCCGCATTTTGCAGATCTTCAGATGATTCCAGATTGATAGGAAAACCTTTGTGTACAGGATTGCATGATCCTGCGACATGTAACTCACAGACTTGCGGATTCATTTCAAAGCACTGTTACCACATTCTGCAGCACTCGAATTAATCTGTGCCAGCCAAGGATCTGCATTGGTGTAAGTTGTGAGAAAAGCAGCACGAGAACATTTTGTATGTCCTTTAGCATGAAAACCGTCAACGACAAAAAGAGTATCTGCAAAAAATTCCGGCTCACACGTCAAGCAATATGGTCCCAGTGCATATGCGAAGTCATACACGACTACTTTGGGAGCTTTAGGCCAGCGTGTAACAATGGCCAAGAAAACATCATTGCGGCCTTCTCCTCACGGGATACAGTGGAACCCATAGCATATGCTATGGGTACACCAAGCACACATTATTCCTCCAGTTAAGCGCTGCTCGCCATACTGGGAATAATACTTTGAGCACTTGTCTCCACGGTGTCCACCAGGCTCGCTGCAAAGATCATACTTGAGGTGAGGATACTGTGGTTGAGACCGAATTTGCGGCATGCTGTACAAACACCCAGTCTGAATACATTAGAACTATGACGGCCCATTGTAGAATACAAAAAGAAAACCTTACTTTTTGCCAATGTGAGCCAGAGTCATTCGGTTC
Source organism: Serpula lacrymans var. lacrymans S7.9 (assembly GCF_000218685.1). Lineage (NCBI taxonomy): Eukaryota > Fungi > Basidiomycota > Agaricomycetes > Boletales > Serpulaceae > Serpula > Serpula lacrymans. The sequence goes on from NW_006763302.1 coordinate 297,709, forward strand.
ACTGGCAGCCCTCACATCATCAGCTAGGGGTGCTTCCTTGGCCAACAGCTTCTTTAATACTTCCCGTGCTTGTTCGTAAAGCCAAAAGCACAAAGATATCATGCCCGGGGGCTAAACCTCTTTTCTGACATTGTAGTACCTAAGAACATCATATACACTTGGTATCCCAACCAAACGCGACATAGTGTCTGTGCCAGGTGATAGAAGAAATTTGTAGACATTATATTGAGCCGACCTATTTATCATTTTCAAGATAGATTCTTCCGCAGCAAGCTATTATCCATGCAAAAAGTAGAACAAACCGCTTCGGCAGACAAAATAACAATATGAATACTTGCCTACATAAAAGAATTTTGGCACACGCTTGGGGGGTAGCCCTTCAAGGACAGAGAACCAAAGTGAGAAAGGAATAGTTGTGCTAGTGCCGTGTTAACCGTTTGAAGCCGGGCAAAGATTTTGGGCTGGACTTTGAACGCGAGAAGCAGCTGGATATGATACGGCGCAAGTCGCCACATGTTTTATGATCTACTATAGCTTGCTGACCATATTGATAACGCATTGATTCTCGTTGCAGGGAATTATCTTGGGCTACTGTAGGCGGGTGAAGGGAGGAAAGAAGGTGTTTTTGGCTGAAGGCCAGCGTGATGCTGTCCCAGATTGTTTCACATGGTAAAGGCCCACACTTTGGGCATTTCATGTCGTTGTCGAACCATTGAAGTTGTACATAAGTAAACCATACTGCTCTAAATGTATCCTCCAACACAAAAGGATGCAGAGAACCGTAGTTCTCATATTGACGGCTCACAACAGCCACAAATGCGACAAATGGAGTTTCTGACGATGTGAATGCACTTGTGTATTCGTCAAGGAGGTCATGTGTGAAGACCAAATGATTATTGAAATTGAAAAGGCCTGATTCTTATAAATCTGGCCCAATGAAACGCCGTGGACAGGATGGACATGGCTGTACTTCAATAGTAGAAGTAAGGGCACCAGTCAGCTTGTAGATAGTGCATGACTGTTGCTCTTTGTCTCGCAGAGCTGAGTAGCTCGCGCTGTTATGCACCAAAGTTGATTGGTAGCATGGACAGGTGTCAATAATGAAGCAAATATTCAAAAAGACTCGCCTTTGCGCCACACAGGCACAGTGCCACGTGGAATAGTAATTAATATTGCCTTTTTGGAACTTGTGGCTAATCAGCACCACTTCTATTGGGCAATCCAGTCACACTCACCTTTGCTTTTCCATTTGGTACTTTCCGCATTTCGGCATTTCAGCAAATTTTTGCGTCACCACTGGCTACACATTGCATTGCGCCCTTGCTTTTGTCGTTTCCTTCACTTCCCTTCCTTTGCCTAGCCCCACCATGGGTCCCTTACTCTCGTTTTTATTCTCACCCGACGGTCGTTTCTGGATCCCCATTTTAGTTCACCTCCTTGTCACCTCCAGCCTCCTCCTCCTCATCTTCTTTGCTCCCCCACCATATCTGATGTCACCACTTCCTATCCACTTCCATTGCCGATCCGTTGACTACCACGTGCCACTGCTGATATCAGCAAAGCCCCGGCGGCCGGTCCAAATAGGGCAACAGGTCCATCTTCATGACATCGATCTGCCATCATATACTATCGAAGCATCAGTCGCTCGTCTTGCCTGGTTGGAGCGTGGGTGGGTAGTTTTTGAGCTGGAGAAGGTTCATCCCCTTGCATCACCCATGTTCATTGCTGTCCCATTCACTTGGGTACACTTATCTTTTGTCCATCGTCTTCGCTACAGCTACACCTACCACACGCTGCCTGGGACTCACTTGTTCCAAATTGGGACTACTCCTCTCCCTCCCTTGTTTGACCAGGTGGTCCAACACAACCAGTCCATTGGTAAGGCCATGGAACTGTTGGATTTGGACTAGGTGGTGGACCGGTGGCTCCAGTTTCTTTTTTCTCAGCAGAACATTCATTTACAGTGCGATTATTTTTGATTTTTGAATCATTTTTATGGACACATATTTTTTAGAATGCCTGACTGACAATAAAGGAACTGTTTATACTGATAGTGTTTTGCTTTACACTTTATTTTCTGCATCTTCCCATGACATCATGATTTTCCTGCTCTCTTTTTGCTATTGGACTTTACTTTATGGCTGTACAAACCTGTGACATTACTCACAGCATTCATTGTTCTATCCCTTTCTTTTCCTTTTTTTGACAATCTTATCCTGTACTACCTACGCAGGATTCGTCAGCGTACATTCCTTCCTTCATGTTCTTTCTCATTCTTTTTGCACAGCTATACTGTGCATAGCCTACTTTTCTTTTACTATATAAACCCCTGTATTTTACCTTGTAAAACAACAAGAACTCAAATCCAGACTTCTTCTCTAATCTCAAGTTCACTACTCTGCTACTTGTGATCCAGTGTGGTCACAATACTTGCCACTGCTACCACTGTCAACTGCTGTCATCGTCACTCGTCACTTTTGAAAGTGATTGTCATCCCTTTCGATTAGAGTCCTTCTGAGCACTACAGTCTGTGCATCAGGAGCCTGCTATCACTGGGAACTTTGTCACCTCATCATATTGTCATTCTCAAACCTACCTTGTGCTACTATTAGCAAGGTAGTGCTTGTCTATACTCGCCACAAAGCCCCTATCTTTCTGCATTCCAACTATCCCTCCTCCTCAAAACCACACACCCATACATCTTTGGGTTTTATTTTGAAGGATTGTTATATGTACCACCCCACGAACAACCAGATCACTCCACTGTTCTAGGAGGCAAAGCCCATAAACAATTTCCGTGGAATCTGGGAGGATTGTGTGTTAGTTTGTTTTTGTGTGTGTGTTTTTTTCTAACAACAGTTCTCATCATCAACAGCGCGGGAGCAGCTGCAAAATGAGTTTTTTTTGAGTGGAAGGAGTGTGGGGGCAATTTGGATAGGATGAGGGCAGGGGTAATATACTACATCTTCATTGATTGATGCCCAGATAGGTGGTAGAATATATTCATAGGATATGGCTTGATGTCCTTTTGCTTTCACTGTCCGGACATGGGTAGTTTTTTAGTATACAGACATGAGTATTGACAGTAACCGTAATAAACATGATGGCTCGTACCTGACAACTCTGCGGGATTTTGACTTGTCTTCTCAGCATTGAGGTCCCTTGCGTTAGAATCACTTGTCACCAATTTTTGCAGCTGGTGACGAGCCCTCATTACATGGACACATGTGCTACTGTGATCTTTACTACAACTCCAGTGTCCCTCTCCTGTATTTGACCCTGTGTGACGGACTATAGCTCGACTTTTGATGGCTGGCTGATTAGGTAGTGACACCAAGAAAACATTCATTGAGATGTCATCGTCAACTGTCTGGCGAAAGAATAAAACCACAGGCTCTTTATCTCATAGAAATAAGTCCTCAAGTCAACATAAAATGCTGCCAAGTCCCAAAAAATATCATACTCACCATTGTAGCAAAAACTGGTTTTATCCTGGGGAAAACATTCTTCTCCGAGCTCTTCGAGAAACTGAACATGCATACATTCATTTGCTTTTGGACAAAAGCAGACAATGACCCATTCTGAGCTGATCTTCTTCATTTGAAGATGGTACCAGGTATCCTGTTTGGAGAGTATATTTGTTACTATATGTGTATGCCCTGGCCCAATTGAGAAACATACCATACATGATTGATTCTTTGCATCCCAACCCTGAACAACAAAGATTGTGCAGCTGATTTGATAGATTGGAACACACCCCGCCAACGCGAGATCTGCAAAATTCTCATAGCCATTTGCAAGATTTGTCCCAGGAGTTCCAGATTCTTGAGCAAGTACAGGCCGGGTTGGTGAATCTACAAAGAGCATAGCCTGAGTAGCATTGAAGTCAGTGATGTCGCCCTGACTTTCATCATGCATTCCACTGTCTTCAACCACTCATTTCCTCTTGGATTGTCGACTCTTCACCATTCTCGGAGCCCCAGTGTATCGCGATTGTTTTTCTGGAGTGAAAGTGGAAGCCACGTCAAGCAAACACAGGGCCTTAGTTTTGTTAGTAGTAGAGTAAGCATGTAAGCCTAAAGGATTTGTGATTCCTACATAATCTGTTGCAACAGTCGCACCGGGGCTCAAGACATAGTTGATGGTCGCAATACTAGCAGGCCTGGGGGTACTACTTGACACGTATTGGGATGGTGAGGGCGGGGGTGTAGTCACAAACATTTGTTGAGGTGATATACTCAACTTGTTGAATCTCCGTATCTTCATCTCTTCATGGTCCAGCGAGTGTTAATTGTAGCACATTTGAACTTGGTACCACGTGTCACCATTTTTCCTTATTGAGATTGCGATCTAATCGGTTTGATCAGCCACTCATGATCAGTACTCAGTATGGTTTTCTATGACTCTCGCTCAGCTGCCTGTTGGCACCTCAGGTATATAGTTTCTCTACACCATACTCCAGCTCTGATCTGCCACACCCAGAAAATTTCCATCAGACCTCATATATAGCGATGGGAGGCATGTCTTTGCCTTGCTCATCTTTTGCGCCAGGTCATTCATTATGCCTGCCTCAAATACTGGTAAACCTCTTTGACACTGTTGAAAATGCCCCGGTCATCCGCCTATGTCATTGTGTCAGCACACTAAGGCTGGGAGGATTCATCTACAGTTTGTAAGTTCCACTCACTTGTTTTTTATTTAATATAACAGACTCTGACATTTTGTATTTAACAATTTAATACAACATCAGGTTCAGGCCGACAAGGGAGGAGGCTCATCTACCCACCAGACCCAATTAGATGCACCTCAAGCTGAAACCGGGACTCCAGTAGTAGAAACTTTCCAAGAGCAACATGTAGTTATGTCTGATGTCCTTTCCTCAATTCATGAAGATAGTCCAGCCTCAGGTCCGAGCAACACTCAATGCTTGCCCACGCTTGCCATAGGGCCTAGCATGGTATCACAGTGCAGTACAGTACAACCGCCGCCGCCAATAGGACCTGAAACTGCATCCACAGTTTCTGTAAGTTTTTTCTCTTTTTCTTAAGATTCCAAACTGACTTTTGAATTTCTATATTACACTCGCAGGAGCACAATATTGATCCCGTGCTACTCCACCTTGACGCACCTCAATCTCCCAATCCTTTCCAGCAAACACTCTCCTTGCCTGAAACCCCGCAATCATACCTGTCTCGTGAATCCGAAGCTGTAACTGGGTCAGACATGACCAACAGTAGCTATGCAGGAACTTGCTGAAACCAGCCTGAAAAACCCACTTTATGGTTGCATTGAGGGAGCAAAGAGAGGTGTGAGTGATTGGCGTGAGTGATTCATATTTTGTGCTAATTTGTAGTTGACAAAATCTTTTATATCAAGCTATTCTACGTACCACACGGCTCAGACCCTTTTTAATGACATCAAAACAAGCATCTGCACGGTTTGCAAGATGCATGGAGGATCTGGTTGTGCATGTAAGGTATCTTGTTGCCCACTTACCACCCCTTGCTAATGTGCTCTACTGACAGGCCGAACGTCTCTCGCACAAAAAAAATTGCTGGCTGCTCTTAGCAGCCCAGCATCCCCAGGTCAATGCCCATTTTATCCACATCTCCTCGCTTGCGTTGTGAGGCCAAGGCTGACACTAACCAGATTGTGAACTCATTTGCCGACACTATCAACAACCTTCAGAATGCTCGGCGAACCGATGCCATCGAGTTGTCGCAAAAACTCTCAGAAGCTAATCGGTCTAAGGAACGGGCAGAGGCTGAGTTAGCTAGACAACAGGTTGACCTTGCAGAAAAAGATGCATTGATCTCTGAATACAGAAGCCGGCTGGGGTTGTCTTAATGTGTAGTTTCATTTGATATAGTGGTGATGACAATAAATTTGTGAATGATTGCCTACCATTCCTACATTGGCCGTATCTATGCTAAATTGTAAAAATGCAACTTTTCCTAAGTTTAAATGACACATCAGATATATTTCTGAAGGAAAGCGGCAGGCCTGTATGCTACAGATTACATATAGATTAATCTAGAACCACCTGGCAACATTCTACCGGGAGATCCTCCAGCTCGCTCCACAGATCTGTACTCGAAGACTTTGAGCTTGCATCTTGTGGGTCTTGTGGGGGATATGGATCCCTCGGCCAGGACGGCCCTCCAGGCCTAGGAACAGGATGCAGGCGGTTTAGCAAATAGTTCTGCCTGTACTTCACAATAGCCTCTCAAAATGTACCATACTTCTTATATACATTTCCTGAAACACCGTTGTCACGAACTGAGACATCATCCCTGCCAGAGTGATCAATCCCAACACGTAAGTCATGAGTCTGTACTGGACTTACCATGAGTAAAATACCCCAACTTCTTGCCCCACAGAAATCACAAAGAACCCTTCAGGTTCTATTCCCGGATCTGGGGCATGGACATTATCAGGATGTGGGATACCTGGATTGTCAACATCTCTGTCAACAACCCTAGGCGTTGAGTTGTTGAGGGGTGGTGGCAAGACTATGTGGTTGCACTGCAATTGTTGCACCAACCTCTGTCAATTCTTTGTAGTGGAGGTGGTTGTACTGGTTGTGGTTGTGGTTGTGGTTGTGACACTACAATTATTTGATGTTGTAATCGTAGTGGTAGTGGTAGTAGTTGCTGTACCTGTTATAGAAAAAGACATTAAAAACGAATCTATGTATGTAGTATAGTATGCACCTTTATCATACATTGGCGCTCAACTATATGAGCAATGATCGTCAAAAAAAATGTTTCAATATATCTACCATACTATCATAAAAGATCGTGCTTGACTAACTGATAAAGGCCTTGCCTTCATTCCCTCCCCGACATTTCACAATGTTTGTCGTTCCCGAACAAGCCCAAGGTGAGAACCTGTGATTTATAGGAATAGTCAGTGATTGATTTACTGGTGACTATTGTTACGATTTCTATTGGACATTTAAGGACTACTCATTTTACTTTATTCATTGGTTATACCATTGGACTGATGACTCATTTCCTTCACATACACTCCCGTTCTTCTCGCATTTGCATTACCTATTATAGTACTTAGTCCTTAACGGACGGACCTGCCCTAGATAGGACCTAACTCCTATCACCGATTCTTTCCATTATAAATACACATGCAACAGTAGTAGTATTCTCCAATACAATCCTATGCAGTTTACGCTTACAAAGCTAGACTCTTAAGATCAAGACTTCTACTCAGAAGAAGACCAACTCTCGTTGGAAGAACTCAACTCTGCACTACATTCTCAAACTTGTCCTCGGATAAGTCTCTTTACAAAACCTCGACGAACCCTCGGACTTTGTTAAGCACTTTGTGCGTAACAACTATTAGCCAGGCAACAGGTCACTCACGAAGACATGAGGAAGGTAGCGGCAGAGTTTGATTGGAAAATTGCCGAAAAAAAAGCTGAAATCAAAGAGATCGTTAAGAAGAGAGGGAAAATACAGAGAGGTGGTGGAGTAGGTACATCAGTATTACTGCAGACTTGACAGAGTCGAGCTTACCTTTTGAAAGGCCCTTTGATCACCGCCCAATCTGAACTCACAATGCTCGAAAAGGAACAGCTCCATGCAAAAGAAAGACTACAGGCTGCAAAAAGAGGTAAAGTAGAACATGTTCAAGAAAAGTGTAGAAACATATGATATTACCTATTCTAGACGATAAAAATCAGCAAAGAAATACCAGAAGCATTGAAGGAGAACATGATGAGGGCAATAAAACCAACAAGGAATGTGAGGCGCAGGAAGACACAGCGGGGGGGGCGGGAGAAAGTGTGGCCAAATGCGAGGCCGCAGAAGGCGAAGTTGCAGTTTGTGAGGTCACAGAACAAGAGCAGGGGGAGCTTGAGGCTCAACAAAAGGAAGGGGGTGAGGAACACGAGGTTCCAGCAGAAGGTCAGGATGGCCTAGCTGAAGAAGAGGGGTCTGGAGGACAAGCTGATCTGGCTGCAAAGTTAGCGAAGGTGGAAGCAGAGCTCAAACAGATGAAAAAAGAGTCAGGGAAAAAAAGAGGACGAAATGAAGACTTAATTGACGGAGGAGACGACGAGGACATTGATAAAGGACCCAAGAAAAAGAGGAAAGCCAGACAAAAAGAAGGAAGTCACCCACCTCAAAAGGACGAGACATCAGAAGGTAATAATGGTAATAATATAACAAAAAAAGACTGCCAGTGACTGATTTGATGCTGTAGAAAAAGAAAGGCGAGGACAACTGGAGATCAAGAAATTTCTTCAAAATCCAAATGGATTGACAATTGATCCTGTCATTCGAGCACATATTAGGGCAAGTGCTGATCATTTCCCTGAAGCTGCACGAACCTCACGCCAGCTTGCTCTGCACTGTCTGACCACCAATCGCGAGAACATCATATGTCTCTTCCACCAAGACAACGACAAAACCGACTCCATTGCAAGTGAGATGAGATTGAAATATGTCATTTCAGGGACACCTCATGTTCAACAAGTCAACAGGTTGAAAGTTAATCAAGTGGAACGTGTGGCCAATTATCTCCATTGTGGATGTCCAGAGGACACTGCCCTATTTGACTTCTACTTGTGGAAATGTCTGCGAGCCACAGACGCTGAAGGGAACAACAAGGAGAGTTTAAAGGACCAAGTGATTCCGCCACGCTTGCGCTACTTTCTATATGAGGCAATGCAGGATTTCAGAATAAATATCGACATGCTCTACTCCTACAAAAGCAAGAACACAGAAGCCCAAAAAACATTATTGCGCCAGTTTATTGGTTGTGCAGTGGATAAATTGCACACTCTTACTGAGAAGGATGGCGAAGACAAGGAAGTTTTTGGGTTGGAATCGGGCACTAGTGCAAGTTTTGCCACACATTATTCTCGTCACAATCCTATTAGCTACTCCTCTCCCAGAGGAGCCACACCTTCAGAATCATCAGAGTCAGACTAGTTATAGAACAGCTACATAGTCAAAACAATTTTCCTACAGGCTAACTTCATGCAAACCAAAGAAATTGTGCAAATCACTGATTTGAAACAAAGAGCTTGCTAGTATTCAATATGGCAATATTGTGTGAACAAAATTATATCAAAACAAAAACAGAGCGAGGATTTGAACCCTCGAGTCTCATTTCACTGTGCCACACTGTGGTCCGACACAAAAAACCATGTGAGCCTTGCAAGCTAACCAAAAAATGTGGTTCCATGCAACTACCACGTAGTGTGAGGCAACAATAAACTATAACTAAAACAGAACCTGTCTCCTACTGCACTTGCAGGGAGTAAGAGGTTCAATGAGCTTTGAGGTTGACAGACGCTAGTAAATATAGCAAGTAGAGGACTTGGGAGTAAACTCAAGGGTTTTGGTTGAGGAGTAAAGCGGGTAAACTCAGTAATAGAAAACTAAAGAGCTATACATGCAATATGTAGGGTTTATATAGCTAACTGTCCGTTCCTTTAGACTAAAAGGAGAATAGATGAAAAGTGGTCTGAGGAATAAATTGTCCAATAAGAAAAAGGGAACAACTATCGTACGACTTTAACTTGATTAATCAGCAGGTGAGAGAATTGTACTAATAATAGATGTTTGTCACGCATGTTCAGGAACCGTATCCTCATGATGAGGTACGATCCTGATCAAAGTGTTTATTAGTATATCCAGGCCTTGATGGGGGTTGGAGCTGGTTGGCGAGATGCCTACTACCAGTCCCTACCCATCATGCTGGCTGGCTGGGAGTGACCAGTCTTTGATCTGTGATATAAAGTGGTAGCGGTGGTTAAGAAAGCCTATGAGGGCTATGAGAAGTAAGATAGCAAACAATACCTCTAGCCCTAGAGCCAGAGGTGTAATGGGAAAAGTGTTCGAGAACCAAGACATAGAGAAGATAAGAAAAAGGTAAAATGGTCCTTACACGTGGTTTTGCAACTGTGCAATTGTGCAATAATACCAAACCAATTGTATAGATATGTACACAGAAACCATATTACCCAGGATGATTTCCAGGAACCATATTGTGCAATTGCAGTACAGAATTGTCTGACCATACTGCTAGATATGGTCAGGGAGTACCAAACCAATTGTATAGATATGGTACACAGAAACCATACTACCCAGGATGATTTCCAGGAACCATATTGTGCAGTTGCAGTACAGAATTGTCTGACCATACTGCTAGATATGTTTCATTCATATTGAGATATGGTGTTATGTACATGTATCATCGTGTATTATTGTATACAGTAAAATGTCACCATACTGTGCAATCATTACGGTGGGCTGTGAACCTGCGTGGGGCAAATGTCATATGTGGCTGAAAGTGGCATGTCGTGAGTGTTTGCACGGCCGGACATGTGTCGGCTGCCCCCGAAGCTCCGATGTTCGCTTATGTAATATAATTTCTACAATAGTCACTGTGTACTAGTACGTCACGATCTCTATTATACTATGATCTATCAACCTTGCTAATCACAGACGGTGCTGCAACAGTGTGTCACTGGCACCGAGCTTATCATTGACACTGCCAGTGGCAAGCCCTTCAGCGCTTCAGCGAGTCTAAGGCTGTTCCTTGGAACCCCTATCATATAATATACGTTAAATGCAAGAGGGGCCGCAGTAGTACAAAAAAGTGCACTGCAATGCCCCTAAGCCAGGCATTGCCATTGACAGTCATGCAGATGCCCTCATTCACTTGCTCAGTCGTGCGAAATAATGCTATTGTTCTACACAGATCTCTGGCGCCTTCGTACCGCCTGGCAGTCTCTTCCATACTATCCGACTGTACTTCTTTCAAGCACTATCGCTTCCCAATTACTTCTAAAACACTCACGCTTTCTTACAATATTATTTTTCAAAAGTTCGAACACGAACAGTCCAGCCTGCCTGTCCTGTAACATAAATTACACGAGCTTTACTGCTCCTAATATAAATATTAACATAACAGTTCGTCAGTATGGTCCGTCACCCCGTATTTCCATGCGTAATCCGACACACAGCATTGCTATCCTAAATAATATCAGATGAGATTGGAACAACTACCTATAGCGATAAAACGAAGACAACAGTGCTGATGATGACAGTAAGTGTGCTAAATGAATGTTTGGGCAATGCTGCGCTAGAGGTGCGATCGCCTTCGGCGGTGGCAGACGCAGAAACAGACCCTATAGTTGGCGTTGGGGCAGCGGCATTCACTCCGTTCATCGCGAGAGCCGTTTCGGAGAGCGCAGCAAACCCAACAGATGCAGGGTTATAGCGGAAAACAGAGTAGACGTTTTTCTACCATGGTATCGTTAGCTTTTATTAATGATGCCGCAGTTGTCAGACTCACAAGGAAAGTGTCGCCTATTATCCAAGAGGGAGAGCCATCGGAATTACCGCTACCGCTTTCCGCCACAAAGAACGCACCGATACACTCAGTAGTACTACCTTCGAGCTGCGTATACTGGAAATCCGCGGGACTGATGGCCCAGGTGTTACCACCAAAGTTCAGGGACACGTCAACAACGGTATTACACGCTGGATATGTCAAAATGCTCAGTCCGCATTCAGGTCCAATTGAGTCAATACGTTATACTCACGATAGCTATAGTAACCTTGATAATTGTCAGACGTAATCGCGGCGGAGCCTGGTATTTGTGCATAAATGGATGCAATGGAGTCTGATGGTCCACCAACGTTGGTTGTGCCAGTGTCGATAGCAGCATAGGCGGAGTTGGTATTGATAGAGGTACCTTGAACAGTGACAGCTACGAGACGTCAGAATTCTCCTTGCATATAGTGTTTAAGAAAGACTAACTTTTGAGAGGCAGAAGCCACCATGAAGATGAAATGACATTTTGATAGTCAATTGAACCAGTGTATAGACTCTGATTAGTGTATCCTACGTGATAATGATAAGTCAGAGGAAGAAAAAGGGAGAAAACAGTAATTTTACCCATTGTGAAGACTCCTCCGGGTTCCAAACTCTGGGGATTAGTTGCGTTGAGAAAGCTGTATAACAACGATTGATATCGTATACATAAGCACAAATTCAGTTTGATTATCGTACCGTGTTAATTGAAAGGACATGAGCGGCGAATCCCAAGAGTTACTACTGGCCAGCGTTTGCCAAAATGGAGTTGCGCCCGACTGTGCTATAGACTGCCACGCAAGACCCATCAAACCAGATACTGGACTAGTGAGAAGATTTTGTGACACGGCATCAACGACAGCTTTATGTTTGATAGTAGTGAGTACGACGATATAAAAGGGAGATGGTTTGACTAACCAAACACCTGGTTGTTAACAGAGAATCCAGCCATTTGAACGATATCTTGTCCGAGGGTACCTTCAGCTTCGCCCTCGCCATATTGAATAACAAAAGATTGCGACAAGTTTTTAAAACTTGATGAACTTGCAGCATTGAAGGTATTACTCTTCGTACAAGCTGCTCCACAGGCTGCGCTAGCTACCCAAAGATCACTGAAGTGACCCGTTACTCTCGGAGTTCCTGGATTACAACAAGACCGCTTACGATGAGCCAGTGTCTAGTATAATATCGAATGAGACAGGAGGGGTTCCAATTGCAAGAGACCCAAAATAACTGCAATAGTATGTTAATGGAATGGGAGAAAGATCTACGATATACGCACGAAGAGTCATAGTCCTGGTCGACGATGCTAATGACAGAGATTAGCGGCTGCCTGATATGCCCAGCAAATGAATTCTGCTTACAGGTTCATTCCAGTACTTCTCTTCTGTTGGGAAGATCGACTATACTTTGCTGCGAGTGCTTGCCTTTGCTTCTTGGCATGCATCGCCCATTCTGTTGCGTTGCGAGCTGCACGGGTTCGTCTTACAATAGGAATTGATAGTCCACCAGACGATGCAGATGGTCGAGGTGCCCCGAAAGCCTCCCATGAGAAAGATAGTAAGATTACTGATACAAGGGATAACGAAGGCAGCATTTTGAGCCTGTGATTGAAGTGGCCCAGACGGTAAATAGGGAAGCAAGAGTATAAGCAGGAAAATGCGGGCAGAGAAGGCAGCGACGGTGGGATTGGAGGGTATATAAGCCTGGAGGGATAACACCTTTAGTCGACCTGCGAAATGGGCGGTGGAATAGCCTTTTACTTGGACAAGACACTGCGGAGCCCTATGCGCAGTTCATAACGACACCTGGCTGCGGCACCTGCGGGTAATACCTATACCCACGAACTTACTTCCCTTGTATAGGTTGTCACACGTCACAGATCAATAGCAAAAACAATCAAGTGATCAATCAACAATTGGACACGATAACCGTCTGGCCCTCTTTCTAAGCACTACCGCTACCGCACATATCTGTGTTGCGGGTATAGCACTTTTATTGAAGCAAAAAGGTTGACTTTAGGTGACGTTGAAATTTCTGTCGTGTTTATATCATCAAATGTCACAGGAATTGATATCTGCTCCAAGGTCTCACGCATATATTTCGCTTACAGCATTGTCATGTCTCATTACGCCGAATCCGACACATAGGGTATTCCACCTTACTGTTCCTGTCGAGTGCATGGTACAGGCTTACAACGCCAGGCCACCGACATGTATGTAACAAACACTCAGGTCAGACTTATGGACACTTTCACCGTTGCCACCAGTGGAATAATGCGTATGCCACGCCAAGGAAACATCATGTATCAATTGTCACACGATCATACAACGAAATGACGATTTCAAGAATGCTGGCCTACTCCCTACAGAAATGCAGGTCGACCCACCGTTCCTTCTGAATCTGCAAACCATGTTTGCCAAAGTAGCGTTCACTCTCAAAGTACCAACAATCAATTGCTCTGACCCAATTTCCGACCCCCCAGACATAACGTTCTAGTTCCGGACCTGCCAATGGCACGCGCTTCATTGTTTTCATATACCGTTCAACAAGACTGGCGTGTCGCATCTCAATCCAGTGCATGGCGCCGTGGATATCGGAATGCATCTCGTGCATAACATTCGTGACAATATTATGTACCCGATGTCCCGTGTCCCGTTCCACGATGTAGGACACCATATCCTGTTGGTAAAAACACTGAGGTATAGGAGCTAATCGATATCTTTGGTGCGAAACCTTACATTACCCAGAATGATGAAATCAACAGCCAGCCGCTCTAACTCTAGCACAGCCTCGTGATTGAGCAAGTTTTCGTCTATATCGGTATCCAGCTCAAGGAGAGCAAAGAAAGGGTACGCTCCCGCTGTACCCCTCCGAACAGTAAGGTAGTCCTCGATGCCACGGATTTTACCAAGCCGTCTATCTTCCGCTTCTTGAACAACTGCGGTCGTGTACACGTCCATGGTTTCCACGAATCGAACTTGTGCATGATGAGATGCGGTCTGGATTGCGCGAGCCCACATTCTGTGACAACCAGCAAGTTAAAATGATGCCAAGAAGAAGTACGTCTAGTCCCTTACTGGCGAGCCATTTCACCGAGAAGGCATTCGCCGCTAGGACGAGGTTTGTTTGGGTTTCTCAAGGCATCCATGATAATATCTCGTTGCGCTTGAACGCCATTTTCATCTTCAGCATCAGAGTACGCATCAAATGCGAAGGCGAAGTTCATGACATCAGCACAAGTGCGCAGCCTTTCTGTATGGAAGAGAGAAGGCTCTTCGGTTACTGTTTATAGGAACTTGTTGGCGACGAAACAGACCTTTATCAAACTTCGGGTACACGAGCGCAGCGCAAAGATCTTGAAACAGAATTACCGTCAATGTGCTGACTTGTATATGTATATCAGGAAGGATGCTGCTCACTAAAGTCGCAGGCATTGAAAGCCTTTTGCGTTTTTCCATCAAAGGCATGGAAACTCTCTACCCACGCCGACGATTCCGCTTTCACCTCTTCATAAAGAGGGTTAATTTCTCGCTGCCAAGGCCATTCTACCAGAGTGTCCGGAATGCGAAAACGCTCCGACTTCTGATCAACATTTGGCATCGTGATGAAAGGTGTGTTGAATATTACAAAATGGTATGGGCTGATAATGTTGGTATCCCAATCTCATCCCCCAGTTCGTTTTATCCTATCTGGACTTTCTTTTCAGTACCAGATGCAGATGTCCGCCCGTAAATTTAGGGAGATTACCATATGTCCTTCATTTGCGCTGCTTGGGAAATACAGCTTCTCAAAATCATCCAGTCTAGGCGATATCTAACTCTGCTACTTTACTATAGAGATAACTCATTGGTTGGCACTTGAGGCCTATAGTTGTTTCATGCTCGGGTAATCGTAGGCCGGTAGTGGTCGTACCACACGGGGTATACGAACATGCGAGATCACTCCATTCTCACATATAAAGCGGGCTTAACGTCTCAAAACTACAGTAGACATATGACCAGATATTCTCGATGGATTTTGGCGCGACAGCTCCACAGAATGTACAGTTCGGAGGACCCCCACATCTGCGAAACTGTCAACGGTTATTGGGTCAACAAATGAGATCTATGGCTTTCCATATTTCAAACAAAGCCCTCGGTCATCACGGACCGTTCGAATGCTGTATCCGTATCTATAAAGCATGAACTTTCCCTTGTTCAACTTTACCAAAAAAGATAAATCAAGTTTCCTGTCAATGGCAAACCACCAAGATAAATGATGAAATGATGACAAAGCATCCGTGAAGATTCCAGTCACATCCTTACGAGCTTGACACCCATTACTTACAGCGTACCGGTGGTTAATGGTTAATGCGCAAGTCATGCACGTACCAAGGCGTCTTTGTAGAAGAATGCGTTACTCACACCGGTATCAGTGGTTAATGGTTAATGCGCAAGTCATGCATGTACTAATGCGTCTTCGTAGAAGAACGTTATTTATACTCGAGAACTCAAAACGTGTCTTCACGTCTCTTTCAATGCTGGTGACGACGCCTTATCATCCCGCATATCCGTGGCCACCATAGGAATAGTAAAAAATGTACGTTCCAGTGACGCTCTTTGACAGCTTGGGGTGCACTTATTAAGGAAGGGAGCTGATCATGATGAATGATACCTGCACCGGGTGTGGAGCCGTACGTAAAGCAGGAACACTAAACTGGCTTCTGTTCTCGCCTCGTAGCCATTCTCTCGCCGGTATTTTCGCCGGTGGTATCTGATTGATGATGGATCAGAATCCGTCCAAGCACTTTAGGTAAAATGGTGAAGAAATCAGCTTTCTTGAGTTTGAATTAACCATAGCGCTTGAAGTGGCAGCCGATAATGCATTATCCAGTGAAGCCTTTCAGGCGCTGGTCAGACGCTACCTGGTCGGGACGGCGTGACTCGGGACGAAGAGAAGCCGCCAAAGAGCGTCTTTTACTTTCAAGTGGGGACGCCTTATACGGTGTGCTATATACCACCACCCCAACAGCTTTCGATATTCGATGATCAGTGATATAATAATCCAGTCAGCGTCTACAAGGAATCTACCGTGAGTCCGTAGAGTCATTATCCCAGTGCCTTCGTCTGTTAGTAAAATAAATACAGTCCAGATCCGGTGGACTCGACATGTTATCCAAAGAGATCCAAATTTAAATCAGAGTAATGGTCCCGGAGACAGCAGCTAACACCAAAGAATATACGAAGAACGGACGTAATCTCCATGCTGCACTAGTGCTGGTCTCATTGGCCACACTAGCGCTCGCAGTCACCGAGGTTAGAACAGGACCAACGCTGGGCGTGGGCGCAGATCCATTCGCACCATTTAACGCAAGAACTGTTTCTGACAGCGTCGCAAAACCGACAGAAGGAGGGCTATAGCGAAACACAGAGTATACACTTTTCTATGAGGATAAAGTCAGCAACAAAATGTTTATCAGAAACCAAGTCGCTGGAGAGTAAACATACGAGGAATGTATCGCCTATGACCCAAGGGGTTGAGCTGGTGACCTCGTAAAATGCACCAAGACATGACGAGCCGTTCGAATCGATGTAAGCGTATCGGAAATCAGAAGAATTTATAAACCAACTCGGTCCCCCAAAGGAAATCGACACGTTCACTTGAGTATCACATGCTAGGGTTGGTGTAAAGTCATCAGTAAGGCCGAGGTAAAATAAGGACACGGTCGTACGATAACTATAGAAACCTTCTAGTCCTACACAGGGCTGCGAACCTGGAATTTGTGCATAAATGGCTTGAATTTGTGCACTTGGGCCTACAACAAGGCTCGTCCCAGTATCGATGGCGCCATAGGCTGAGCCGGTAGGAATCTCAATCGAAGTATTTTGCACGGTAATGGCTTACAAATCTTCCGCTCAGAAGCGCAATATGAAAGGTCAAATGAACGCACATGTAATAGGCAAAGCCCAATATGGAGCCAGATTATCCAAGATTGGCTGATAATCAATATTACCGACATATAAACTGTCGTTGAGAAAACCTAGGAGCACGGAGAATGAACGATGAATGGGTATCTCCATTTGAAACTTAACATCGTCGTACCCATCGTGAAAGTACCTCCTGGCCTAGTTACATTACTCGCGCTTGGGGGATAACTGCAAAATACCGGTGTAGCTTTTGACGGTGGATACCAAGCCAACTCACTGAGAAATTTGAAAAGCCATGACGGGTGAATCCCAGACGCCGCTATCTGCCAGAGTTTGCCAGAATGGCATTGGATCACCTGGCTGTTGCCATCCGAGCCCAACAAGCCCAGAAACGGGACAGTTTGCTAAACGTACTGAAGTAGAATTGACTATACCTGTCGTTTTCAAAATGAGTTAAACATACGTACAGGTCATAATAGTATGAATTATACGAACCAAACATTTGCTTTTCGACTGCAAATCCTGCCATTTGTACAGTGTCTTGAGCATACATCCCAGAGACAGTCCCGCTACCATATGAACTAGAGAAAGGATCCGACAGATTCTGTGATGTCGACGACAGCGCAGTGTTATAGGGCACAACTTGTGTACCGTCGATATCGCAAGGCGTGGCATTCACCCAAAGGAGACTGGTTCGAAGTTGAGTTGGTGAGAAAACAGAAGTGGCCGATACGCACGATGAGCCAGTATCAAGTGTCACATCGAATAAAGCGGGTGGGGTGCCAATAGCGAGTGATGCGAAGTAGCTGGAGGGAGATTAGGACGGTTCTACAGAAAATACACGAAAAACGACCTAATATCATCCCCCTGATTTCCAACCCTAAGGAGATTTTGTAAGTACTACACCCCAAGAAGCCTCAGAGATCTCACAAGTCTGTCCCCGAACTCCTCCTGGAAGGTTGTGACGTTGTACCTCCATACTTAGCTAAAACTGCGTTTCTCAGATTCCTAGCCCGAGATTCCCACCCTTCGTTGCTGGAAATTGGAGAAGGTCGCTTTTGTAGCTTGACGGTCTGTCCCGACGTTGAATATATAAGTGGAGAATCTGCGACAGCTTTCAACAGAAGAGACGGCAGGGCAATAAGCACAAGAACTACTTTTCCCCACATTACCAGAGAATGGGAACTGGAGTCGTTCACATTGCGAGTATTGAACGTTATGTTTATATAAGAATGCAGTGAAATAGTTAGAACGTTCTCACAGGACACAGTATCGTCGAATTTGACCAGTTCAACAAGCGCTGTGATCGTGATGGCCTAGATTCGGATTCTATTTCCCTAGCCCCTGAAGCCATATTGGTCGACAATTATACATCAATCAGAAACTTGAAGCACATCCATCAAACCAAGATGATATGTGACATTCAGGTCGAACTTGAACGTTTGAACGTTGAACCGTGTCAAGTACATGTCGAACACGAACAAGAACAGACCATAATCGCGGAGTTGTTACGCGGTGCGCCTCGTCCACCCTACCAATAACCAATCACAGGATTTCGCTGTTAGGAAGTAGTTAGAACCACACAGCTGATCTGACGCTATTGAGAATACAGACAATCATATGAAAAATCCATAATTATGAGATGGATTCATATCAACGGCGCATCCTTGGGAATGCTGATCAACAACGGCTGTAACATACACACGCTGTTTGCTCTGGAGCACAGTATCGTGGTCAATAATGCTGCTTCTATGATAGTCCCAATCAACGTTTGCTAATAGCGCTATCCCAGTTTGACACAACGTGAAACACGTATCAGCATCTATTGAACGTCGAGGGATATCGTCTTCTATGTCAACCACGACTCAATGACACGATGACTGTGCCACCGACAAGGAATATGTTGATTAATTCGTATCTCTGGTTGATTTATGAGCGGAGACAGATTGATGAGTTCCGAAAAAAGAAACAAACAGACAAATAGGACTTGTGACATGGTTAATTTATGAGTATTGATACATTCCAGAAATTGACAAGGTCTCGAGCAATTTACCTGACCGTGAATTTGCTACTGGCACATGTGAGTGATCAGTATAGTATTCACGAGATTTATACCCACTTACGTTAAATAAAAATGACTCGTTCGAAAATTTCTACCCCTACAGTCGCTCTTAATGACCCCCATCTATTTCAGCGGTAGGCTGACTGTGACTACCATTTGATCCAACGAGACTAACATGTTGATGAGCCATAGACTTCCTGTATTCCACTAGCATTTCTATACTGATCATCTTCAGCCCCCAACGATCTGCGAATGCCCTACAATCGTCCCTTCGCGCCATGGAGCCCTGTTCGTCGTCATTGACCAGTTCGCACAGCACGCCTCCAAGAGGCTGATTGGTCAGCATGCAAAGGTCGACGCCAGCCTCGGTGTGGCCTTTTCGAGTAAGTACTCCACCTTCGCGTGCACGAAGAGGGACAAGATGTCCGGGTCTGGTGAAGTCGCTGGCATCGGCAGACGGAGAAACCAGGGCACGCGCAGTAAGGGAACGATCATGTGCGGATATACCGGTGGATGTTTCTGTTCGTACAAAAAGACATTATTGACAAATAGTACAGTACACGCAGTATAGACTCACTATGCTTGTAGTCTACGGTTACGGTGTAAGCTGTTCTATATCTTTCTTCATTTTGGGGTACCATCATAGGAATATCCAAACTTTCTAGCAGTTGGCCTGGCATCGATATACAAATATATCCACTGTTGAAAGGAGGAGTGAGAACCGGGTCGCAAAACAGAATGAAGATGCGCTTGTACCTCGTGTGCTTTATCATCCACGCCATTTTTTCTGTGGTACATTGGCTAGCGGACATGATCAGATCACCCTCGTTTTCCCTATTTTCATCGTCCATTACGACCAAAAATCCCCCAGAGGCAAATACAGCCAGAGCTTCATCTATAGGGTCGAATGCAAACGAAGTCCTTTTGGGTCCATCGGTCACTTGTTTCGGGGGCAAGCGATAATCTTGATGCAGAGAAGACTCGAGATGCTGGTGAGCTATACTTGTAACGGCTTCGCCGGAGGCTGAGTGTACCATATTGACAATTGTAAGGTTCGGGACTGAGGATATGGATGACGATTTCGGTAATAGTGTATATATGCAAACTTCGGAAACAAGATGTTATGCTGGCGGGCTCACAGGATGGTTGGTCATACACAAACACGAGAATGAGGATATTTGCGTGCGTTCCTGTGTAATCTTTGAATCATAGACCGATGTGATCCGTGTCCATGGTAAGTGAAAGTACGGAGACGAAACGGCTTTCCTCTGCCAAAGTCCTTTTTTCCATTGACTCAGCTGTAATGCCGCTGCCTAGCCGCCACCCAAAAGCCGAAGCCGTGCCGAAGCGAGGCAGACGTGGGCATTCGGCCATTTGCGGAAGAGCGAACCGGAACAGCTGCCTACAATTTTTGAGCGCAACACGGCCACATCTTCCGCATCCTCTTCCTCTCTCACTTCGAGCCTCTTTACTCCCCCGCTTCGACTTGGACAGGACATCCCAGTCAAGCAGCCCTAGAACATCACTTAGAGTCTTATAACTCAGGCTAATATATTCACGATGTCGCATTTGGCACCAACTGGTAAATGGGATGCCAGGTAAGTTGCTCGTCGCGTCAACTCGGCATTTTTTTAAAACTCACTTTTCTTCAAGGTACCTTGGCCCCGTTCCTCACGACTCTTCATATTATGCAAAGTGCATGCTCGGTGGTGTCCTTGCATGTGGTATCACACATGCTGGTATCACTCCTCTCGATGTTGCCAAGTGCAACATGCAGGTATGTTCATATCAACCTTATACAACCTTTTCTTTCTTGACGAATTATACGCAGGTCGACCCCGGAAAATACAAAGGTCTCACTTCTGGTATCGCCACTCTCCTCCGAGAAGAGGGTCAGACTGGTATCTGGAAAGGTTTTGGTCCCACCTTTGTCGGCTACTCTCTCCAGGGAATGTTCAAATACGGTCTCTATGAGGTTTTCAAGGATCTATACATGAACCTTGCAGGTGAAGAGATTTCAAACCAATACAAACCTGCCATCTGGCTTGCTGGTTCCGCTTCTGCTGAGGTCTTCGCCGATATCGCCCTTTGCCCTCTTGAAATGACCAAGGTCAAGATTCAAACGAGTCCTAGTGGTACATTCCCTACTGCTTTCGGTGCTGCCCTGTCCCAGATGAGCAAGACTAAAATCGAAACGCGTTATCCTTTCGGTTCGCTCGTTCCTTTGTGGTCGCGTCAGGTCAGCGCTATTCCGCACCTGCACTTGGCAATTTTGACTG
Source organism: Serpula lacrymans var. lacrymans S7.9 (assembly GCF_000218685.1). NCBI lineage: Eukaryota > Fungi > Basidiomycota > Agaricomycetes > Boletales > Serpulaceae > Serpula > Serpula lacrymans. The sequence goes on from NW_006763302.1 coordinate 319,305, forward strand.
ACATATTTTGTTTTTGTAGATCCCTTACACCATGGCCAAGTTCTTCTTCTACGAGAAGATCGTTCAACTCTTCTACACTCACGTCTTCACTGAACCCAAGGATAGTTACACCAAGACCACTCAACTTGGAGTTACTTTCGCCTCTGGTTACATCGCTGGTGTAGTTTGCGCCATCGTCTCGCATCCGGCTGATTCTATCGTCTCCTTACTTGGTAAACCCGCGAACAAGGGCAAGAGCTTTGGACAAATCGCCTCTGAGGTTGGTATCGTTGGTCTTGCCACCAAGGGTCTCGGCACTAGGGTTCTCATGATCGGTACTTTGACTGGTAAGTCTTATAGGTGTGAGATCATCGACTTGTTGCTTATACCTTTTTGTAGGCTTCCAATGGTGGATCTACGACTCATTCAAATCCTCCATGGGTCTCGGTACCACTGGTGGAAAGTAAACACGGCCTCACTGAAAATGTTTGTACCAGTGCATCATAACGCATATAATCTGACATTTTTGCTGACCTCTCGCTTGCAGGATATTAATTTGGGACGGACGTTTTTATTGTCACTATTACGACTAGTTTACCGGTTCATATTCGCTCTGGTTCATGTTTACTATTTACCCTTTTTTTTCGTTTTACATTTCTTCCACACAATAGAGAACACGAACGAACATACCCTAAATCCCCCCACTCTAAAACGTTCGCGAGAGCTATTCATGTTCATCGAAACTTGAAGGTTTGATTAAGTGGCCATTTTGGTCGGGTCGAAAGTTCTGCGCAAATTAGCTGACGTCATTCATTCGTTAAAAATGAAGAACAAGGTAACAAGCTAAATAGTCTCCTTTAGCCGACCAACATATTGATATGAAAGTCGATATCAATAATACAACTGGAAGGTAAACATGGACGGAGATCATCGAATGTCATTACTGTGGTACTTGAGATCTGATAGCGCCCATCGTGCATTATTCACAGTGGTGCGAGTTTCACGTTTATTACTGTGATGTTCCTTGTTGACCTTCTTGTTCAGCATCAATGATCACCCTGGAAAGACTCATGGATACGCCTTTATACATATCTCTTTCAAATAGGCTATGGCCGAGCTCTGAGCGCTGAGGCCTGAGCGCTGGCAATGATCAGGGAACTATAAATGTTTTCAAAAGACACCTGGAGGCACTGCTAACGCTAGCAAGCCGTAATGCGTTACCCGTAAGTCATGGCAGCAATACGGCTGGTAGCGGTGGAAAATATTCACCGAGGAATCCACAAGGTGCCCGCAAGAAAGAAAACCACAACACGCAAAAAGAACAAAATGTAAACGTCCTCGAGACGATGGCAGGTTGCGATCATTCGGCAGCCTGGTCGAATTAGCGTGCCGCGCTATATGCGCATTACTGTGGCAGCTCAGGCTTGTAGTCGTCATGAACAGCACCACACATCTCTGCATCATCGAACACGGGGTATTATAACCTCTTGTGGGACGGGCACTGTGTTAGGTGAGACTGCTCTACGGCTCCGAGCATCCTGGAACCTCAGATTGTAATAACTTTCCCTTACCCCTATGATCGTAGATCACCGGATGGCAACACACCGCGACTTCCCTCACGACGGAAGAGACTCTAATAGAACCCACAGCCTTTTCTCCTTTTTCTACGCTTTCCTCGGCCGATGACGTCGAGTAGGTCACCTCCGCAGTCCATTGTCCAGGAGCAGTACTCATCCGCGTCAATGATGCTGCGGACATGCATAGCTTGGAAGCAGAGTTCGGGCTTGGCTCATTGCATTGCTGTCGAGTACATCATGATTTTATGATTTTACGGCTGCGCATGTACAAACAGGGCTTGGAGCTGAAATAGATCTGAAGAGTATTATGGTAGGTTGCATTCAGTTCCACATATGTAGCATGACGGTATCTGATTTCACTATAAACTGCAGAGAAACTACATAACGGTTCGTACGTGTTTATATCTGATTCGGGAAGATCAAACGAAGTCCCAAACGTTTTAATGCAATCCACAAAACATAGGCCAAGGCAGATGGCATGATGCAGAGTAAGCCAGTCTGATATCATGATGGTTTTCAATAAGTACAATAATATTCTGATACAGATAGACTTGATCTAGACTTGATACTGGGACGGCGCAACGCAGGCAAATCCAGACATTCTTCTGTGATGAGGCTTACTGTAAGGTCCAGCTCTCCTATAGATTTCTGTCTAACCCACCCAGAGTTTTGCTATCGTCCTCCTGTGGCCATTGGCACCACAGGCAAGATAACTTTTTTTGCATCAAGCGCGGACAATCCACATTAGCTCAACGTCCAGCGTGCTGGTATGGAGAAAACCTCTGAGCACCCCACCTCCCTGAGGCCTCTCTGAAACCCCTTTCAAGCGAGCTGCTCCAATAAAATGTGTGCTTTTGTCCTTGAGTCTCTGTATCTCTCTTCCAGTCGACCTCTAACGCCTTTTATAGCAGTCACGCAGACGTGCCCAGCAGGCTGCATCCCGTACTGTTTGAAGGTTTCTTCGTTCTCATCCATCCATGTATACCTTGTCCTCAAGGCCCATAATAACGATAACAATAGGAACGCGTTTCTAAGTGGCATCATTGTACTTCATTGCGAGCTCTTCTTCTACTATCCTATTAACAACAGAGCTTTTCCCGACGCCAGTCTCGCCAAATATAATGACATTGCCACTGTCTTTACCTGTTCATGTTGCTTTGACAGTCAGGGTGAAGGTATAGGTTAACAGATGACGGTATACTGACCCACAAGAAAGCCCCAGAGTATAATAAGTACGTTCTTCACTCCTTTACAAGTTTGGTAGTACTGTCATGCTCAGAGGTATATAAGTATCTGAAGCCCCTGAATCGAGGAATTGGCGAGGTCGTCATAAAACATGTAGTTGTCGGTACGACGGCACGAATACAAAAGCTGACGAGAGGAGTTTCGATCAGCCTATGACCTCGGGGTCCTGGGTCTTGTATATTTGGCTTTTCCTACTAAATGCCCAGCCATTTTTTTTGTATTGAACGTCCTCCTCGCGTTGACCCTGAGCTTGTTCTGTTAAACAGTCATGCCAGTGAATATAAAAACTATATGGGGTACTCACATATCGCAATTGTCGTCACGCTGACTCGATGTATATTTATGCACCTAGTCAGCGTGATAACCGCCATTAGCAACCCAGGACTACATTGTGTACACGCTGACTCGATGTATATTTATGCACCTAGTCAGCGTGATAACCGCCATTAGCAATCCAGGACTACATTGTGTAGAGCTGTATAAGCATATCGAGATGGGCTGATAGTACCAGTGGCGGGTTTATCGAGGCAACGGGCCACATGTGAGTCGTTCAGGGGTTCGATCTTTCCTACTATTAAATGGCTGGACATTTTTGTATCGGACGTCAGATTTCCCAGCTCTTCTTGATGATTTGAAGAGCCCCTGATCATGAGCTTGTTCTGTTAAACAGTCGTACCCATAAATATAAAAACCATATGGGGTACTCACAGATCGCAATTATCCTCACGCGGACTCGGTGCATATTGGTACTATGTACCAAGTCAGCGTGATGGCATTAACAGCCTGGGACTACACTGCGTAGCTAAGCTGTACACATAGCGGATGTTGGGATGGTAGGACCAGTACTAGTTCTATGATGGCCGCGGTCTAGATCTCACCGGGCCGGTTCTGTCATTCGCCGTGACGTGCCAGTTGTATCTCAAGTTCCGAGCGAGTCCTATGTCAATGGCAATGGCACTTGGATCCTCGCAAAGCGGAACAGGAGCTCATAGGACTCAGGGAAAGTCTGACCTTAAACACCAATAAAACAATAAGAAAAAAAATGACAAAAATAAATATTTTGCAGTAGTCATGGTAAGCCGGGACGAAGATAAAGAGTTATTGCGCGGCGGATCAAGCAGAGATCAAACTTGGGGGGGGACAACAAGGGAAAGGTTGAAAAAAACGGCGACAGTGACGTGATTGGACGCTGGAAGCGCAATTTTCGCCGTCGTTTCAACATTTCATTGAATCACATCGAGAGTCGCTTATTAATATTGTGATCATAGGCTGTAGGAGATCCGGTTGGTTATGTGGCACACACTGGCAAACTTGAAGAATGCGCTGTGAACACTAATCTGGCCTCAAGTATGGATGACCGTAATTACCACTTTCAAGGTTGCGTCGAAGGGCTCACAAGCTTCGCATTGATATTTAAATATGCGGATCATGCATGGCGAGTAATGTTTTTTTTTTGTCGTTTGTCGTAAGCGTCGATCCCTGGATGAGCGAGAGAGAAATGTCACTAATGAGTAAAAACATGGTTTCATCGCATGTCTGAATCGGATAACTGTCTGATGCGGTCACATATGCGGAGGGAACCGTATATCCTGCTGTGGTATGAAAACGATTAGCTGCTTCGAATTAACTTGAATAAAAGGTTATCTGTAGCATGATGAGGATCTCTATGATAAATGCCAAAACATGCCACAGAGTGCACGACAGTCAATCTTGACGCTTGGAGCTCTAGAAGCCGAATCCGTCCATTATACATGGCCAATATAATTTGAACCTCCATCGTACTGCCTAGTATGAATCACAATGACGCACGTCAAACCAAGTGTTTGAAATTCAAAAGAAGAGGTGACGCACCGGAGTGCGAATATACCGCACCGCATAGACAAGCCCTCCGGTAACTGGCACGAGCATTCCGAAGAAACTTCCGGTTCAGGCAAAAAACTTCACTGTCAACTCATTACACCCGCTTCAAGTTTGACAGCTTCTTTCATTCAACACAAATACCCGGTTCTCCTCGCCCCGGCCAGGTAGCCAAATCCAATCCCGGGATGAAACGCGAAGTCTATTTCAGAGTCTCAGGCTTTGCCAAAGTTGGAGAATGAGAAAGAAGAAAGATAGCAGGAAGATTCTGAATACTGTAGATCCCGTAGATCGTTCAAGTCGATCAGCTTCGCGTGGGTATGGAGATAAAGGATTCAAGGGATCCTTCTGAAAGCAATTTCAAGAGCCCTAACACGTTGCACCAAAGAACGATGACAAGAGAGTGGGAGCATATGCATGTTTGTTACCGACATATGCGAAGGATATTCGAAAGTGCTTCATGTCAGTCCTACCGAAGACACGTTGCAAACACATGTATACGTTTTCCCCACACTACTCACAATGACACAGTGAATGGCGCCAGTTTCCTTCGAAACGAAATGTATCGGTTGATTTCTGCTCACGGTGTCACCAAGGGCTTATTCACCCCACTGCCCGAGACATAAACACAAACATACGATTTGTAGTGACTTATTTTTGGCTTGAATGGATGAAAGGAGAAATTGACAGCTTTGGACAGCGAACGCCAAGGATTGATTGATGGATATTTGGATGGGCGCTGGCTCTGGGTTGAGTTTGTGCAAGTCAACTCGAACTTGATAGGCTTCTATACAGGATTTTCCAGAGTGACATGTAGATTTCACACTAGAACACTCGACGGCCGTTTGCAGCGCAGCAGACTCAGCCCGGGATCTGCGACGACAAGGCCTCCGTGGGTGTTTTTCTTCAGAGGAAGCATGAGAGTCTGCCGCCATGAGGCAAATATCAGTGGCAACATACGAGGTGCCAACTGAACGTTGCTCGGTTCAGAGTCTCGCGAGTACTTCCGCGAGGCGTTCCAGGTGAGCGCTTCTGGGAGAACAAGCTGGTGGGAGATTTGTGATATCATAGAGTAGGTTTTTGATATCAGTTGTGGCCTGTGTTGCGACTTGATAAGACCTGTGCGCCACCGCGCCACTGCAAGGATAGTGATCCGATTTCTGGTTAAAGGAACAAGAGTTATTTGGTATTATGAGAGAAAGAACAACTGGCCCCATTTGAGCGTCATGAGACCAGTGTTCGGCGTGGATTGGGGAATTCAGGGGTAGAGATAAAGAATGCAATGATAGTGGCGTTACACTATGTCCAGTGAGCAAAAGTTACGGTCCGAAGATACTTATGAAGGGACCTGACTTGCTGCCTCCGGCTACAATAGCGATGAGATACACGGCTTAGATGGCACTACAGCCGCAGCAGACCTGGATAGTGTAGCGGTACGGTTCAACAAGCAGCCGCAGCGACAGCGACAGCATTGTGGATTCGGATGGGATGATGGACCGTGAAAGGGCCAACATAGGAGTTACAAAATTATTTTACTCATTTTACGGGATGTTTGCCTGGGCGGGAACGGATCGAACATAATGTGAAACGATCGGATCTGAGCCTGGAAAGGAAAATAAAATATAAAAACAATAATTGCCCTGACTGGATGTGATCACGTGAAGAGTGAAAGCTACAATTACAACCCGGAAGGCTATCCCGACTCGGATTCCATCCAACGCCGCATTGCTTTTGGCCATATAAAGACTCTTGTTCTCTCTCCTCCTTCTTTTTTTTGTTCGCTGTCTTGCCCGCATCCCGTCAACGCGTCTCGTCTTCAGTTCCATCTCACCTCCCATCTCAACGTCGTCCAGAACAACTCCAATCATGTTCTGTTCCACTTATTCGCCTCTCTTCACCATGGGCCTTCTTTCTGAAGGTTCTAGTTCTTCCTCCCGCTTACCACCCCAGACCATTCCCATGAGTCCCAAGCTTGGAAGCGTACGCTCAGACACGCTCTCTTCACCTTCGGGCTCCTCGCAGAAAGTACAGTCGCCCACAGAAGAGGGCTCTGCGTTTTACTTCACGCTTCAGACAGGCAGGGATACCATCGAACTGCGATCGTTTCTCTCCCTAGATTTGGCAGAGCACAACATGCCTCCAACTCATCTCGGTAGAAAACCATCCAATGCCTCGAAATTTACTACCTGGTCATCTGCCTCTGATGCTCTCTCACCGTGAGTATTGCGTTTCAGCGCTCTTCGTCTGTGGCTATACTGATCAGCCGTTCCAACAGACGAGCCGAAAGACCGTTACGAACATTCAACTCTCCTCCTTCTCCCATCCCCACTCTTCGTCGACCCTCTCGCGAGTCGCTGCGTAGCATTCCCTCGCCAAAACCTGCACCTTCTTCCATCCTCCCCGACATCCCTCAGATTCTTGACCGCCCTCCACGTCTGCCGTCTATCCCACCGTCACCGCCTCTCTCGATATTCCCATCCTTGCATCGATCCTCGTCTTCCGCTCCCGCTGCCATAAATATATGCTCTCAAGTTACGTCTCCTTCCCCTCCCTCGCCAAAAGCCTCTTCGTCTGTTCGCTCAGGGTCTATCAGTTCGCGCGACCGACAACGGATCCGAATGGACACTCTGGCATGTCTAGAGGGCCGTTCGTCAGCTGGCGACCACATTCCTAGGTCGCGGCTACGACACAATTTCATGAGCATGAGTGCTGACGAGGACGAGGACACAGAGAACGTCGTGTCTCCCACTTTCCAAATCAACGTTGAGGAATTTGCCGCCGTAGCAGCTGTCGAGGAGGAAGAAGACGTCGTCATCCCGCCTTCTCCCCACAAGCCTCTTGCTTCTCGACTTCTCCCTGCCCCTCGACGAACGCCTGCTCAGCCCCAGTCGCGCAAAAGAGGAAGCACGATAGAGTCCTGGTTCCCGTTGAGGAGCTTCATCGATCTCAAGGAAGATGATCTGCCTTCCTGGAACTGGAGAAGCTTTATCGAGATTGGTGGCGCCTCATAATCCGCCTACGCTCTTTCGACGATCCTCTGTACAAGCTCAAGCTCGGCTACTTGATTTCCTTTTCACGTTTGTATTCCGGCGGTCTTCCTACATGCTGGACATTGTCAAGTTTCTCATCTCGATTCGCTGCACCGCGCTTCAAATATTTATCTTGAACACTCATACAGCCTTTTAAATCATGCATTGTTGTCCAAAAAGATAGTTCACTTTCATCCTTCGTTACTCTTATTGTAGATCATAAATTTTGCTACACTTATCACTACCCTAGGCTTTATACTAATAATGTCTTTCGATTGTTCTTTCATTTCATTCGATGTATGTATATCCACTGTCTGTCTGTATGTCGCATCTCTCCTTAGTTCTTTGCATCCATCAATGCACCGTTGTTCACTGCACTTCGCTGCCACTGGGCTTCTAGCTACGTTTCATGATTTTGAAGGCTATGGTGATGGTGGATCCATGCTATGCTTGCCAAGGATCAACGAAGTCGAACGCTGGTGTTCACGCTTCTCTGTCAACCGTTGCACAACGTTACAACCATGGTGTATGATAAATCAAAACAGTATGTAAAAACACTTAGCCACACGAAGCATCCACATTGATGCGCCATTGACAACGGCTGACTCTCACCTGCAGAATACCCTGAATACAGGTCCTGTCCTCAAACAACCAAAAAGGGAATAGCCATTCCTGCTCGTCGGGACTCGGTGCCTGGCCCTAAGTCGCAATGATACCAGGTATGGAACGTTCTGTTTTGTTTACAAGGTTTTGCCAAACAAACCGCAATGACAATGTGCATGTGCCAAGAATGATGAATATGGATTATCATGGATTTTTTTCGAACCTGAGCCCCGCTCAGCTCGGACAGGGTGCTAGCTCGATATGGCAGCTTTCAATTTTGACTCAGGTTCGAGACGACGCCACCATTGATGGTGGGTGCTGACGTTGGAGTCTTTCATTTCATGTGACGGGTAGTCGCCCTTGCTGACCTAATTCAATATATTGATGATAGTCGATCGATATCTTGTAAATAAGGTCTGCTTCAAAATAACGGTGGCGTGCAGAGTGCCCCCCCTTCGGTCAATACAGCAAAAACACGAACACTATTCAAGCTCCGTTGATTGTCAGCAAGCTCAGCACTCAGCGAAAACTCTATGCTAATCACTATGCCTGCCTCATGTTGGGTCAGACGAAACTGACCATTCGCACCGGCGTACCTCATCCAGGAGGTCACGTCCTTCTGCCTGGGCAGCCTGGACACTGTCCGAGTGTACAGCTATGGCCTTGATGTTCAAGTTGACCATCTCAGCCACCTGTTCTGTTTGGTAAGCCCGATTATTTGTCGTGGTTAAGCTACTCACCTGAGTATTTCCCAAGGCAATGAGAGGGGTTACAATTAGTATAACTGGTGTTGTCGGTAAGTCCTCAACTCCATGTACTGGATTTGTGATTAATCTTGAATTAACAGTAGCAGGCCATAGAAGACAGCCGTTTTGCCACCTCCTGAGCTTGTCATTCTTGTGAAAGCCATTGGCTTTGTTTCAGGTTGTATAGCTGCTATGCCAGCATTAGAATACATGTATCAATGTATCACCAGTATATATTTTTTCGTCTGATTTCACTAAGTCCTTGCTCTATCTATGCAATGCCGAATAGGCCGTTAAGCCGATGTGTGCCGTGCAGTTTTCTCTCTACTTAAAACCACCGAACGGGGGCACCCACCAAATCAGCGTTATATTGGACTAGACTATGTGACGGGCTGGTATCAAATCGATAACTCTGGCCCAGGGTATGTCAGGAACTTCATTTCGTTTTGAAACAGCACAGTAGTAGGTAACCATACCAGGATCTCTACAGCACAGTGTCACTTGTACAGATCTGAAACTACCCCACACGTCCTAACCCAATTGCAAACCGGGGCAAATCTCAGCCATGGATTTTTATCGTCAAGGTGATTGCATACTCTGGGCTGGTACATAGGAGCCGGAAACAGATGCGGTACCTGCCACAGACGTGTCTCGTCTCGTCGATCGCGGTAAGGTTCCAGATTGAAGAAGATTCAAGACCACTGAAATTTCAGCTCTGGCGCATCTGTCATATTAAACAGGAACCCCGGCACCGATCAACCTTTACCTCCATGACACGCACTAGTCAAGGAACGAGATCGGTAGCACCCTCAGACCAGCTTCTCTGTCCAAATGCGAACGCAGTGATCGATCGGCCTGAATGTTCTATTTACTGGCACCCAATAGTTTACCCAGCAGCCCAGACGCAACTGCAGCAGCGGCTGATGATGGCGTAGTAGGTCTTTGAGGTGCCTGTGCCGGTGTAGGCACGTACAGTTGATTTGGGTTTGATGGAGGCCGCGAAGGGTAAGGTGGAGGACGCGAGGGGTATGGTGGAGGGTAATTCGGGGGGTAATTCGGAGTGTTACCCATTGGATGTGGCGAGAGTGGAGGCACTGTGTAGATAGCAGGGTTGCTAGGTTGAGAGGGAGAACGTAGATGTTGCTGTGTTTGATGGCGAGCGTGCGGGTGTGATGAAGATGCTGCGACAGATGGAGGGGCGATCGGTTGCGACTTTGCGAATTTGGATGCATCTGCCGGTGCGGCCAAGATAAGACTCATAGCTGGAATCACACTCAGAAGGCTGCTGCTTACTTTTTGGTTCAGCGTTACTTGTACTTTTTTTATCTTTGTCTTTGTCTTTTTGTTTCGCCTTCTTCTCTTTCTCCTTATTCCCTTTACCACCTTTCTTTTTTGTCCTTTCCATTTCACTTGCGATATTTCCAGTAATATATGCGCTTGAGCTTGGGCCCGTCCGCGGCTGAAGCTCGGGCATGTCTATCTTACTAAGGTGGACAACCAAACTGTTTGGTGGGGTATACTTTTCCGCTTCTTTCCCTTTATTCTTGTTCTTGTCGTCATCCAGGTTGATGATCCTAGGTCCTTTCTTTCCAGGTGTTGGGGTGGTATCGTAGACAACGTACTGATGAAGGTCAGATTCATCCGACAACCCTACAAGTCCAGTGTAAGTTGCACCATGTACGCCCGTGAGAAATAAAACCTACCAGCTTTATGTCGTATCCGTTTTGTCTCTTCAACTACCTGTAGAACTTTAGGAACCTGCGCTGCACTAAAAGAACGAACAGTGATAAAAAGCATCGCATCATCCTGCGAATGAAGGTAAGTAATATAGAGTGTGAGAATTGACGAAGACTTGCGTCAAGCATATTAGCACAGTATCGTGCATAATCGCCTACATTCCCTTCTTCCGTAACTGAAACCTCGTTCACTTCACCTCTCGCTAGCTGCATCTCTACAATTCGCTCTATTCCGGTTTTGGGCGCGGGTTTTGGAGGTGGGGCAGGGGGAGAGAGGACTGTAGGATCTGATGTCTTGCGTGAAGCCGTGCCGAAAAGGGTCTTTGGTGCAGGTGGTATGGCAGAAAGTGTAGTAGCGGCAATTGAGGGAGTAGATGTGTCAGAGTTGGGGTCGTGATAGACATCACTCGCATCTCGGAAGGAGAGTAGAGCGGTGAGTATCACGATTTCCAGACCCTTCCGATCCTCGATGTCGAATCTGAATGCCGAGTAACGATCAAGATCAGACTCTCGAGCCGTCATCACCGTGATGAACGCTACATACCTATTTAGATTATAATCAAGAATTTGGATGGCAGTTGTTTTGATTCTGCCAGGGGGTTCTTTAGTCACCGCGACGAGAACGGGAGGGTCCGGTTTGCGAATCATGAAGCATTCTTCACGTTTCCACTCGAATTCATGGCTATCAGAAAGACGCGATGAGAAAGTAATATTGGCGCCCAATTTAATCACTTACTCTTCCCATTTGAATGCCCACCGGAAAGTCAGCGTGCCGACGAACTTGAGTTCGACTATTTGATTTGGATTATAAAGTTCTAATGTCTTGTGTTTGCTGGTTGCACTTGGAGCTGTGGCAGAAGCCAGCAGAGACTCGGCTATTGGGTCTATTGTTGGCCGCCCGTAGGAAGATGCGAATACGTTAGGGCAAGATCAAGGTCTCGACGATAAGACAACATACCGTAGACTTCAATTTTATACACTTGCCCGGGAACACGCTGTTTCCTGTAGTGCACGTTCCCTGAGGGGTCCACGAGGTCCAGTATCAAGCCACTGGAATCGGATTTGTTCGGTATAACATGAAGGGTGAACAGGTTCTGGTCGAGACTCATGGCACAATGCTGTATTGATCAGAAGCTCTTCCAGAGAGCTATATTTTAGGGTATGATTTTGATGATTGGTATGTTCCTAACGAGCAGGCCAGTCCAGACTAGTGTATGAAGCAGGAGGAGAGTGATATGATGGATTCAGAAGCAATGGTGTAGCTTTTCAGTGGTTTATGCGTTGAGCTGCGGTGTATCAAGTGGTGGGAAGCATCAAAAAAGCACAGGGAAACTTACTGCGGCGGTATATATGGTTCCTTTGAGTACTCTGTAGTCGGTGTGTACTGCGATGATGCTGTGTATGAATATGGTGAAGAGTGACCGACGTTCCCACGGTGCTTACTTGCTGTTATGGCCAGTTCTTCAAACTGAACGAGAGCATGCTCAACACATCTACAATTGCGTAAGTACATATAGATGGATTTCAGTTGCCTTCAAGTTTGGAAAATCATGTAAATGAAATTAGAGACGTAACGAACGACTACGAGATGGGTGGGCTATGGGGTTGGCGCTTTCCTTCCACTGCACTCCTATAAATGCAAACATCCAGGTGTCGAGGTTACAATTCCTCCTAGCATCAGTCAGGACTTTTCTCAAGGATTCGCTATGGTAGCATGACGTAGCGGACTCAGGCTTTCAACGTTGTGTCGCCTTCCAACATCTCGATATTTCGTCGACGTATTCTCAGAGGATGATTTAGAAATTACACAAATATATATAAAGGTCCATCTTGCACAAGATCAATTTGAACTATCTCATCATAACGCCGGACTTTCAGTGGCATTTTCCTCATGTGGCCCTCAAATTGTTTTTTGCGTCGCTAATAACTTCATTGCTGGAACTGTGCCATGTCTACTGGGGGTTTTTCTTTTCTTTCTTTTTTTCTTCTCTTCCGACATTCGAGGACATCGAGGATGTTCCCCCAGATACACGTACTTATATCGAAGTTAGGAAGACTATCAATCCTACCTTGGCACGATATCGTCATTGGTTCTTCCTCGTACTGGAACTATCTTACGATAGGATTCGACGATGGTACGCGAATTGGAAACTCCTGAACTATCACTACCCCGTGACACTTTCCAGTTGTGGGAAGCAAAAGCTATTCAGACCATCCACAAACACAATACAACTATGAGATGTTTTCGAGGGTATAAAATATATGGCTGGGTCCTCGTCCTCCTCCGGTATCAGTAAAAGGTTGTTTAATTACAGTATATATTACTTGCATACAGATGATCATGATCGTTGTACCGCCAACGCCGTTCACAACACACTATGATCCACCTCGTTAATTTTCTGTACAATTATCTCCGCCTCCTGCTTCGGGATCCCACACTGCTTCCTCAACGCATTTTGCATGTCATGTTTGGGCACTGGTTGAGGAGCAAGGTTTTGAATGTGCCGCGCAACCCATTTGTAAGCGTCTGAAGCTGAAATAATTACCAGAAAGGGTCGGGTATAGATGAATTCATTTTTTCCAAAGAATTCATGGGGCTAACTCCGCCTGAAATTCCGATGCGTGTTATCGAACTGACCAGACACAGCTATTAGTCTCTTTACGCCCACGCTATGTCTCGCTCTACTCAACCTGCCGACGACTACAACGATGATCTTGATGATATCGACGAATTTGACGAGAATGGGATGCCTGGAGGCCCCCTGACCATTAAGTGGACATCGGAACGTACAGATCGTCTCCTGGATTGGTTGGAACAAAATGTTCAGAAACGACATCTGCTCTTCTCCAACTCCCAGGAAGATGCCAACAAAGAGAGTAGGAAGAAGGGTCAGGCAAAGTTGAGCAAGGTTACGATACATGGGGAGATAGCTCAATTTGTATTCAGTGGAGATAGGGATCCAGTCATACGCAGCACTCTCAAAGCCAATCCGGGAAGGTTTGCAAAAGCTGTCGATAACCACATTGCCTCGTACATTGTCCCTCACATCTATTCAAGTCAGGCCAACTCATAACTTTCTGTTCAGACTCAAGAAAAAATACCGTCAATCTTGTACAACGCTGGGTCATACTGGAGCTGGTCTCACTTTTGACCAACTAGAAGGGAACCCCGACTACAAAGGACCAATTGGTGCGTTCCTACATTAGTTCAGGTCGCCTTTTCCTTTGAGTAGCACAAACCACTGACTATTTGCATTATTTATAGGCGTGATCACTACAAAATTCAAGATCTTCAACCGTCTGCATGGCTTTTGGCAGAAAATCCCCAACTATAATCCGTTCACAACATCGTCAGATCCAGACCAGGATCACGAGGCGCAGGCATTCGATATGTTGTTCCCAAACAAGCGTAGCCGGAGTTGAGCTGACCATCATGCAGCAAGTGAACCCGCAATGCAGGTCCACAATCAGCTACCTCAACAACCTCTCCCCCAGAGCCATGGGTATGAGGATTATCAGCATTTCCAGAATGACAACTTTGTCCACCAACCGTTCAATCAATTCGCTCAGTTCAGTCAAATCCCTCCGCATATCAACCATCACAGTAGTTCTCTCGCCAATTCTGGCATGGTATCTTCAGCTTCTTCCTTGCCAAACAATTCATCACTACCTTCGCTACCGTCTATCGCAATTGATCCTAGTTTTTTTGACCCAAACGCCGCCAGCCTTTTCCCAGGAGCATACCATCAATCCCTTTCTTCACTTTTCCAGATGAACCATTCTTCCCACTCTTTCGGTTCTTCATTTGACGATATGCAGCCTCGAGGTCTCCAAGGTTTAGAAGTCGGACATCTACAAGTGCGTGATGTACCATTTCAAGATATACCCTTCCAGCTTCCAAGTTCTCCTGTCTCTGGATCCGTGTCTGGACACTCTGGTTTCTTTATGAACCAGGCTCCCGCTTCTCCCGCCTCGGGCCACTCCAGCTTCTACGCAAGCGTACCTCCAGGCTCTCCATCCTCTGGCCAGTCTGGCTTCAGTGCAAATCCCAGCGTGAACCTCGTTCCTCTCTCACCTAACCCTGGCTTCTTTGCGAACCTTCCCCCGTCTTCTCCCATTTCTCGCTTGGCCTCACCTCCTCCCCCCGTCCCATCTAAGCTTACTGCAACTGCGCCCGCAAAGATTGTCAAATCGGGAAAACGGCCATCTGCTGTGACCGTCAGAGAGACACTCCGGGCCCAGTTAGCAACATCGTCAGGCAACGAAGTGAGCACAGAGCGTCTTATCACCACAGACAGAAGGGTCAGTACAAAGGACGCTGGGACCCCACAGTCTGCAAAGGTGGACGACAGGCCACGTAAGCAGCCACGATCTCATATTGAGGACAATGTGTCCTTGATGCAGAAGGTGATGGAGCCTGTTGCGCAGGCTATGCAAGGACAGCAAAGCCTTGCACAGGAGGCACTCCAAGTTAAGGGAGGTAAGGTAGCCGTGAGGCATGCGAAGTACACAGCCATAGCAGAACGTGCACGCAGCGACAGGCGGTCGAAAGATAAGGAAGCCACTGTGTTGGAACACGAACAGTTCAAGGAGAAGCTGCAGTTAGTTAACAGAAGTCAGGTACAAAGGGAACGAGAACAGCGACAACATGAGAAGGACATGTTTGAAATGAAATTCAAACTCATCCAAGCCGTCAAGGATATCCCTGGTGTGGATAGTAGCATCATCTCTTCCCTTCTCGCCAACAACTCTACCTCGCCTGCTCCCTCTTCACTGGTGTCCAATTTCTTTGAGCAGTCAATTTCTGGCCCTGTTGCTTCCTCTTCCACTTCCATATCCACCTCTGCTTTCAATTCTCGTGTATTGGACAATTATAAAGATTACAGCGGTGATGATGACGCTGATGATGACGCTGATGACAATGAAGACTCAATGGCAGTTGATGGGGGGTTGTACGAGTGACATCATACTATCATGCTTGTTCTGAATCATCGCTATCTCTGTACTATCTTATTTTTTGTATGTTTGTTGAGCAATCATAGTGTTGTGGTATTTGTGAACAAAGTATTACATTCAATGTTTACAGGTTCAGTCTACATAAAGATGACTAGAAAAAAGTCCCAGCATTAAACGATGACGAAGTAACTGACCCTCGGGTATATTCACCCCATCAACGACACGAGGTGCTTCTGGCAACTCACAGGCAACAGCTATATCGTCAGGTACATCCTCGGAAGCTTCGCCCTGATTGTCATCTCGCCCATCATGGTTGTCAAACCCGCCATCATCATTCCACCTTTCAGCACTGTTGTCGCCTTCTATAAGAATCACCAAGTTGTGCAAAATAAAACATGAACATAGCCACATAACAGCCCACTGATGCCTCTGGTGTGAACTGATTTGTATCCTGAGTTCTCGCAGAGATTGAAATCGGCCCTTGAGTAAGCCGATTGCATGCTCCGATCGGATCCGAATACGTGAGAGGTAGTAGTTATAGTGGCGCTCGCTTTGCGTAAGGTTACCATTTGTGGGACGCTTAAACGGCGCCACACACCATTTTTGGAGGGGGTATGCCGAGTCTGCCCACAGCCACTCGCCTTCGTCTAGAAATGCTGTGTGATCGCGAAAGATCTGAGTGCTTTCAAATGCATAGGAGTCGTGGACGCTGCCTGTATGGCCCAGACCGTAGTCAACTATCCGTAGATTGTGCGGCAAGATAACGATCTGGGATTAATTAGTCAATATCTGTATGTAATATTTGTGATCGGGACAACGCACCTGAGCGTTTAATGAGTAATTTGATGAACGATCGTACCAGGCCTCGCCAAAATGGCTTGGCTTTTGGAACAGCAGGAATGTTGTCCCATCTACTGAAAGCCAGCCGTTTTGCCATGATGGGCAGACCTTTGACCCTGCATAAGCTTTAGCTTTTATTTTTTCCTCATTTGTTGGTTTGCACATAACCATGTCATGCAGGGAAATGAGCGCGACAACCACCTGCTTAGTCAATAGCGCTACTGTGCCGGCTGATACTCCAGCCCATTCGGCTACATCATCGCATGACACAGCATTCCCGTAATGTCCGGCCCGAACAAGAAATATGGCGAGCTGGAGGGAAACAGCGTACTGGGGGTTGTTGGACTCGTTATGAAATATTGGGTGGTTCTCGATCAGGGTCATGATTGCATCAAAAGTTGCCGGAAGCACGCGGAGCTTACGCGAGAAATGGCGGGTGTTGTTATGGCGAGCCCACTCAAGCAAGCCAAGTTGGGGCTGCTGAAATGCAGGTGCTTTGGGAAAAGAAACCCTGGTCTCTTCCACCGTTTTGTGTAGCATCATGTATACTACGGATGTGACCTGCATAAGTGTGAGCTGAGTGATTGGATGTGATTGATACCCCATATCCTCAGCATCGTTGTCCTCACCACCCTCTGACTCTCAATCAGATTCTCGATCCGACTCGCCTATGCCGTCAGACCCGCCGCTAAGCGATAAGCTATCCAAATTGAGCCCCAACCCCAACTCTGATCCCACATTGGAGCTAACCGAGTCGCTGGAGTCGGAATTACTTGATGATGACGTTGAAAGGCCGATAGACAACTGGGCCGGTTGTTTCAGGGAGGCTAGCAAGTTGTTAAGTAGCATCGTTTGTGAGTTGATGAATAAACTGTTGAGAGCATTGAGATGCTGATCGCGGATTGTAGGACAGTGTCGACTCATAGTTACGATGTATTTGTGGGGGGGAGGCTCAATCTGATCTGATTTTATATATATACAACCTTTGTAGTCTGACTTTGTATATCTGATCGAGAATTCATCTATACCCGACCCTTTCTGGTAATTATTTCAGCTTCAGACGCTTACAAATATCCACTTTTCTTTTTTTCAGGCTCCTGAAAATATTTCAGCGTTTACTTCGAACGACGCTATTTTCTCTTGCAATGCACGGCGGCTAAATAGGCCACGTGTATCAGAAAACATTATTTTTGCACAGGAATGTCATTTTGCAATCCTGTGTGATAAGACAGGCACTGCCCTATCACGATGTGGCGACTGGCGTAAAGCGTACATTTCCGTCAATTATAAACCTCGCCAATCCTCGTGGTTTGAGATCAGTTGTAATTAAAGATGGAAAGGAAGTGATAGCATCCTAATCATACTCGCAAGTATATCCTCAAGTCGTTCGGATCTAGATAAGATAGAGGGTCTCAGAACTCGCAAATGAGTCTAAGTATATTCAAGTAAGTACCTAGATAAGATAGAGGGTCTTTACTAATGGTTAGCTAGGTATTCGAAAGGGTATAACATAAGGGTCTCACCTCAGAACTTGCGAATGAGTCTGAGGTGCTACGTGGCAACCAGGCCACTTTATAGGTAAGACAGAAGCAAAAATTTTCTGATGATATATAGTGGTGCACGGGCCACCCGTACTTACTCGCCTTCCTTTCTAGGCGCTTCGTGTTGGCTTGCCTCTTCACTCGAAACTCTTCGTCCAACATATCCTTGAGGAACACATAATTGTCAGATAAGGTGGTGATTTATCTTTTCCAACAGCGTGTTAACTGGATAGTTTGTGATACATGCCTACACGTTGTAGCCTGTTGTGTATTCGTAAAATGCTGCGCCGCTGGATTTCCGCCATCAATTATGTTTTAGGTTTGTATGATGCCCCGGACTCAGTGGCCCTCGAGTGGCCTGTTACAATTGACATACTGGCACCTACTTACACTTCACTATTTTGTACTTTTACTTTTCATTTTCCAAGTCACATGACTGATCATGTGACCATTTATTTTACTTTACATTTTCGACTTTTCATAGTCACATGACCAGTCATGTGACACAACACCTGACCAGTGTCTAGACTCATCATGTGACCGGTCACATGCTAGACATCAGACTTTAAACTTTATTTACAACTGTACAGTACCTCATATATTTTAGTATATGTACAGGAGCAATACATGGGGAAGGACTCAGCGAGTCCTCCTGTTGTCTAGCACAACAAACTTGTTGAAACCTAAGGGGTGATCCCTTCTTTCCCTCTTCTCTCTTTGCTTGTCTGAGTTGTGCGCCAGAGTAAGAAACTCTTGGTCGTTACATGGCCTGTGCTGGGACACCCATTTTGTCTAGAAGTGGCCCAGCAGTGTGATTCTAGCATGTTGGCAAAGCCACCCTTGGCAGCACTGTCGAGCGGTTCCCACTTTCTATCAGACTGGTTTCTATGCATTGGGGAATGTGTCTCAGAGCCAGCCTCATGGAAGAGGCTTACCCTTATATCCTAGTTTGGATCTTGATATATGTAGGCCTTGTATATGCAATATCTCCGATTAACATGTAGATGGTCTTGATATCCTCACGGGAGGCTCACCTCGGTATTTCAAATCTTCAAGTTGGTACTCTCTCCAATCATGACATCAGCGGTGTTTCTTGGTCATCTCAATATGTTTTCTAGAGCTCTTTTTTTGAAGGCTCTCCATTTGTAATTGTTGTGCAGGCTTATTATGTTCTTTTTTGTGCAATATATGTTTATTTCAGATTACATCGACT
Source organism: Serpula lacrymans var. lacrymans S7.9 (assembly GCF_000218685.1). Taxonomy (NCBI): domain Eukaryota; kingdom Fungi; phylum Basidiomycota; class Agaricomycetes; order Boletales; family Serpulaceae; genus Serpula; species Serpula lacrymans. Next base: position 338,627 of record NW_006763302.1, read on the forward strand.
TCCAAACCTTTCGCAAGATACAATGAGCACACTGATATAGCCAACACGGCAAATAATGAAAGTGTATATACAACTATCACTAGGTGCTTTTAGGGCGGCGCTGGATGTTACGATAACACAATTTTCGGACCTTCCCTTTAATTTTATTCTCCGCTTTAACCTTGTACTTTAGCTTTCACACATGGTGCCACGCGGCACTTCCTCTTTTGTCCAAACTCCTCTTTCTCGCGCCGCGTTGCCTTTCTTCTTATTATAGACACAACTCTCTCACACAGTGGAGCTGGCCATGCGGGCTAGGCCCCATGACATCATCAGCCACTGTCTCTATCAAACTATATAGTACACATGTACAAATAACCCTGTAGTAGTATATATACCCCAATAGATCCAGGAGACTCCTCAGCGAGTCCTCCTGTTGTATACCAACTAACTCTCTGCATCCTAAGGGGTAACCACTCCCTCATCATCTTCCTTATAGTGTGTTCTGTGTGCGCCAGAGTAACTAACTCTTGGTTGTTACATTAGGACTCGCTCTGTCTACTCTCTCACACGTTTGTGCAAAAAGTCCCACTGGGCACCCGGACTCCAGGGTGAAGGAGATTTGGTTATTGGTTGGGAATATCCCACATAGCAGATGGGTGCGCTCTTCGCGACGGCCTTGTAGTGCTTTGGGAGAAGAACCAAAACCGTTGATACGCGGCCCCCAGCGTTAAGGGGAGTACTTAGCTCAGCAGTCGGTGTGAAACCGCTGTTGATTAGAATTAAAATACAAAACTTCAATTTCTCTTTCCTCTGACCAGGCCGGGCACTTGCCTCCGCCAGTTGGAGAAGGGTTGACAGCTTAACAAGCGGACCACCCCCTGACAACCGTTTGGACCAGGGTTTCTTACAAATACTTTTTATATAAATTTCAAATACTATAGTGTGGGTAGTCAGAGATTGAGATCCAATACTCAGCTGGGAAGAGGTTGATCCGCAGATAGCAAGCGGGGACCCCCAGTTACCTTTTTTTTTTACTTTACAAAGAGAACAAGTCAACATGTCGTCGCAACAAGATATGAACAGTCTGCTGCACGCCATGCGTGCACAAATTGCAACATTAACCTCTCAACTTGCCGAGCTGCAAACCAACCCCCCTGTGGCAACCCCCTCGGTCGAGAAGAAATTCAACAAGAAAGTCGAAGTCGTCGTTGACCCTGGCACCTTTGAAGGAGACAGAGCGCGATTCGCCGAGTGGTGGATCAAGCTCCAGATTTGGGTCAAGGCAAATTGGGACGCGTTTGCCGACGATTTTGAGGTAGCTACTGCGGTGCTATCTTGACTAAAAGGACCTGTGGCGGGTCGATACGCCCAAGTTAGATTGCAGGAATGCTACACCGCGGGAGTGTGGCCAACCTGGAACAATCTCAAGAAAGAGATCGAAAAATATTTCAAACCGCAAGCTGAGCGTTGTCATGCACCAAAGTTGATTGGTAGCATGGACATGTGTCAATAACGAAGCGAATATTCAAAAAGACTCGCCTTTGCGCCACACAGGCACAGTGCCACGTGGAATAGTAATTAATATTGCCTGTTTCGAACTTGTGGCTGATCAGCACCACCTCTATTAGGCAATCCAGTCACGCTCACCTTTGCTTTTCCATCCGGTACTTTCCGCGTTTTGGCATTTTGGCAAATTTTTGCGTCACCACTGGCTACACATTGCATTGCGCCCTCGCTTTTGTCGTTTCCCTTACTCCCCTTCCTTTGCCTAGCCCCACCATGGGCCCCTTCCTCTCCTTTTTATTCTCACCTGACGGTTGTTTCTGGATCCCCATTCTAATCCACTTTTTCGTCACCTCCACCCTCCTCCTCCTCATCTTATTTGCACCCCCACCATTTCTGATGTCACCACTTCCTATCCGCTTCCGTCGCAGATCCGTTGACTACCACGTGCCACTGCTGATATCAGCAAAGCCCCGGTGGCCGGTCCAAATAGGGCAATAAGTCCATCTTCATGACGTCGATCTGCCATCATATACTATCAAAACATCAGTCGCTCGTCTTGCCTGGTTGGAGCGTGGGTGGGTAGTTTTTGAGCTGGAGAAGGTCCATCCCCTTGTGTCGCCCATGTTCATCACTGTCCCATTCACTTGGGTACACTTATCTTTTGTCCATCATCTTCGCTACAGCTACACCTACCACACACTGCCTGGGACTCACTTGTTCCAAATTGGAACTACTCCTCTCCCTCCCTCGTTTGATCAGGTGGTCCAACACAACCAGTCCATTGGTAAGGCCATGGAACTATCAGATTTGGACTAGGTGGTGGACTGGTGGCTCCAGTTTCTTTTTTTTCAGCAGAACATTCATTTACAGTGCGATTATTTTTGATTTTTGAATCATTTTTATGGACACATATTTTTTTAGAATGCCTGACTGACAATAAAGGAACTGTGTTGATACTGATAGTGTTTTGCCTTGCCCTTTTTTTACTGCATCTTCCCATGACATCATGATCTTCCTGCTCTCTTTTTGCTATTGGACTTTACTTTATGGCTGTACAAACCTGTGACATTACTCACAGCATTTATTGTTCTATCCCTTTCTTTTCTTTTTTTGACAATCTTATCCTGTACTACCTACGCAGGATTCGTCAGCATACATTCCTTCCTTCATATTCTTTCTCATTCTTTTTGCACAGCTATACTGTGCATAGCCTACTTCTCTTTTACTATATAAACCCCTGTATTTTACCTTGTAAAAAACAACAAGAACTCCAATCCAGACTTCTTCCCTACTCTCAAGTTCACTACTCTACTACTTGTGATCCAGTGTGGTCACAACACTTCCCACTTCTACCACTGTTAACTGCTGTCATTGTCACTCGTCACTTTTGAAAGTGATTGTCATCCCCTTCAATTAGAGTCCTTCTGAGCACTACAGTTTGTGCGTCAGGAGCCTGCTATCACTGGGAACCTCGTCATATTGTCGTTCTCAAACATACCTTGTGCTACGATTAGCAAGGTAGTGCTCGTCTATACTCGCCACAAAGCCCCTATCTTTCTATAAATTCAACTATCCCTCCTCCTCAAAACCCACACTCATACACCTCTGGGTTTTACTTTGAAGGATCTTTATATGTACCACCCCACGAACAACCAGACCACTCCACTGTTCTAGGAGGCAAAGCCCATAAACAAGTTCCGTGGAATCTGGGAGGATTGTGTGTTAGTTTGTTTTTGTGTGTGGTTTTCTAACAGCAGTTCTCATCATCGACACCGTGTAAAACCCTACAAAGGGCCGCTGCCGGGACAACGTGTAGACTGGCCCAGACCGGTTGTTACAGACAGGGAATGAATCGGATAACCACAACATGATGGGAATACAATAAGAAAAATCAATTCCTCACACTTTCTTGTCACATAAGATGTCGTGAAAGAGCCTCCAATTCTGCTCCGTTGGTTCCATGATTCTCCCCACACGCATACAGAACGCCTCGAGACAATGAATGAGTTGATTTGCTTTGACTATGGTGTTTAGGCTTGTTCAGACCCATAATATTGAAAGGCTGTAATCTCTTCTCCCCGATGAAAACTTCGTAGCTGTGAGACTCCAGGGTGCAGCCATTAGCTTGGCTGGAAGTATGTGTCACATCATCAAAGTAGGTTTACTAAGAAGCTTTTCCATGCTCCTGTTCCTCCAAAGATTATAATATTCTGTTGAGAGAATGTAAGTACACTTAAGACACATTATAGTTCAGGAATGACAGAGAAACCTTCATCACTGTCGGAGCCCCCCCGTACAACCTCTATAAGATACAGTAGAGCAAAAAGATGGACACACTTGCACCGCTATTGTACCGAGTGTTAGTGGGAAAGTATGGGATAATAGAGCAGACCCAACTGACCATAAGTGCTTTGAACATTTGTAAATAGGGGGCCATCAAAGGTAATACAAAAACAGTGTATATCCTCGAGGATCCGAACATCGTGGACTGGTAACACTGCATTATCTTTGTCCCACTGCCATTACACATATATCACACTTCTCTCACATACAGCAAAAAGTTATTTCATGCAGAAAAGGTGAGCGCTCCTGGATCTTATATATATTACCACATCTGGTTGATCCCAACTTTATCAAAGTAAGTTGGAGCAACTCTGTTGATGGTCACAAAAGGCCACCTGCATCAATCATTGACTTGGAGATCAATGTTCTCCTGGAATTACTGACTGACAAATAATGAGTCCTCTCCTTTGTGTTTGTTAATAATTTACTGCAAGGTCACCAGATAGAGCTATGACTAATTTTCACATTGCCATGCATTTGTTATCAGACTGTCTGCATCGAAACAGCGGTCCTGGAGTTTGAACTTTCCCTTATATACATGAATCGGTGTCGGAGTCTAAGGAAATCTAAATAAACTAATGAGCGACAGTAGTTCTACGAGCAATAAAAGAGTGTTAGAATTATGGTAAACAAACGAAAAAGGAAATGTGAAGTAACACGTATCCGTTACATAATTATTCCCACGGGTTTAAAGCTAGTAATCCGAATTATTATGATGATCGATATACAAAGTGTTATATGACTCACCTTGCTTGAGCTCTTGATGTGGGTTGTTAGACTGAACTTGCTCAATCACCTTGATTACAGCTTGACTTTGGTATAACTGCTGTTATTCAACGGACTGTATGTTGCCCTTCGGTATCGGAAATTAGTACACAGTCCTTTATTAAGAAAACGATAAAGGCCGCCTGTGATCCGGAGTGTTTCCCACGATTCGTCTTGAGCTTCTCATTATATGCGTTGTCTTCGATGAGAATGCCTCAGGGTGTTAACTGGTCCTTGAAACCAAGGAATTTTCTGATAGGCATAGCCCATAACCTGGAATAAGTCTGATGCGACCGGTGTGGAGAACTTTACAAAGGAAGATAAGGAATAGATACATCTTGATGGGCAGGGGTAATTTTGATAAGTAGGGACTACTTTGATCTATGAGAAGGGATATTTGCTAATGTTTCCATCTGATCAAAAAGAAGTTCACCGTGCATATGAGTCATCGGAACAGATCTAAAGAAAAGGACATATCATCCAAAACGAAACTCACATTTTAATCGTCCGATCACGCCCCCCACTCACAACCTTGTCTGCAACGAAGTCGACACAGTACACTTCATCAGTATGTCCGGGAAGGTCAACTTTAAGCTTGTAAGTTTTGAGGTCCCAGATCTAGAGTCTCCCGTAAATCTCATCAGGAATACAAACTAGAAAAAACATACCTTTACACTAGAATCGCGACTCGCACTAACTACCATCCGCGAATCTGCACTCCAGGCTAAGCGATACACAGCACCTACATGCCCTCGCAAAGTCGCTACAAACCTATTCCTTCCACCTTGGTCGTCACCGGGACGTATGGACGCATCCCATAATCGGATGGCTCCGTCCCAACCCGCAGAGGCAGCCCACCGCCCATCTGGAGAGAATGCTACATGCGCGATTTGCCTTTGGTGGCCGGTGAGCCTCGACAGGGGGCGGGGTTTATCTATGAGATAATCTAAGGTAATCTAATGATTGAGGAGCTTCATTGCTTACCACCGCTAGATGAACCAAACAGCGACCAAAGGAAGAGTGTATGATCATCTGAGCCTGTTATGAGAAGCTCGGGCGTTGTAACCAGAAGAGCTTCGTATCGTGCGAGAGCAAGGGATTGAGCTGTATGAAGGTGAAAGAGTGAGCAGAAGGTACTTTAAGAGATATGCAGACATGAGACCAGAGGAAAGAACAACAGCTATGACAGCTTCAGATGATATAATTGCGGAAGTGCAAAAGGGTTAGATATATGCAGCAAAGTAGTGCATAAATCCTTGGAACGTTTCACATGAATCCACATTACAACATAGTGATAAATGCTAACTAACAAGGTCTTAAATTAGAGGGCAAAATAACACACCTTCAGCATCGTCACTCGGCCGCTTATTAGTATGATCGAATGGGCCCGTACGCAAGACGAAGTCGGTGTTGAGTGTGAGTGTGGTGACCCAATGAGCGTGATCTTTTAGAACATGTAGTTGTTTACCCTATCATGCAGGGAATAAATTCAGCGTTCACAAAAATGACTCGGATGGAGGGGGCTTACGCCATTCGCATCCCATACTCTGACTGTACGATCGCTTGACGCGGTGTAGAGTATTCCTCGCCTACCTTTTCCCCCTCCGCCCCATTTCACGACGTTTACGCTGGCTGTATGCCCGCCAAGGGCGTACTCGAGACGGCGGGTCGCCACAGACCAGACACGTACAGTGCCATCCTTTGAAGAAGATGCGAGACGCGGAGAAGCTGAGTTTCTGCGCATATAGGCAACATTGAGTGATGAACGTTGCGTGCCGATGAAAAAATGACGACAGAGACTGGACTTACATGTGTGCGGGCTCCCAGGCAAGGCTGGTGATCCATTTTGAATGTCCTTTCATCACGTCGCCGATTGCCTTTCCAGTTTTTGGGTCCCATAACCTAACATGTCCGTCATGCCCCCCAGTGGCCAATTTTCGCTCTCTCGGCTCCCATTCCACGCACAACACCCAACCTGTATGCCCTTTGAGCACGTGCGACGGGGTCTCTGTGTTTAGATCCCACAGCCTTGCATGCGTATCCCCTGAGCCCGTTGCCAACAGCGTTCCGGTGGGCGAGAATGATGCGCAAAGGATGGGTGAGGTATGTCCAGAGAGCGTGGATGAGCAGCGAGTTGCTGGGCGGACTTTAAATACAGACTGAGGAGAACAGTGGACTACTAGGAGATCTTCTTGGGTGAAAGCGTGGGAAGGATGATTGAGGACATCGGATTCGATGGATTTTGAGATAACGATGCGGGTTGGTGCATTTGATGGTGTGGCTGCATCGGCTGGGAGAGTCACATAAAATGAGAACGGAATGGCATCGTCGTCATCGTCCTTTAAATCATGCAGATTAATATTGAGAACAACATTAGTACTTGCGAACAGACTTTTTTTCTTATATTATTAACCAGAGCCTCGAGTGCATCACGAGCAACATTGGAGGGGAGGTTGACAGCAGGAGCAATTGCTTGGCCGTCATTTTCTGCAACAAACTGCACAACGATATTTGGAGAGGGTTTGGGTTGTTCTTGCTCTGGTTCCGGGAATACCATGGTACACTTTCACGCGTTTTGGGGGAGGAAGAAGAGTAGCCATCAAGAGCGAAAGTGATAAATTTTCGAAAACGAAAAGCAGATTTGCCACTTTTTGCACTGCTTTCCTATTCGGGAAATCACACTTTACCAAGCTCTATACATCAAGGTCGTATCGTACAGCCCTTTACAGTTCACATTTACGTGCCAACGTTGTTACTGTACTGTCAGAGAATCGATATACTGGGAATAGGTGAAGATGGCTCGACTCGATATAATTTGAAACAAATAAACAACTTCACCAATCTAGGGTTGTCTACAGATTCAAAGTTTCAGGTGAGCTCCTCGACAACAAATTCTGAGTAAATGTAAATCTATGAAAATAACCCACATTCAGAATAACAATGAGAGCACATGGATATACTTGCCAGAAAATGCAGGTTTTATACCATTTCGGAGATAGAATGACAGTAACAGTAAAGGAAATACAGCCACCCCTCCAACTTGGACCCCTCAAATACAGATATGGTCCAGAGAAGCTACAGTAACGGTCCGCGATATCACCATAAAAACACTCCTAGCCAGCCACCACTTTCCCCTTTCTTCTCCCCCTCAATAGTTCATACAGAGCTGTCGCCGCCACACCACGTTCCACCACCTTTCCCTGCTTCACTTCCTTCTGTCCATGGCTAGGCACATGTTCTTGTTCACCCTCTGTGGCCCCAGACCCGAGGACCAAAGAGAACCTTTTCGCAAGCCCTTTCCCGGTGGCATTAGCCCGAGCCGTGACTGGCGTCGTCTGGAGGGCGACTGCAGGAAGAGAAAATCTTTTATGCCGACGAGCCGTGTCTTCGTTTCTGCGCGGTGTATTGCCCTTACCCCCAGGTGTAGACGATCCGCTTGCGGGCCCCGCAAACGGCAATTCATGCATGCCGTTCAGAGGTAGAGGTGCTGACCCTGACATGGCGTCCTGCTTTACTTCGGCCATCGAGTGTGTGAAATGCGACACGCTCGGACTCGGTACAACACTTGAAGTCAAACTCTGTTCCTGCCCTATGCTTTGTTCCCGACTCAAACTTTGGGCAATACTCCGCTCACGCCCATGAAAATCTTCCAGAATATCGTAGTAGCTTCGAGGACGCGAGGGTGGTTTTACTCTGATGCGTACTGGTGGAACGCTTGGAGCTTGATCATTCGAGTACGAACGGATGATTTCACCGTCTGAAGGCTCACGTTCGTGGGTCTCATCGCGCAAGAAGCTATCATTTTCGAGTTCAGCATCGTCTGCGCTGTCTTCAATACGATGCAGGGGGCGCCGAGGTGAAGCCCTGTTCCCATAATATGATTCAGTGTAAATATCACGTCTAGACGGACTTCCCCTCAACATGCATAACTCCTGCTTTGACGGACTGCCGCTCGAAATGTTCCTGCCTGATGCAGAGTATTCCTCGATTGCCATGAGTGCCTCTGGCTCCGGTGCGAAATTTGAACGAGAAGGTATAGACAACCATGTAGGGAAGGATGCAAGTGTGGGTGAGACAGCTGCGGGTGATGGTGTGGGAGGTGAGGTCAATCGGGGGAAAGGTGAGGACGCCTCGCTTTCAGAGACGCCTTCGGACAAGGTAACTGGTTCCGAAAGGGGCGGAAATACTGTTTCGTAACACTCATCGCAAGCGCGGGCTGGTTTCCCCGAATTCGAAGATGTGGGAGACGTGGGGTCTGCTATAAAAAACGTCTATATGTACCATACTCATCAGCCCCGCGAGTTGGACAGAACAGAACATAAAAGTAAGGTATTCATGCCCCAAACAGTGATGTCAAGATAGGGAGGACGAAATATAGACGAAAGAAAAATGCAACACAAGCTCACCTTTTCTGAACATCCTGCACAGACGCATCTTCCACATAGTCGACAGTGATGTCGCCTCCTTCTCCATCCAAATGCCTGACCACATCGCATACAGCTCGATATTTTGGCATCAGGAATCCAGACAGGCGGAACATAATGCTCAACATGGTGTCTAACAGTCCTCTTTCCGTGTGCTGGGTCCGATCGCAACAAGTGCGGTGCAAAATATCCTCCACGACTAGATTCATCCACAGTTCGAGGTGAATGTGGCAGAGCTTGTAGACTTCTCCTGAGATGCGTTGTACTGGCGGATGAGGTAAGTGTCGAGTTAGGGTGTATCGCATTGAGAGATATAAGTAGAGATGCTTTGGTGTCGCGGATGGCATCCGTCCAAGCATCTCGAGCAGACGTGGATTCTTTGCATTTCAATAGGTAAAGAAGGGCAGTACTCCGACAGAAGTAACCACTTACCAGCGTACACAGTGAATGATCCTTCAGGGCTCAGGATTTCAAAGCGGCGCTCCTCACCCCATTCTCTTCCTGATGAAGAACCCACAACAATCTCTACGTCCACTAGGCTCAAATTTCCCTTACAAACCCATTTGTCTCCCGTATTAGAATTGCTTTGGGCCTGACTAGGTGTTTGTGATTTCTTCTTCCGGGGGGAAGGAACAACGGTGACCGGGCCATTTGCAACGTGGGGGGCAGATGGTGTAAAATGTATAGGAGGGGATAAACTCGCGCCCACAGGCTCCAGATTAGGGCCGGTGACCTTCTCGTGCGCAGCAACATGTGCCTTTAACATTTCTAGTTCGGCTTCACTTTTACTCCTGCTGCGTTCCATCATAGTTCCCGTCTGCTTCTTTACAAGAATGTTATCGTTTGGGATTGAACTGGAGCCTCTACCACCATTTTGCTGCTCATCTGGGTCCCTTGAGCCAGAACCCTTTGACTTATTCCTTCCTATCCTACCATCCTCATCCCACATCGATTCCCTCTCTCCACCTTCCAGCCATATTAGATAGTCTGAAAAAAGTAAGAACTCGCGTTGAAGGGATGTCACAGATCCCCTCACGTCGCTCCACCAACTTGCTGGCTTAGATTCAATCTGAAGCAACGCCCCCCGCTTGACGAACGTACGGCCTGGAGCTACTAGTGGAAATGGGAGATTTGTAGCAGACCGCTGGATGGCAAGTAATTGTAGAGTTTGGGAATGAGTGGACAGAGATGTATTAAGGGATGTTGTGACTAGACGAGAAGAGTGACATAAATGCGGAACCTTAAAACGCGAGAAATAGTACCAGCTGAAGTGCGAACTCACTTTTACTCACAAGCCTGTGTACTTCCTCAAGCCGCCTATATTCTGGATCGTCAGGGTCGGTACAATTTATGAGGTCTTTTAGGAGGAGGAGGTACCGCGGACAACGTTGAACGATTGTGAGAAGCCAGTCGCGAAGATGAAAGTTTGCACAACGAGGATGCAACTCTTGTTTCGCGAGAAAAGTCGCGAAAGCGGTGGGTGGAGAGGTGACAGTTGAAAGTGTTGTTAAAGTGGATATAGTTGTAGAAAATGACGTGATAAATGGGGTGTATAGAGAGAGGTAAGGGAAATGAGCGAGGAGAAGGGGGGACAGGGGTGGAATTTCCACAGGATTTGCGGGTGAAGAAGGCAAAGGGGAAGACAAAGTCGTTAAAGAAGGGGAAATAAATGCGGTGAGAGAAGTAAGAAACGAGCGGTGAAAGTTCCAGATATCGATAAAATTTGAGAACACTGCTGTGAGCTCCACGCGTGAAAGTAAAGGGTGCGCCGTATCAAGGGATTCGATGATTGGGGTCAGGAAATGCTATGACAAAAAAATCACAATAAGTTCTGAAGTCGGCGCAAAGTAGACGTAACTAGACTGAGACCTACTGAATAAATAAGATCCAACCCATCGGCGTAGGTCCTCTCGGTATCATAAAATTCATGAATGACTCTCCGTCGTTTTGCAAGTCTCATCTCATCAATATGTACGCCTGTTCTTCTACGGTTTCTACGCGCGTGATCTACAGGCGGTAGATGACTTTTATGTTTCTGAGCGTTACGCAAGATGGCAGTTGGTGCCAGAGCAGGCGAAAGGTTAGAGGAAGTATGACTGCCCTCTTCGAGGAGCGAGTCAAAGGAGGCAAGGCTCACGACCGAGTGCCTGTTAAGCGCTATGTTGGGTGCGCTAGGGAGCGAAATCCGTCTAAATGGGAGATGCGGAGGGCGAGGTATGGGTGCGGGCGGAATGTGAGAGGCGGAATCGGTAGAAGGAAATGCAATAGCTGAAGAAGACATAATGGACGAGCCTGTAGCAAGGAAAGTGTGGCCGTCAACAGAGACCGTGTTGATGATAGGGCTGTCGTCGTCGTTGGGAACGCCGTGGACAAGGTATTGCTCGTCGTGGTGGACGTCGACCGGAACGACCCTAATTTGGAAAGTAGCGTAATGGTTTTGGGATGAAACTATGAGTCTTCAATATTTGCACTTAAAGTTCATTTTAGGCCTCAATTGTTACTAAAAATGTAACAGAATCGTACCATTTGGGCCCACAACCCCATCGATATCACGACCTCGTCCACGACGGGCTCCTTTGACTTCGGGTACACTGATGGTAGAGGAGGAGGGTAAATATAGCTATGGAAAATAACGTAAGTTCACACTTCACTCAAAATTTTCATCTGTCACAACTAGGCAGGATCCAGAGTCTGAGCCTAGGATCGGTTACTCTTTCTTACGAGCAGTTGCTCCCACCGATTCAGGCTAGTACAGTTGCTATACATTCTGGATTAGTGGAATTTTGGTATCGGTATCAGGATGCGCGCGTATCCTTCTTATTTGCTTCGGGAGATGAACATAGACGTCATGGAATGATCATTATCTGGTTTATCGTTGGGAGTCTAGACCTGAACATGTCTGTGGAATCATGCACGAGAAAACCAGACATTCCTTGACTATGCTCAAATCGCCATCAGAGTGTATGTGCTCTTCGCTTGGTGTTAAATATTGCAAGACCTAACCGGGAGGAGTCAGTGTGTTTTCTCCTTCGCGAAGATTCGAATCATTGACACGATAGAGAAGAAATTTTGCCACATAACAAGTATGTGCGACCATAGATGAAGCTCACTTATGCATTTGCTACATATGCAAGGTAAGTCCATTAGTATCATTAGCATCATCATCTCGATATACTCAGGTGCTCTGGTAGGTATGATACCCGTAGCGAGTATAGCATGTCCAAGAAGTCGCCACTATACCCTACCTATCAGTGAGTTAAGATTCACGTTGTAACTCGTGCCTCGATCCAAGCCCCCCCTGTCCGTCTCAGAAGCGCAGCTGCTCAAGTGCGTGAATGCATCGTGAGCAAATTGACAGGCTTGCGATCCTTTATAATGGCTCATACGAGCTTTCATGTAACGCCTTGTTGCACAACTTGTACTTCCTTGTGATCTTCTTATCGTTTGTCCTCTTTCGGGGTCATAAGGCCTTTAATTCCGGGCCTGTTTCCCTTTCCAAATACTGAACACCATGTGATCTGGATTTTACCTTCCTTCGAATTCGGCAACAGATGTTCAAGTGACCGAACTCGACTGAACAACTTAATACCACTAGATCATAATTTTCTCTTCGAGGAGATGCTCAACAGACAATTACCAGAGGTAACGTCGATCCTATATCGTGGGTAACTATATATAGTGCTTATATGGTATGCTTGTTGGAATTACAGTAGACGTGCACCCCCAAGTTGCTGCAGTCCTAAAAGCTGTGCGACAGGTGTCAGATGGTGCCTTACAGCTTCTGATTCAAAAAGGTCCGCAATCATCCTTGTCCTCGTCAAGTCCGACGCAAAATGTCACACACTTGTACGCACTTGTGTTCACCATGGCGGAAATTGGCAGTCACGTCTCGTCGCGGCCTTAAGCTTCTGCCATGCACCATGCGCTCTCCCCACGAGTCTCTTGCACATGCTGACACGAAAGTCACCAGTTACATTACCTACCGATGCGTCTCGTGGCAAGTCTCGTGGTATATGCTCATGCGTTTGATTCAGAACCAATCATGATCTGAATACCCTCATGTCTGTATGACGACCGTTCAATACTAGCCGTGCTTTTTGTGTTATAAAAATCCTACCCAAGATTGCCCACCCATTCCCTTCAGAAGAGAATTTCTATCCCAGTAAAAAGACAACATGTTAAAAGCGCTAGCTATTCTCGCAGTTATTTTGCCTTTTGTGGCTGCCCAGGATCTCAGTGTACCATCCACTTGGTCGGTGAGTATCCCCATCCAAATTATTACGTTGTTACATTTCTGAATAACCGCAATCAGGGCACTAGCACTTCAGTCGCGAAGTCAGACCGTATCACTCTCGCCCAAAATACCATCAACACGTTAACCCCCTCCCTGGACACTTCCTCTGCAGAATTTAGCGGTATGTCTTCCCCCATGTCATTTCCTGTCTCCACTAGCTCATCACCCGTTATCACTGTTTAGGTCTCGGATACTGGCAATGTGGTAATGTCTTCTCTGCGATGGCCAACGACGACCACGTTGCAGGAACCACGACCAACCAAGCCATCGTAACACAAGGACTGAACCAGGCATTCAGCGACTACTCTGACTATGATCAATACGGTTACAATGATGATGCACTGTGAGCATTATCCAGAATAGTCTTGATATGTAAATGCTAACGAATCACCGGTGCAGATGGTGGGCAACCGCAGCATATTACGGATATAGGGCCTATGGTGACCAAGGCCTCCTTAACAACGCTATCGCGACCTGGCAACACGTCTCGAACTAGTACGTCGTTTTATTGCAGACCTACCCCATATACATTGCATAACTTACCCCTCATTGTCAATAGTGTCATCTCTGCTGCCAATGCAGCTGCAGGAAGTATTTCCACCAAGAGCTTTGCCATCGAAGGGTCCTGCGGCGGTATGTATACCTCCTGCATTTTCGAACCGCTCGCACTCATACCTTGTGACAATAAACAGCAACTATGGCAGGTGGTGTGTTCTGGGTAAACTATTTTGATATTTTTCCTTGCTTAGAATCCAACTGAGATCTCATTGTAGAGACCTACTTCTGATGACACTTCCGTCAACTCTGTTACTACTGGGTATGATTAACTGTGTGCTGTGTCTAGCTTTATCTAATGTCCTTTTTTACCCATAGACTCTACATGACGCAAGTGTCTATCATGTCTTCATCTGAATATCAAGCTGATGCTGTAATTTTTTCTTCCTAGGCTATCTGCCTTCCTCGGCGAAGCTACTGGCGATAGTACCTATACAACTGCTGCTGAGCTCAGCGCCACGTGGATACAGAATGTCAACCTTAACTCTGACTACCTTGCCCTTGACACGGTTGATGCTCAAGACTGCTCTCGCTCAGCCGCCACAGAGCTTTTCACGTACAACAGCGGGAAGCTCATCGAGGGTGTGGCCGTGCTTGCACAAAGCAACTCAGCCTGGAGTGGACTCTTAGCAAATGCAGTTTCTGGTGCTACCCACACAACAGCCTGGCAAGGCAACAACGGCATCATCACAGAGGGTGCGGATGTCAGCGCTGATAATGATGCCGTTGGCTTCAAATGTTCGTTCATCAGTCATGCCTATATTTCTAACGATGCGGTACTTACGCCCTTAATTAACCGCTTCAAATGTCCATATTAGCTGTCCTCATCCGGGCTTTGCATGAAGCTTACACCAGGAACTCAGGCAACAGCGCCTTACAAACACTGATTCAAAGTTACATCGACGTCCAGGTATGGTTACAACAATACTTTATAGTATACATTCCTCATCAATCGTGCTATTATCTAGTACAATGCCCTCGCCAATCTCGCATCGACCAACAGCGGAGGCACTATCTGGTACTCACCTGCCTGGGCAGGACCCGGTCCATCGTCGATGATCTCTTGGGGCCAGCTTGCCGCATTGGACGTGCTCGTCTCGGTTATCGATACTAATAACTAATAGATGGAAGAATATCCAGCATCAGGCAATACTGTAGCAGATTGCCTAGCTGAAAGATAAATGTAATATAGCATGACACAGGACAGGATTATTGATTATTGATGGCACTTCTGAATCATCCTATTTCAGCTGGACAAAGTGTTCAAGTTCTTACAATCAGATCTACGCCCGCCAAACCTGCGTTGAAGGCGGCCACAATGAGAGCCTGGACGAGCTTACCATATATGTTATTGTATTATAAGTCACTACAGTACACTCAGGCTCCTAACTGTATATTCAAGTTGAGATAACGATGTGGCTGAACCTCACTCAGCTTGGAGTGCCACTTCGCGATCTATATGGTGCCATGCATCTTGCTGTGATGCGTCGTCTAGTTTGACAGTATAAAACCATGACTAGGCGTGCACCCTTCATCGTCGTTGAAGGTCTTGATAGATCCGGAAAGAGCACTCAAGCGTCAATCTTGTGTGACCATCTTACAAGCCTTGGTCTCCCCGTCGAATTATTCAAATTTCCCGGTTAGCCTCACACTTTCACCGTACAGTTATCGTGTTTAATACTCACAATTTACATATTCGCTCGCTTTAATACTTTATGCTACATGGTTGCATTAGATCGCAGGACAGCGATCGGGAAAATGATTGATTCGTATCTGCGGTCAGAGTCTGATCTTGACGATCGCGCTATCCATTTGCTCTTTTCTGCAAACCGTTGGGAACTAGCGTATGTTCCTTACGATCGCTTTCTTTTCTTTATGATTCAGCTCAAAGCCCAAATCGCGTCTCTCTAGGTCTACAATATCCTCACATCTTGAAAAGGGCACAACCATTATTGCGGACCGCTATGCTTTCTCCGGTATTGCCTTCTCAGCACGTAAAGGTCTGTCATACAAGTGGTGCCAAGCACCCGATGTCGGTTTGCCCGCGCCAGATCTGACAATGTTTCTTGATATCGAGCCCGACATTGCACAGGCTCGTGGGGGTTACGGCACAGAGAGGTATGAACAGGAGGAGGTCCAGAGAGACGTGAGGCAAGTATTCGAGAGGATCGAGAAAGAAATGACGCATGCGGGAGCTCGTTGGGTGAAGATCGATGCTGGTAGAACTCAAAAGGAGGTCTCACAGGATGTCTGGGTTCATGTGCAATCTATCTTGGACAGTGTTCACCATCCTGTTGGGACATTATGGGAAGAGCCTCAGGAAGGCACACTTGGGTCCATTGTCAAAGTATGAGATATGGATATGTCGTAAACCGTGAATCATGGCCAGTATTAGCAGTAATAGTAGTATGCGTAGCCTCTTTTGTTCGCAGATTTTTCGTAACTGATTCATGGCCCAGATAAGACAATTCTAGAGTACAATGATGACAGCGTACGTTATATTCATATGACATTATCAAGAAAGAAAGACAAAGATCATCAAATGCATGAAATAAAGGAGAGTGAATGTGTCTGCGATATCTGCAGAAATAAAAGGCTTCGTGTAAACGCTGACACCCTGAATTGAACCATGGATCGGTGATCAGCCAAGGGCACACCTACCCTCCAATCTGCCTCCGCGATACCCTGATAATAATATATCCAAACCAACCAGAACACTTTGAAGAAAAGGACAAAGACCAGATAGAATGATTGAACATCAGCAACTGCTTTAAGCACCCGATGAAATCCGGGATACAACCACAGCGAGTGCAATTAGAACACCCCACCTCCACTTCTCCCATATTACTTGTCGCCAAGATGCGGTCCAACCTGTTGGCGTCGTGTTTCCGTTCGTATTTAAATTTGTACCACTGTTCGTCTCAGCTACCTTATCATTCCTGACTCGCGGCTCAGTATCGACGCCGCTTCCTGTATTAGAGGAAGGATGTGCGGTGGATGGTCTTCTCGTCACTTGGGACGTGTTTACATCGTCTGGGTTTACAACTGGAATTTCTGGTTTTCCTCGCTCGCGTTCGCCCATATTGGGAAGATCTCTTGCCGTGAGAGTGCAGTGCTGTGCAGGGTAAAAATGTAAGCATCAGCATAGCTCTTAGAAAGATTATAGATGGTAAGATGATGATAAGTGAAGTTGAGTTTGTCGATGGATGATGCACATCATCAAGTGCAGAAACCATCACGGAGTTGTCGACATCTCGTTGTACGAGAAAGAAAAAAAATTACTCACATCAGGAAAAGCCTCCTTAAACCTAGGTTGTGTCAGATTCCATGCGTGACTTCGTGCGGCAAACGACCGTTTATGCACGTCAGTGGACGTTACGGATCCGGTCGTCATTTCGTCAGATAACATGAAGGACAAAAGACCAGTTAATCTAGGTATAGAACAAAGTCGGTCAATGAACAACTTGCGATCTGGCCACATCAAATCAAGAGGTAGTATCAAGATATCTGCTCACGGGGCCCGCAATAGACACCGAACAGGTCTGATGATGTGTAGATCGTTTGTCGACTTACATAGTGGCAACACTCCAAGCAGGATTCCACTAAAACAACGTAAGGAACCCGAGTAATTAAGTCACAAGGGAAGTGACATAGGGTTGAATATAAGCTTACCGAGCCCGGATGAAAATCTGACATGGAGAAACAGATTTTCTTGTCAGGTTGAAATCGTCCAGAAGGAGTCATCATCTTGGAGAAGAAATCAGTAGGAATTCTATTTCTTCTTCTTCTGAAGATGGAATACCTTGATGCCAGGGGGTTTAAAAGGATACTCAGAAGGAAAAAGTAGTACCCCATGGTATTCTCCTCCGGCAAATGGTGAATCAGGGGGTCCTCGCTACGGAGGAAGAGCGTCAATAAAGCTGGTGGCAATGGTGGACGAAGGGGCATACGATAAGATAATTCCCTGTGATCGTGCATCTGAGTACATGTTAAAAACAACTTTGTGGGCGGGCGTACATGTGAGTATATTCTTTTCGTCTGGAACTGCCCAAACGAAGGGCGGAGGCTCCTTCTGCATGCTGACATACTCCTTGGTAAGCTACACAAAGAATGTTGATTGATATGGCATGTATTAGAACATGAACAAATGCTTACACGCTTTTGCGCGGCTTTGCTTGCCATATTGGTGGGGGGGACAACGGACTAGAGGTTGGGACGGGATGTGGATGAGGGTGGTGACTGTACTGAGCTCAGAGCAGCCGGCCGTCCCAGGTCACCTCCATAAATAAGGCCAAACAATCCGAGCATTTACCGAATTGAACCGGTGCTCGTTGCTTAGGTAATCTTTCTTTCTGTCACTCGCATCCAGTGTTCGTTGTCGACCCTAACAACATTCAGACAAGGTTGGCTTTGTCTAGTCCCAAGATACTCAGCCCCCTTCCGTATGAGATTTCATTGTTATCTCGACGATTAACCCTCGTGAGTAACTACGAAGTTGGGCTATGTACACTGACATATTCTCCGAGTACAGTAAAACATAATTGTTCTTTCAAATAAATCTAATAAATAATGTAAGTTGATATAATCAGCAAGAAATCAAATATTAACACCATAACTTAAAAGTTGTTCAACTATGTGACCGTCAACGATCATGCACTACTTGTACATGCGCTTTGTCATTACTCTATATTTTTCGTTGTTATGCAGGACAAGAAAAAGTTGGCCTTCGCATTTCTTCCTGGAAGATCAAGGCATAGCTCCCTGATCAACTGTCGAGCCTGGGGTGTATCCATGAGTCCCGTTCCGTAGACGTCTATACTGTGTACAACAGCGGGCGTCTCTACGCCGTTCACGGGCGGCGGCAACGAGTTAATGTATGGATAATTGGCTCGCACCAGTACGAGCACTGGTATATATGTGCCTCCACATGATCTGTAGAAGGCTTCGAACCTTCCGACCGCAGGACGTTCGGTTTCGCTTTCTATGTATGCGACCAGCAGGTGAATTCGTTTTGGACAACCTTTGATCGATTTCCTAGACGTTGATTGTAAACCCAGCTCCTTCATGTGGTATACACAAATGTCATCTACATCGTCACTCATCGAGAGCCTCCGAACATTTCCCCCTTTACCCCTCTTGACACCATCGTGGGTAATGTCGCATGCGATTACGTTGGATATAGACACGTTTTCTCCGTTCCATCTTGGCGAAATCATGGAACGAACGTCACCAAGAGTAGCCTCGATCCAATTCTTGCTTGAAAGTTTCCAAGGTTTACTGCGACAGCTACTTTGTATGAGGACTTGGGCTTTGGTCTGTGAATCATTGTAACGAGTTTTAAAAGCATCGGATGTGATGTTACCGTCTCCGAGTGTGGTCACGCATGCGTGGTCGTGGAAAAACATGCGATTCTTCCTGAAAACCATCTGGTTCTCTGTCCACCATCGATCCATATCCGATTCATTTTCCAGACCGGTTACAACTGCCACAATGGGAACTTTTTTTCTGCAGATAGCAGAATAAAAAAGTTTGTAGTTTTTGAGCAGTACGCTCCTGACCCGCGGTCCGCGAAAGCAGTAAACGAGAAGACTGACACCTTCCCCGTCAGCCAGGGTTCGAAGGAGCTTCTTCATGCTCGCTAGTGCCGCTGGTCCTGGCACAGTCCCATGAATCCCTTCGTTCAGACCTGCGGTGTCCCAGATAAAATATTCGCCTTGATTGACCTTCACCTTGTAACATTGGCTATCAAACGTGCATCCTACGGCCTTGCTGGATGTCTCTGCTACCCTCTCCCCCGCGATCAAGTTGATTAGAGAGCTTTTCCCTGCGCCAGTTTCTCCAAAAATTATGACGTTTTTTGCTATCTGCATGCATTATTGACATAATGTGAGTATATCAGCGATTCATAAGTGCGAGCTGAACACGCCTCATGGCCATTTCTCGCCTCAGGTTTTGTTTTATTGCCCCTCTTCGCCTGGAGTGGAATATTAGTTCGGACACTCCATTTCGAGTGAATCGACAAACCATATTATTAGCCACTTTGCGTAGATGTGGCTACTGGGTTAGAAGTTGTAGGGTGATGGGTAAGATCTCTCCTGCGTTATTGCTAGTACGCTGCCTTGATATCCTTTCACAGGTTAAACGCCGTTGATATGGTTCGTCTCAATTGTTCCGCTATATAACTTGGAGCTTATGACCACGTGTTGTCCGCACGGATTGCTGTAGTCTGTGAATTAAATGCTTCATACTGTTCCTTTCGGGGTCAGGATTTATTGAAGTAAACTCGTTAGTGTCATCTTAAAGTATGCACTAGTAGCTGTACTTATTGTTGTTCAGGTCATTGAGCTTCCTTATATGGTGACTATTATTTTCACATCGAACCGATTATAATGATGTTGTACTTAAACAAACAATTAGATGTGTGATGCGGAACGCTATCCCCATTGTTAGCTCTACCATGAGACCACAAGGTTCAAGTGCAACCCCCAGCTTCTGCTTCAGGTAGCTGTCAGTGGGTGCCTGGGGGCTTTTATTGATAAGGTGCCACGAAGGTCATATGCTTAGTGGTATACATAGTTTACGACGTTTTTTCGCCTGCCATCACATCAAGAAGCTCCGGCCCATGATCAACATTAGCGCTAAAAACCTCCACTTACCGCGGGCAGCTATCATTACACTAAGCCTCCCCTATCACATTACGATGAATGTGCGCCTAATATAGGGGTAATTTATTTAAGCATTCGGTAGTGGGAAAGGTGTGTTCACATCGTGCCTTTTCATATTGACGTAGACTGATCCCTGAACTACCCTTTAGAAAAGTAAAGAGGCGCTGAGAAAGTGAACTTAGTTGGCTGTGCACGGAAAGCTGCAGATAGGAGCGAAAGTCGTGGTTTCCTACTACAGTTTCTTCTTGAAAGTGACGTGAGTGAGCCGTTATGCGCCATGGCCTATCATACCCTTCCCCACGTGTTTCCTGATCATGACGGGTATTAAAACAGTTTGTTAGTGTAGCATCGCAATTCAGATTTTGATAACCTCACTTTGTGGTCACTACACACAGACCTTAATTTACGTATTTTCTACTCCGTTTCCCCATATTTTCTCGACTGTAAAGTGCGTCTTCTAACTTCAATGAAAATGTTTTTTGCTCAACCGAGTCACATCAGCCATCACAACCATCTCACAGGCCATGGTTGTCAACTCTTTCCCACCAAACGTCATAATATTTGGAGAAACGGGTGTTGGAAAAAGCTCCCTTCTCAACCAGATTGCGGGGGCGCAGAAAGCAGATATATCTAGCGGGGCTGAAGGATGCACGCTTGACTCGATGGAGTACGAGGTCAATATCGATCACCGTCCATTCCGTTTGTTCGATACCATGGGTATGAACGAACCTCAGCTAGGGAAAGCCGGATATCTCGAGGCCATTGAGAAGTGTTATCGACTCGTCCGGTCGCTTGAGAAGTTGGGCGGAGTGCAGTTACTCATCTTCTGCATGCGTGGAAAAATTACCGCCACTGTGCAATCTAACTGGAAACTATTCAACGACATCTTTTGTTCGCGAAAGGTGCCTGTTGTGCTCGTGGTTAACGGCCTTGAGCAAGAACATTCGATGGATAGCTGGTGGACGGAAAATGAGAGGTATTTCAAAAGTGCTGGTATTGTCCCCGCAGGCCATGCATGTATCACATCGACCTTAGGACTACATGCTGTGTATCAGAAGAGGTACGAAAGTTCGCAGATGAAGGTGCGACGATTAATTTTGGAGTTTTGCGGGAACTCGAGCCCATGGAAACCGGAGGGGAGGACGTGGTTCGTGCGGATAGCCAAATTTCTACGCACTGTGACTTCACGGTCTCCTTCTCATGGAGAATTACGAGCCATGCTACACAAGAAGCTTGGACTATCTAAAGCCGATGCCACAATCATTGTTCACCGGTTTGAACAAGTGGATGCAGAATTCATGTTCCATATACCACATTAGTGGGTCTTGGGGTCTGGGACTCATCGCTGGAGGTTGTGGTGGTAATTGTATTTCTTATTTATGATACCAATTTCTGTGCGCTGAGCTGCCTCTTTTCACGACAACGAAATTTACTTACATTTACTCGCACTATACGACGTCTCGTTTTCTCGACCACCGTTCCTGCAGCGCAGAAACATTCCTGTGTTGTTAGGCAATATTTTTGATGTCATCTTATTCCGTCCCAGTGTCCACTTTCACAACTACCATACTACACTTAAAAATGTGAAGCCTTCCGTTCAGATGCCTATATATACCACCAATAAGAATATTCACTTATAAAGGTATCATGAAACCTGATATCCTCCTGAAATCACCCTTATGACGTTGGTGCTTTCCACTGCGAGAGCCAAGTTTTCATGTATGAGAGGCCGGCAGTCTGTACCTTCGCGATGGTATCATCAACGACGCCGTTCTCAGTGATGAGATCGGAGCAATGGAATCCATCACCCTCATAGATGGGCTGTGTGTCTGTGCTTGGCTTGTTCAGGCCATCTGCGGAGACGGTAGCCTCACGCCAAGGGTCACCTGTTAGAATATACAATCAGAGCCTTGTTTATTAAGATAAAGAAGTGACGTACGAAGGCCATTAGCAAAGAAGAGCCGGTCAACTTCCACGTTCCATCCTTCATAATCTGTATCTGTTTGCTCGACGGTGGGTGTGGGAGGTGTACTGAATGCTTGAGGGAACATGTTCACGCATTGCCTCTGCCCAAGTGATTTCAATCATGAAAATTCATCCTTGATGAACACGACTTACCTCTTCGTATATAGGCTGAATAATGCGACTTACGATAGCAGGCTGACCTTCAGGAGGGCCGACCTGGTAGTAGCCAACTTGGTTGCAGCTGAAATAGACTGGTCAACCCTGCCCAACAGTCACTATTGTGTGAACTTACACCATCCAGAACCACGAACGGTTAGCATTGTTGACGGCTGTGCTGGTGTAGTAAGACGATGTGGTGTTATAAGTCCCCAGACACTCCCTTAATAGAGGTGATGAGGGCGATGAGTGAATGACAATGAGCGTGTACTGTGAGACTACTCACTCAGCATCGACACTTCCGCAAACTGGATATAATCCAATCATTAGGCGTTCTTAGCAACTATACTCGTTTACTCACCATAAGCATAGTAGGTAGTGTTCCAGAATGAGCCCCATGCAGTGATTGTATGGTCAAGTCCCCAACCTGATGCATTTGCGCTTATGCCATTATCAACTTCAAGAGCGTCACAGAATTGGAAGAACATCGCTCCAGGTCCAACGTCTGGTTGAAGGGATTGCCAGTCAAACAAGTTGTCTTGCACTGCAAAGACGTAAGTTATGATACTAAAAAGAGACATCATGAACCAGCACAGTTGCTGACTTACATGCGGAGGCAAAATCATCGATGTGGGATAGCCCACTTAAACCAAATGCCGATTTGAGTGAGTCGATTGCAGCAGTGTCGTTATTCGCGTAGCTCTGGTCAAGGTAAGCGATCACTGCTTCGACGTCAGCGGAGCAGTTTTGGGGCATGTATTCGCGAATTGGTGTGAAATAGCCGTAGTAATCACTAAGGGATAATATCAACATCAGCAGAAGGCGATGAAGCGCGCAACATTACGTGATAGCTTCGACGACTCCAGAAGAAGCATATGCCGCCCAGAAGATACCTGGCTTGCTAGAAATGGAGTGAGTGAGAATGCTTGCATCTTGACTGATGTACTGACTTAACCATGGTCCAACTCGTCAATGCACCTAACACACACACACGCATATACGCATAAGTGATCACTCAAACTTCGCATTGAAAAATAGTACCAGAATAGCTGCCTCCAATTAAAACCCAAGGCGCCTGATCAGGCTTGACCTGATCGCCGCCTGGCATAGGCAAATCCACATTCTGGGCAAAGTAGACCAAGTCGTCAATGGCTTGCTGGATATTGAGCAGTTCGAGACTTTGCGAAGTCAAGTTGTCATAAGGATTAGACAGGCCGAAGAACCGATGCTCGACGATAATAGTCGCGCCGCTCTGTTGCTGAGCAATAAGACCGTTCACGGTCTCGTTGGTCAAATAAGATTCATATCCTGCGAAAGTGAATTTTACATAAGTTCAAAACGAAATGTAATGCAAGGCTTTACAATACCATCTGCGTCGGTTTCACCGGGAGTCATCAAAATAATTGGACCCCCAGCCTCGTAAAACTCCCAAGTTGTCCAGTATCGTTGCTGGAATGTCCCCAAACCCGGATTGTTGTGATCGATCAGTTGGTCGAAGTAATACACGGTGTCAATGGGTGGCAATGTCGTTCCATTGCGATCCATGAACGGACCTGCGGGTGCGGGAACATTTGGAAGAGAAGGACGGCCTCTGAGCATGGCGTTTGGTATAGCAGCAAGAGCCATAGAGCTCAACGCCAAAGGCGCAAGGAGGAACTTGAATAACCTAGGGGAAGCCATTTAAACCAAACGTTGGGATTGCCTCGCAGACGATGGTTCGCGCTCGTTATCCAAGAGAGCTGAAAACATTATCTCTGTTCTGATTCTGTTTAAATAGTACGTACCTTCCTGGGAACTGTCTGCGTGTACCACATGAAAGTGCTGTACCACATGCCGTTGTTGCTTCCCAGAGACAAGACCAGATGGAAATATACTGATTAGCCACGTGACATAAATAGCGACTGTCCAGCTAGAGCCGTCGGGCCGAGGGTGCTAGAAGCAGCATCAACCACGCTAGCGCTTTTTTGTCCATCTGGGCAGTGACCCCATGCCAGTGATATGAACTAAAGAAAGAGAGATAAATACACACCTAAGTGCGACCTTGACCAAGCGTTTATAGAGAATGTGAGCATAACGCTAAGCTTCTATTGCTTGCAAACCTTCCAGGGATTGTGCACATATGCTGAACAAGCTAGAAGAAAGTCTTATCAGCAGTCGCAGCATAAAGAATGGTATCGCGATAGTCTTTTGCTGTAATTTTCTGTAAGAATAAATGCTGGTGAAAACTATGTATCGCAATAAGAAACCACTAAGAAAACAACAGGATTTGGGATGATGCTAGAACACAATTGTTGATAAACACTTTATACGAGGGACTCTTCACTTCTTCTTCCAACAAAACATGAACGCTGTCTAGAATGTGCTGCCTTCCGGTGGCTGAGGGAGCTTCCGGTTATTGAAAGATGCCATTTCCCTGTGACAGAGGTGAAGTGCTGTTCAGCCATGTGCAACCTAACGAAAATAAAAACTCACCTCCGGATCTCCACAAGAATAGTCTCGATGCTGCTGCTCCTGCCCCACTGAGAAAGAACTGGGAGTTTGTGAGGATCAACTTTCCCGTCAGTCTGGTTAACAAAGGGGAGATTGACACGGGAGATGAACTGAATAGTAGGGGGCCTTTCCGGGTACGATTCGCCACAGTAAATCTTCAAGCTGTAGATGCGGTTCTCGTGTACCGTCTGCACCATATCAGAGTAAGTGGATGAAGACGATGAGGGTCAAAACTAGGTCTGATGTTTGCAACTTACATGTCCTGGCCCGATGATTGTTCCATTCCAATTGCTCATCATGATATCGTCGCCATCCTCCAGTCCGTATGAGCACGAGCCATCTCCGATCCCTTTCTCGCCCTTCTCAAGCTCCTCTAAAAGCCGAAAATTGCGTGGAACTGATATCGACATGCATTCAGTCAACAACGCGAATGAACAAGATACAGCAAAGCATAGAATTACCCTTGGCCATGAGTGGAATACAAGAAAGAACCTATAGTATAGAGGTCGATACGAAACAGACTTGCGGCTGTTTGCGGTTTCGGCAGTGGCCTCTTCGGGCTACTGCGCGGAGTGCAGCCACGATCCTTGCAGACACCGCCTCCGCAGTATACATATCGACCCTTCGTTACCTGTCTATCCTCTGCGCAGAACCAAACCCACAACCCGCTATATAACGCTCATAATATCGTCGGATAATGTTTAAAGGCGGGCAGGCCAATCCTTATGATGAGATTGTTGGTAAGATGTACAGAAAGCTCTCAGAATCATCTTGATTTCACACTTCACTACAGGCAAAACGACGGACGAGAATCTTACAAGCGAGAACTGGGAACTTATTCTGAATTTATGCGACAAAGTTCAGGACGAAGGAGAACAAGGGTCAGTTCTGCACTTCCCTATCTTCTACCATCAATACCCTTACCCATCATGTCCATCCAGGGCACGAAATGTCATCGCCGCAGTGCTCAAGCGAATGACTCATCGCAGTCCTAACGTACAGCTGTACGCTCTGTCATTAGCTGAATCATTGTCCAAAAACTGCGGTGTTGAGCTGCATCGTGAATTGGCATCTCGCGCATACACTCAAGCTCTAGAGAAACTGATCACCGATCGAGTACGTGGATCCATATACTTGAGATGAAGCTATGAACTGATCATATGCATGTCCAGACAACTCACGAAAAAGTTCGACGAAGGGCACTTTCCCTCATTGCCTTATGGACCGCTGAATTTGAAAAGGATCCCTCACTAGGGATAATGGAAGAATGTTACAATAATCTGAAAGCCAAGAGTAAGTATTTGTGAACTATATGATAGTAAGATGCTAATTATGTCCTGTTTCTCAAGACTACAAATTCGAAGTTCCTCAAGAGCCTCCTCCTCCCACTGTTGATGACGAAGTCCGCCGAAGAGAGGAAGAAGAGCTGCAGAGGGTACTGGAAATGTCAGTGCGTGACAAGGGAGGGCGTAATCAGTGGGCTGAAAACTCTTCATCGAGTGGTGCTGGTGGCTCTGGGTCTGGAAGTTCTAGTCGGAATGCTGCAGTTAGCTCAGCAGTACCCGCCTCAGGTACACGTCAGCAGGCTGCTTCTCAAGCGACATATCATTCCGGATACGTCCCCGCACGAACACCATCTCCCAAAGTCCAAACCCCCGTTGCTACCCAATCTGTTGCCTCCCTTGCTTCAGCGTCTACCACTTCTATTTCTTCGCAGAGTGCATCGTCTATCCCAATCATTACGCGCGTCCGTGCTATGCATACATTCGAGCCTACGGAGCCTGGTGAACTTGCTTTTGAGAAAGGCGACGTGATCAAAGTGGTTGATCGCGGTTACAAGGACTGGTGGAGAGGACAACTGAAAGGCAGGACTGGCATCTTCCCTGTGAATTATGTGGTCCGTATCCAACTCACTTTTTATCCGTGATAATAACAAACTCTAAAAATATCTACCCAGGAACACTTGCCGGAGCCTACAGCGGTAGAACTCGCGAAAGAAGCGGAGCAAGAAGCTGCAGTCTTTGCACAGACTGCGAACATCGACAGGCTTCTGACGCTGTTGCGGTCTTTGGACCCCGCAAAGGATAATCTCGCTGATAATGAAGAGATACAAGTGCGCATATAATTCAAGTGTAAGATTAATATCTGACGGCAAGCATATACACAGGAGCTATATCGGTCTAGTATGTCACTAAGACCAAAGATTGTTAAGCTGATCGATAAGTACAGTCAGAAAAGGGGTATGAAGCTATTCACATTCCTAACTCCCTATACCTTCTGACTATGGCCTCTATAGCTGATCTCGTATCCATGAACGAAACCTTTGTGAAGGCTCGTAGTATATTTGATCGTATGATGGAAGAAAGCCTTGCAAGGCACTCTGGAAGTTGGTGTGCTTTATTGGTGGACGAAATCTTTACTCATTTACTCCCTCAGTGTATGATCCTCAAGCTAACTACCGCAACCCACCTCCATCGCAGTATCAGCCAAGACCCGATTCTCGTGCTCGTCAAGATTATGCGCCCACTCCACAAGGGTTTGCCTGGAACCCTGCAGCGTATGATCAGAACAGATACGGTGCATATCCTGGGCCTGTAAGCCAGTATCCAGAGGGCATGTATCAGGGTAATCCACAAGTTCCTGCTCAGTCTTACGGTGATCACAATGGTTATACTCCTCCACAACCTGGCTTTGGACAACCTTATGGCATTCCACCCACAAACGTGCCGTACGGAGTGCCCCCTTCCCCATATCCTCGACAGCAGCCAATTGATCAGAGCGACGCGACAGCCACACCTCATGCACAGCCAGTTGAACTGCAGGCACCACCGCAGCAACTACAGTACTCTCAAAATTTGCAACCCCAAGTACAAGCACAAGCACAGGTGCAAACACAGCCGCAGCAGCAGGCACAGAGTCCCGCGCAGCAATCCGGCCCTCCTTATGTCTATGATCCCAATGGCACGTATGCGGACCCTAATGTGCAGGCATGGGCAGCGTATTATGCTCAGGGGGGCAACGATAAAGCTGGTGCAGTGTACTTCATCTCTGTTCCTGGAGTAACCGACGATCCTGCGCACGTGGGGCCCGAACCTCAGCATCATGGTGAAGCTGTTCAAGCGGAGCAGTCCACATACCCCTCTCAAGACCCTGTAGCACAACTCACTTCAGTATCTACCTATCAAGATCCCGCCTCGGCACCCATACCTTCCAATCAGGGACCAACGTTCCAAACTAGTGATGGATATGCAAATCAGCCGTCGCCTCCAGCCGCTGGACAGACAGACTATGGCGCTCAAAATCTAGGTCGATCACCTTCATATCTTTATCATCGAGATAACCTTCCTGCAAATTCTAATGTGCAAGCTAATCAGTACGTCGGTGCCGGATCGTCTTCGCCTCATAGTCCGAAAGTTGGTTCTGGTCCTTGGGTTCAGGCTCAGCAAATCAATGAGCCTGCTCCGCAGGGCATGATGCGAAGGCAGTCGGTGATGCATTCTGTCTCTGCTCATGCCCCTCTTCAGTATAGCCCCCAGGGTGCATCGCCTTCACATCAACAGCAACAATATATGCCGCCTGCCCAAACCGGCGATCCCACGCCCGTGCCGTCCCAATACGCTCCGCAGCCTGTTCAGCAGCCATATATGTCCCAATCACAATATGGCGATAATGGTTCTGTATATGCCCCTCCTCAAGACGGTCGACCCCCTGTAGCCGCAGACCCAGGAGGTGAAGCTCCCCCTCAAGGCTGGCAGTCACAGTATCATTCATTACACAACCAATTTTCGGGAATGAGATTAAATGGAGAAAGGGCGCAAGGTCCTCAGTCGGGACAGCAAGCGCTTCAGGGTGTTGGTGCTCCTGCTTAAGTACGAAGAATAGAATGAGATTTCCACGTAGTCCTTTGAGTACAATCCATGCTTCATGCCATATAATACTTTCCTTGAGTTTATGTCGATGAGATATATTTCCGTTTGAGGGCACACAGAAGCGACCTCGCAGACCAGCGTTCGGTGGTTCTGTACAATTTGAGTGATTATAAAGGTGTATGCAAGTCATGGTGTGGCGCGAATTTATTTGGATCAAAGGCTGTTGACAAACAATGATCAATGTCCATGTAAGGAAACCGTCATCTGTTTTAAATTGAACAACACACATCATGGCACTTCCGACAAATGGACGGGTGATAATTGATACGACGGTTGGAGAAATAGACATAGAGTTATGGTCCAAGGTACGCCAGCCACAAACCCATTCCCAGTAAACGTCATGTTCCAAATCTGCCTTCATAGGAAACGCCCAAAACGTGCAGGAATTTCTTAGCGTTGGCAATGGAAGGTACGTGCGCATTTAGTTTGTAACTTTCCATCTAGCATTAAATATATACCACAGGCTACTATGATGGGGTTATCTTTCACAGGTGAGGATACTATTGACCATATGCGACCTTTGCTGAAGTATCACAGGGTTGTACCAGGGTTCTTGGTTCAGACGGGAGATAAAACAGGTACGGGAGGAGGTGGGGAGTCATTCTATGGAGGTGAGTTAATAATGAACACGTCAATCTAATTTCACAGTATGACACCAATACATCAGAACCATTTGAGGATGAAATCCACCCTCGTCTGCGTTTTGCGCACAGAGGTCTGATAGCCATGGCAAACAATGGCACAAAAAACTCCAATGATTCTCAGTTTATAATTACTCTCGGTTAGTCTATCTCCATCTGGCTTCATGCTCTATAACTCACAGATAATACAGATCGAGCTGATGAGCTCCATGGAAAACATACCCTCTTTGGTCGGTGTATGGGAGACACGATCTATAGTACGTGCTTTGATAATTGCTTGCATGATCTATCTTCTTATTGTCAGCCTTGAAGATGTCATGAAAATTGGTGACATGGGTTAGCCGACAAGTTCCTTGTTGTTGTCAATATATTGATATAAAGTCTACAGAGCTCGATGAGAACGAACGTCCTTTATAGTTCGTCACTTCATTAAATGCATACTGATATATCTGATCATAAGTTTTCGACTATATCAGCCCTCCCAAGATCAATAGTATCACGATTGTGGATAATCCATTTGATGATATTGTACCTCGCATAACAGCCGCAGAAAGACGTGCACAGCAGCGAGCAAAAGAAACAGCACAGCGGGAACGTGAAGAGGCAGATAGACGACGAGGTGCAAAAAAGTAGGTATTGCAATGACACATACGTTATCAAAATAACTTGAAACATCATAGGAATGTCAATTTACTGAGCTTTGCCGAGGATGAAGAGGACAGAGGAGATGAGGTACCTATAAAGTTCAAGAAGAAAGCTATTGTCCGACCAGATCGTGAGTCCCAATTTCTAACTCGACTTATGAGGATTTGCACTCAAGGCCAGAGTAGTATTAGAAGACCCCCAGTCCACAGCTATTCCAGAAGCAGTTTTTCCCCCAATGCCTAGCAGGAGAAGTAAGTCCGAAGACTCCGGGAATGTTGTAGAGACAGGATCCAAGGTATTTTTATCCGGTTATCTACCCCCGGAAGCATATAAAGGGTATTCCTTAGGCTCAGAAAAGTCCTCAGAAAGGTGAACGCTCAGATATAACTAAGATACGAGAAAAACATGCGTTGGAGCAAGTTGCTGGAAGGTAATATCTGTCCTACTTTGATTTGCGCGGAAGCATTGATAGCCGTCTTAAGCAATTCCCGAAAAGTTGAAATCGAAAAGATGGAGGCAGAGATTCGAAAGCTTTCTCGAAAGCATGGTGACGATAGCGACGACGAACATACACGGAAGAAGACAAAGAATAAGTCTTATCTAGAAGAAGAGATGGCCAAGTATTCCAAAGGGAGAGGTCTGTACAAGAAGAGTAAAGATGGGAAGAAAAAGGACGAGGGTGATGTCCTTGCAGCGCTGAATAATTTTAGAGGCAAATTAAAGAGTTCCCTATGGAATGACATAGAACATAACGGTGGTGATGAAGAGGATACTGTAGAGGAACAGAGACAGGTCGATGATGAGGGCATGGAAATAGATGTTGATCGAGGATTCATGGGTCACGCGCTTCAATTCCCAAAAGACGACGGGGAGGAAACACGCAAAGCGGAGCGGGACTATGAAGTCATTGATCCACGTCAGCGAAACGCAAGAGCGAAGGAAGAAGAGAGGGAGAGAAAGCGAGCAACGAAAGCAAAAGGTAATCGATATAGACGATGAACCGGATCTTGTGTCTATGTGATAAGTAATTCCTTTTATATCAATGTCAACTTCTCGGAAGATACATCAAAATAAGGATCATCATGGTGGACATAGTATGTAGTGCGTAATAAAGCGGTTTACAAGCGAAGACAAGTTCACTCTAGTGGCCGTCTACCAGTGTAGCATCGTCACCTTTATCATCTTCCTCCCTGTGAACAGTACTATTCTGTTTCATGCTATCTAAGAGCGCTATTGCATCCCATTTGGATATTCCACAATGGCTCAACTTCCATATCATAGCAAAGCGTGTGGGTAAGGGGAAAAGGCGTCCCAAATCGCGCAAAAATCGCGCGAACCAAGTGTTGCGGTCTTTTTTCCACCCTTTTTCAAGGGAGTGCTGTTCCAATAAAATGCGTACCTTTGTCCTTGATTCTCTGAGTCTCTCTTCCAGTTTGCCTCCAACACCTTTGATAGCAGTTACGCAGGCGTGCCCAGCAGGCTGCATCCCATTATGTTTGAAGGCTTCTTCGTTTGTATCCCACCACCCATCCATATCTATCTCATTCTCAAGTCCCGTAACAACGATAACGATAGGAACGTTTTTCTTGCAGAAATATTCATAGAACAGTTTCCAATTTCGTTGCGTGACCTCGGTTATCCTAGGAGCACGTATGCAGTATACAAGAAGGTGTACGCCGTCTTGTAAATCGGTGATGAGCCGGAAGCTATTAGCAATAGCTTTAGCATCCACCATTTTCCCTGAATCTCCCTCGTTGGTCCCCACTGTGTCGTAGAGATTGTAAGTAAAGCTCTCTGAAAGCTTCACCGCGTAGGATTGGTAAGTGAAAGTGCATCCAGTGGCACCATTGGACGTCAGAGCGACGTCTTTATCTGCTATCATATTGATTATAGAACTTTTCCCGACCCCAGTCTCTCCAAAAACGACGACATTTCGCGAGGGAAGCGTCATGGACTCGGAGTGAAGGGGAACCTGAGCGGGGCCGCGATGGTAGAAATTTGAGAACGTGATGAAAAGAGTTATAGTGGTAGGTGCTGAATATTCTGTACGCCAGGTACTGTCGGAGTATGTACTGGTCAGGTAGTGTGTTTATATAGCTAAAACGCACCGGTTGCAATAGCTTTGCGCATGCTACAGGACTCTGTCGATAATTTTGATACTGACACCTACCTGAATAACAAAACTAGTAGCGTTTAATCTGTCATTTTGGGTTGAAAGATGATCAGAGATTCCTGGTAGACGCCCTGCCGTCATCGCAGGACCTCAATCACGAAGCGCTAGAAAATGAGAAGACACAGAACTTCTATCAGACTTCAAGTTAAATGAACGTTGCTAACACGAGTGGTATATGACCATAGGAGACATGGCTGGCCAGTGGGCTAAGGGCTATGTTGGGACCAATGACACTCTTATTATCAGGTGTGACTGATACGGGAAAATGTGCTAGAGGGCACCTTCGTCAGAGCACCCGGGCCTTCGCCCATAATTATTCAAAGAGAAATACGGACTGAGTACGATTCATATTTAGTAGCGAAAAATTCTTGAGTACATGATATACCTATGGATTTTTGTCTTTTTTAGTATTACACCGAAAGTGAGAGCAGCCTACCGCAGAGCATGTCTCCCTATCTTTCTCCTGGGCCAAACCATGACTTGGATCCACATCACGTGCTCCAATGAGTTCAATTTCAGCGGCTGATAGGAAAAGTAAAGTTCAAGATCAGTGGCTTCCTTTCTTTGATGACGCGGCTTTTTCCAGCGTAGTGGGACACTCTTATTCATGACAAGGATTGGCGTCTTTCTTCGTATACGCACAGTTGAAGGGCTGCAGGAGGACCGCTGTATTCTCATACAAGCATCCCGAATCTAATGACGGGTGACCACTTGCCAGTCGATTCGCTTATAACACCGTGACAACTACACGCACTTTGCATGTGCTGTAGGTGAGTAATCCACTAATGAAATACTTCCTACTCTGGCATGAAACCCGTTTGGAGAGAAGCATAGCCAATTGCAGTGACGGCATCATGCAAAGTGCTTTAGCCTCGCTGTAGTGCCCCACGGCCACGCCTCACCATACGCATCCCACTTCTCACTCTCAATTCATCTTTCAGGGAAAAAGAGCGCTAGCCTGATCGAGGGTACAGCCTTCTCGAAGCCATGTTTGATTGGGCTCTCAGCCAGGGAAACGGATAACCAAAAGAATAGCTTTCTACGATGAGGTAGCCGATAAGCAATCTATAGTCAGCCGCGCATTAAACACATGCATTCCTCCCCGCGGTGGCTTGTTTACTGCTCAAGCCTAAAACCTTCGACACGTAGATAGCTCCAGTTGAAAAAACATCACTCACCCAAGAAACTTACCTGAGGGCGACTTCTCCAGTCGTACAAGTAGCTATTGTTCTCTGAGATATACCTATACCAAAATAAACGTGAGTTATATTTCAATCTATTATTGATCTATTGGGAAATCGTTGCCTATGCCTTCAGACACCGAATATGACCTCAAACGTCCGTAATGTTCTGTTTTTTGGGGAAACTGGAGTTGGGAAGAGCTCTCTGATTAACATGATAATGGAAGGACACACCTCCGGAGAAGAGAGATCATGCACACCTGTCGCCACTTGGACTAACACCGACCCAGCGGATGCTCAATTGGTGCCAGACAAATCAAAACGGCCTACGGGCGATGTGTTAAAGAATCCGGAACATACCCAAAAATCAGACGTTCGAAACAGGGAGAGTCATGATGTTGCGAATCATAGCATGAGATGTGGAGATGAGGAGAAATCACCCACATCATGCTCTCGTAGAGGTTCATTACACCCCGCAGAGGTTTCTAGCGGTGCAAAAGGATGCACCTTCAAAAGCAAATCGTATCAAATGAATATTGATGGATTGGAGTATAAACTGTGGGACACCGTGGGCCTTAACGAGGGAGACCTTGGACGCGTACCCGCTGCACAGGCAATGGAAGGGCTTAAAGACCTTGTGCATGAAGTCGTAGGAAAAGAGGGGATCAGTTTGCTCGTATATTGCATTCGTGCAAACAGGATTACACAAGCCTCCACAAAAAACTATCGTGTCTTTTATTCTGCGCTTTGTCGGAAGAAAGTTCCGATAGTGATAGTGATCCTAGGACTGGAGAATTTTGAAGGGGAACGTATGGACAGCTGGTGGGAACAGAATGAGAAGGACTTCAAAAAGTACCGCATGTACTTTGCGGGTAACGCATGCGTAACGGCAATACAGGGACAACCTACGCAAGATGGGACTCATTTGTACGAGGATCGATATCTTGAATCACAGCGGAATATAAAGAAACTTATCTCGTTGCGGTGCTCTCCACAACCATGGAAGGTGTTGCCAAACCATGCTTCGCAAGTCATTCAGGACATTGTAGGACTGATGCAGAAGATGGAGGAAGATAACCCAAACATACTCGTCTATAATTTCTTAGGCCCGACTGCAGCTATCCAGAAGAGTGGTTTCAATATTGCCACATGCATTTCCGGTGAACCCATAGCAGAGACATTGGCGAGTACCGTCATCATCGGCGGAAAGCGCTACACACTTCACGATGCAGATGCGTATGATAGACACATTGACATTTCTAAGGCTATGGAGAAAGAGCCCCGTTTGTTGATATTCTGTCTGCCCGAGGAGCAAGTGGAGAAAAGTGTGCTAAAATGTAAAGAGATCTACGAGTCACGCAAGTGCGACATACCTCTCCTTGTGGCCATCACGCCTGCTGATTACGCTTATCCTATCCTGGAGCGGAAGAATATCATCGCACAAGCATTCGAGAAACACTCTGTGTCCATTTCTTCCTATACGGGCTTCAAACCCGAAGGCACGGAGAGCCAACCCAAGTATTGTGAAGAACGCCTCTGGTCGCACGACTTGGCCGAGCTTATTGTGCGGTTTACGCTGGAGCTTCCTGCCAAAGATCCGGGAGTACTGAAGTCGTTATGGAAAAATGTACTCAACGTCATGCGACGCAATCGTTAATTGGAATAGACCCCTTTGATTACTTTGACAATAGGCTACTTTTTTCTGTAGTCGTAAATCGAATGGAGTAGTTGTTAGAAATATTACATATCGATCAGCCATGACGCCAAGTGTGTTCTGTTCACTAGTTAAAAGTTGACACGAGTTTTCCGCGCGAGCAGGGCGCTTGTGTAGGGCGGTTAAAGGGCGCGGCACAAAGCTGAAATCGAAACAAAGAGATATAATCTCGGCTCGATACATGTTATGCACGAGTAGACGGCCAGGTTTTTCGAATGCCCTCGTCATTACTTGAGCGATGACATGGAACGTTCAAGAACGAGTAGTGGGCACAGTATGCGCAAGGCCAACTGCGTGCTTGAAGCGGTGAAGGTGAGCTCAGCTGCAGGGAGACGCACATGACAGCCTCACGAACTCGAATTAAATCAATTTTATAGCCTTACCAACGCAGGATACACACCTTGACTGTGGGGCGAAACTGGGCGGTTCACCGACTATATGTAGGATATCCCCAACGCGGGCATGCAACCCACTCACATTACTTATTCTTCTTTTTTTGTTCGACAGTTGCTTCATCAGTGGCACCTAACAGGTCGTTTATAAACCGCAATCGCAATCGCAATACTATGTGGCAAACTCCACTCAGCTCGGCCAAATTCTCGCTCAACGTCGGTGGTGTTGCTGGATTCTTTGGTGGGGATGAGGCGGTATCAGCCATGGCGACGATTTATATGAGTCGGGGAAGGAAGTGGTTAGGGTGGTATAACTCTCCGGGAAGTTATGTGGTGGCGAAAACATATGGAAGGCTAGCAAACTCAAAATTCTGGAATGGCATTTTTCCGGGAGTGAAGAAGGAGCCAACTGTGGTCTTTGGATTGGGTGGGATGGGCGGGCCCGAGTACGAGGCAGCGCAATCGAAGACACGTAGTATCAGAAACACGGGCCACGTCGGGTACCTCATCATGAAGGAATGCGAGGACCTACACGTCGCCACTAGAGCAACAGGGAGACAAGTGACTCCGACCGACGTAACGATAATGAACCTGACGCATGTACCCGAGGTCATCTTCAAACTTCGTCCTCCTACAGGCTATACGGTATCAGCCCTAGCCCTTATCCCCATCCTCGTCAGTATTTTTTCCTGTGTCCTGTGCGGCATATTCCATGATTGGTACTGCTGCACGATGATAATCGTGGGTATCTTGGCTACCCAGTACTCTTATCTCGCAATTGGATCTGGCAGCGTACACTTCACTCATCCACGGACGTCACATAATGCACCTGCAGGGGACGGTATGCTGAAGGACAATCGACAAGTCTCTATAGTATTAGGTCCAGAGGGAGCCGTCAATGCGATCACAAGAGGGCGCTTTTGGGTCCGATTGCCAGATGAGCCCGAGTGCAGCTCTATAGGGCATGCATCACTACTGCTCATAGCGCAGTTCCTGCTCCAGCTACTTTTGATCCCCCAAGGCACGCTATTCGGTCAAATCCTGTTCTTGGGGACATTCGCCGTATCCTGGATTTATAATGCGCTTTGTCTATCTGCGGATAACGAAACTGCGCAGAGGGAGATACTGATGAGCCAAGTGTTACGAAAGCCTTCGATGGTAAAGTATAGGTTCGGGACGAAAACCGCGATGGCAACCTTTGTGCTCCTGGTGCTCAAGCCAGTAAAACCGTTGGACTTATTGAACGAGTTGCTGCCCGAAGACACAAATGTATATCGGATATGGAAAGAGACGATTGCAGCGCAGATAGGGAAGGAGGAATTCTTGTTCGACAAGGATAGGATTGAAGAACTCGTCGAGTCCTCCGTCATAGAGCTGCAGAATTTATCAAAAGATGCCAATGATGCACGTGAGGCATTCGAGAGGTACCATGGTGATGAGGTGTTCCGCGGGCCAGGTAACGGAGAAAACACTATGGTTTGAAAGGTCGCAGATATATATATACTTTCCTATTATTATTTTTATTGTCTCAGCCTGTTACGAATTAAGAGGTCTTTAGTTATATGAAAACATATTTTAAGTTACAGGCAGCTTGGAGATAGACGTACCAGGACGTATACCTCTGAGTAAATACAACACATGCCAGTGGTCATCCGTTGCTATACGTCACGTGAGTCGGGACCGAAACTACCATGACTTCAAAGCGCGTACTGAGTTAATAAGAACGCGCCCCCATACCATGGATCAGATATATACATCTACCACCATAGTATCATGTCACCTTCCACCGGAAACGCAGATCGTTTCCTCGAGCACTTAAACGAATTTGATATCAAGCTGGAGGAGAGCGCCTTAAACTATCTTACTAGCATGCTAGCAGTCCTCTCCACTAACAGCGACATTCGAGAGTCAACAGAAATGATATTGGAAGAAGCAGAAGTAGACAGCGAGCGCATGGATGTCTTCTATGCAACGCTAGGAGCATCAAACGCGCCAGCCTCCACACCTTCAAAGCAGCGGTGAGAAATGTACTTGACCACTGGCGCGGAGCTAATGGCACAATGACTGTGAAGGCCACCGAGTGACGACCCAGTACCAGCAACTCCAGCTGAAAAGGTTAAACAAGGAAAGGGAAAATCGTCAATGGCCGGCCGGAGACAGAGGCACACCCAGAAGAAAGCTGCCACTGATGAAAGTGTGATCACTGGAGTCGAACCCACAATTATCGCAAGCTCGCAGCAGAGCCGATTTCATCGAGAGACTCTAGAAACAAGCTCTAAAGATATCGATCTGGCCGATGTCAATATTTCAGTAAATCAGTTGGATTTGTTGGTTGATGCACACCTTAAATTGAAGGAAGGTGTGCGATATGGTTTGATTGGCCAGAACGGTGTTGGCAAGACAGGTAAGCTTTCGCGCCTATTATCGGAGTGATTCAAGCTGATATCTATAAACATAGTCTTAATGAAGTGTATGGCCGATAATATACTGGCGATGCCGCAAAATTTGAATATTCTTCATATCACACAACTCGAAACCTTCGATGAGTCGACTGTAGTGCTGAATGAAGTCTTAGACGCAGATAAAGCTTCTAAGAATGCTCTATGGGAGTTTGAAGGTTTGTAGTAGTATATGCCATCCAAGTAAATAACTCACCTTTCAGGCAGAGTTACACCGAGTACTGGGCAACGAAAGACAAAGCACAGCAAAGAACACAGCAGAGCTTAACAGAGTTGTGCACAGAATTCTACTCTCACGACTGCGAGAGCGCCTTGAAGATGCTCGGCGTCTAGCAATTAAACGCTCTGGCACACGAGGACACGAAGCTCGTCAACAGCAGCTGAAGCTCGAGAAGGAGTACAGCGAACTTGAAGTGCAAAACGCGCAAACATTCATTACTTCACGCATGACTGCTGACCTCTTGCCGGAAATCTTTGACAAATATGAACTGATAAACGTGGAGGCGCAAGCTGCAAAAGCACGGAAAATCCTGAAAGGTCTGGGATTCAGCAAGGACCAGACTGATGCGCCAGTAAAGACACTTTCAGGAGGATGGAGGATGAAAATCGCACTCGCAAAATCGCTGTTCCTAGAACCTAACGTTTTGTTCCTTGATGAACCAAGTACGCCATCTTCTTCTGTGCCTATTATAATGTCGCTAAGTCACGTTGATAGCCAACCACCTCGATTTACCTGCAATTTTGTGGTTACAAGAATATCTAATTAACGAAACAGAGGGTCTCACCGTTGTCGTCGTTTCACATGATCGGGAATTCTTGAACGCAGTCACAGATGAGACGATTATTCTGAGAGACAAGACCCTAAAATATCACCCAGGCAATTTCGATGATTACGAGAAAAATAGCGAAGAGCAGCGTATTCGTAAGCAGACCATGCTTGATACCCAGGAAAAGAAAAGGGCGAAGGTAGTGGCTAGTATTCAACATAACGTTCAGCAAGCCAAATCGACGGGAGACGATAAACGCCTAGGTCAGGTGGCTTCGCGCAAAAAGAAACTGGATCGTCTGGGCATGGAAAAAACAGAAGATGGAAAGCGGTTCAAGGTCAGTTACTGGGCGGGGTACCACGATGGAGCGAGGGAGAAAGTCACAGTGGAGCAAGCAGTAAAGACCGCGCCCATAAAGATACCAGTCCCTGAGCCGCTACGATTTCACGGCTCTACCTTCATGGCCAAAGACACTTCTTTCAAATATCCCGGTACTCAGAGAAACGTCATCGAAAATTTCTCTATCGATATTAAGTCCAATGATCGAATCGCAATCTTGGGTCCCAATGGATGCGGCAAGACCACACTACTTAACATGTTGACTGGCCAGACAAAACCGACAAAGGGGGAAGTTTATCATCACCCTCTTCTTCGGATCGGTTATTTCTCGCAACATATTGTAGATCAGCTCGATCACGATTGTACACCGGTAGAAGATATGATGAAACGATATCCAGGCCTGACAGAGCACGAGTGTCGGGCACAATTTGGCACCGTGGGGATCACCGGAAACACGGTATTGCGCAAGACAAGAAACTTGAGTGGTGGACAGCGAAATAGGATTGCACTTGCACTTGTCCTGCAGAATGCACCTCACGTGCTTGTGCTTGATGAAATCACAAATCATCTGGACATGGGGACAGTCGAAAAGCTCGTGGATGCACTGAAAGAATTTACCGGAACACTGATCTTGGTTAGTCACGATGTGTGGTTCCTGAAGCAGTTGATGGAAGAGGAAGAGGACGACGGTGACGGCCCAGAAGAAGAAAGCGAATTTCTACGGAGAGAATTTTATATTGTCAAGAATGGGCAGGTCGGCAAGTGGGAA
Source organism: Serpula lacrymans var. lacrymans S7.9 (assembly GCF_000218685.1). Taxonomy (NCBI): domain Eukaryota; kingdom Fungi; phylum Basidiomycota; class Agaricomycetes; order Boletales; family Serpulaceae; genus Serpula; species Serpula lacrymans. Next base: position 378,781 of record NW_006763302.1, read on the forward strand.
TCAGATATGGACGCTTATGTGGAGACTGTAATGGGAAAAGTGAGAAAGGCTCGATGAAGAAGAAAGAAAAAAGATGCTGCAGAGCATGCTTTGGTTGCTGGCTTGTTGGCACATTCCACTAGCCTTGACTCCAAAACTTGGTGCAATGTATAAACCAGTCCGTACATTGTGAGATACTTTCACCGAAGCTAGACTAGATTGGTTGTGGAGTGAAAAGAGCATTCGATGTGTCAGGCGTACGAGTAAAGGATACATGGACAGGAGCCTAAGCTTGAATCGAAACCAAGAATGATGAAAAGCTGAAGAAACCAAGAAATTCGGTCCCAGCCGAACCTTGATGGCAATGACATTAATATTCTCATTCCTGCCCCGAGATTTTCCTAAGCTTTCTTCTTTCGACTGCAACATGTCAAACACATGCCATTTTATGTCTTGAACCAACACCACTTTTGACGGATAAATGGATGCTCTCGTTTCAGATGTAATCCCCAGTTTGCACATTCACATCAATAATGTCTCTTGGCCTGCCTTGTATAATCCTGCTATTGAGCTGGGGCGTGTCGCTTCTAGTGGGCCAGTGCAGCCAGGGGGCTCTTACTTAACTAACGCTAACGGTAGGCACATTTTCTTTTTCCTGGATCTGTTGTAACATTGATTTGAGCTACCTTCTTCATAGATATATTCCATTTCACTCTGTACTGGACCTTGGTCTTTCACATTCCCTCCTATCTAGTTTGTGGAGTATATGCTTTCCTTAACTTTGCGTTCCCACCAACACCTCTCGAACACCACTCGTTTCCACTAGTCAAGCAACCTTCTAATGTGTCACAGCCAGCTGACCATTTCTCCTCACACAAACACTTGCCACAGTCGGCTGCCACCTACCCTTACTCGCGGATCAAACCCTCTCGAATGAATACGCGTCGCTCAAGACTCACTTTTGCGATTTTAGTCCTTCTCACTTTCTTCTTCGTCAGCCTGCTGGGTACTATACTGAGTTCAGCCATTGTGGGATACATATTGGCTGCAGTGTATAGATCTGGAAAATTTTCCATGTCAACGTAAGCCATTCTCTATTTGGTGCGGGGTTGGATGAAGAACCCCCGAATCCCTATTTGATTATTCTATAGATGGGTTCCATTCATATGGGCAATGATACATGGTCTCGTCGCTTTGCTTGGGTGCGCATACAGGGTCACATTTATTTATGATTTTGCTGAAATCCATCTCTATTTCACTTTACAGGATTTGGCCGTCTGTTGTCGATATAATCTGATATATATTAATCATATCTCTTCACGATTATTTTTGCCTCTATCTTCAACGAACCAAAATACTATTTGCATACGACCAACAAGCAGACAAAGGATTGACAGTAAATGTTTCAAAGAGTCAATCGTGAAAATACTTGACAGCCCAGATAGCGGATTGAGATTGAACACCGAGCTGTCCTCACCCTGTTCTCAGGTGTGTCCATACTGCCAGTATAGCATATGGACCCAAACACGTCAATCATCGTGGCAATATGCAATATAGGTGAGTAAGATGAAACATTCTCCCGTTGTGTTTAGTGATCAAAGTTAGAGCACCAGTTTCCTATGTAGTGATGTTGATAGAAGCAGGACAAACCCAGCAGATTTGGTGATGCAACATTAGTACATTGGTCTAGAATCGTCTTAGTGACCACTTTGGCTAGTCGGGTGCTTTTATCGGAACCCACCCTAGGTCGTGTTGGAAAACAGCGTGGTATGTGTTCTGTTGCCGTACTAGCAAACTAAACTCCATTTGTTGGAAAGGCAGGCCTCTAGACCATTTCAGTCATGTTGATGTTCAAGATATCAGATTATCTTGCAGCTCTTCGCTCGGATGTTGGCCGTCTCCGCGGCTTCTTGACGTTCTCGTGGATTCAAGGATTCAACCAGGAGTCAAATACGATGTCCGGAGAACAGTGAGATGGTTCCATTATGATGTCCTTCTGGAGGGAATATCCGCGTTGGATGAGAACAAACTGGGTATTACAGCTATTATCAGGTTACCAGTGTCTACAGATTTGATTGCACTCCGGAGAAAGGTTGCTAAGACTGTGCAGCTAAAAATAGGACACTCCATCATTGATCTCTAAATAGAAGTATATTAGATGGTCATTCCAGCCCCAGTGAACTTTCCTCTTGTCTCTGAACTAATCGCCCTATGTCTTCCCTGCACGGCTCAGACATCAACAAGCCTCTTGAGGAGGTCGACTCGAACAGTCTGCCCAACACCCACAACGACGCCGTCGCACATGCACTCACTTCCCTCGTAGGCCACTCCGCTGCATCCGAGCATGGTGGAGACGTCACTCAGGGCATTCACGGACACATCCATGTCCTCGATCACGTAAAGTGGCTCAAGGGAATCGTACCAGAGGTGCAGAGTCTCGCTGCCCACTACCATGTTGGCAATTTCGTCATCAAACGCGAGACAGGAGAGAAGTTTTTCGAAAGTATGCCTATCTATGCGCGCATCGGCATGCACCTTTTGTTCTGTGGAAGGGAACAAGTTAAATTGCTTGAAGGTTCAAAGCGTGTTGAAGATTTATTGAGAGAGCAGAGCGTTAGAGAGGGGAAGATATACGACAGCCCAGATTCGGTCAAGAGTATCCCATCCTTTATCCAGACATACAAAATCCAGATGGATGAACTCCTCGAGCCCGACATCCGTAAATACAGGACCTTCAACGAATTCTTCAGCAGAAAACTCAAGCCCGAAGTAAGGCCCGTACAGAATGCGGATGATCCGAGCGCCTTTTGCTGTGCGGCTGATAGCCGACTCGTCGTATACCAATCGGTGGATCTTGCTAAGAAATTCTGGTGAGATCCTCATCCTCCGAGTCTCTGATTTTTGCCACTTGTTTTTGTGTAATATCTCAGTTCATTATCTCTATGCCAGGATTAAAGGGGATGAATTCACTATTCCTGCACTCCTTGATCTGCCTGCGGAAGACCCTGTATCCATTGCGCTCGATGGTGCCTCACTTGCCATCTTCCGTCTCGCACCCGCAGATTACCATCGCTTCCACTCCCCCTTTGATGCGACCATCAAAGAAGCGCCGAGAGATGTCAAGGGACAATACTATACTGGTATGTGTTAAATCATTATCTCCAAAATACAACTCTATGCGTTTTATTTCCCTTCTCGCCTGGTTTTTGTTGTTTTGTTATTTTGCTTATGACATTGTAACTAAATCCTACAAATATAGTCAACCCTCAAGCCATCAACGAACCCAAACTCGACGTCCTTTCTGTGAACAAACGATCCGTCCTTATCGTAGAGCACAAGGCATCTGGAAAACCCATTGCCTTCGTCGCTGTAGGTGCTCTGCTGGTCGGAAGTGTTGTTTGGACTATCAGTGTCAGTGTTCTTGCGGTCTCTCATTTTCAAAATGACTTTTCTGATCCTCCTAACATATAATCATACTAATCCTTCAACTATCACATATACATGTTGTGTCATATCAATACACCTCGCATATTATCGGTGTTGGGATATTGGATAAACATCGTAATCAAACGCTTATATGCTATGACCTCGATATCTGCGTGGCTCAAATCCCGGGGTGTATACATCTCATGGCAACACATACATACTATTTCGACAACTTCCACTCAAATATTTACGAATCTGACGCTAATGATATGCGATTCTGCGGTCACCCTCGCGTCTTATCTCTATGGTCCTGGACGCCGTCCCATATCTGAACATTTTCTCTCACAAATTCACTCATCACCTCTTGCCAAATCTTGCGTACCATCAGGAACCGGGCGCCTCCGTCTGCCGTGGACAAGAGCTAGGCTATTTCGCATATGGCGGATCAACCGTTGTCGCCGTTTTCCCCCAAGGCTTGATCGACTTCGATGATGACCTTGTAAAGAACTCGGATGCTACACTAGAGACGCTTGTGAAGGTAAAAAGCATTGCTTTCGACGGTAGCTTCAGCTTGTATTGACCCAACTGTCGTAGGTTGGTTCCTCCCTTGGACACGCCCCTTCTGCATAGAAGATAGACAAATATATGAAGGAGATGGATAAAATGTACTAGTATATCATTGATAAATGCGTATGAAGCGTACGAATGGCGTATATGTACTTTATGAGTCTTGTAGTAGTTTCGTGGATGTAGTTGATGGCATATTATATCGCTCACGCTGAGACGCTAAAATGCGGTCAACATAAGGCCACCTAAGGCAGGAACTCCAACGTTAACGTAATGGCCAACAAGGGGGCTTAACTGTTGGGAGCTACCGGGCCTCAGAGGGTATCATCTAGTCTCCCTTGCTGACCTAATTCAATATCAATATCAATGATAGTCGATCTGTTAATAAGGTCTGCTCGATTTAACGGTGGCATGCGGGTAGTCTGGTCCGAAGTAAGGACCTTTGGCAGGAACCCCCGCTTCGGTAGTAATAGAGAAGGCACCATGAGCGGCACATTCGGCTTGAACTCGGCATTTTGTGGCTAGTCACACCAGGAAAAAGCACATAAAGATTTCAGCTGAAACAGCTACTGTAGAGAACAAATGTTATGTACATGATCCCTACTATTGTATCACAACTACGATAATTTATGTAGCACCTTGGACCTATATGACTCTGAATATCCCATTTCTTTTTGCCCATGTTTTGGTTCGGGTGTGTCTACAATTCGTAGCGGCGTTTTAATTGGAGTGGCTGACAGTTTCACTATCTCAATGGCTCAGCATCTGTTTGGGATGGAAGAAAAATTTGAAGCTAGCATTGTTCGTCATCTGAGAGCTTCACTATCAACTCTACCGATTCACACAAAGGCTAAGTGGTGAGTTACGCTGGTTGAAGCAATAGCTAGCCTTTACTGTGATGCTCAGCTATATTCAATCGGAGCGACTGAGCTTAAAATCAAGGTGCAAAAGAGCTCAATATTCGTTTTATTGGCACCGAAGGGGGGTTCACGCCAAATGGTCTTACTTTGGTGCAGACCTTATTTACAAGATATCAACTCATCATATATTGAATTAGGTAAGCAAGGGAGACTAGTAATTTGTTGTGTTTCGTTTTCATTTGTTTTTGATGCTTCCCAATAAATCAATAGCTTTCGTTTTCAATTGTTTTGAGTCTGAATGGTCCTGAAATCAAAGAAAGACAATGATTCAAAACAATATATTCAGTGTAAATATTCTACAATAGCTGACAATAATATTCTAAGGATTGAAAGGGTCATTCTGGTATTTAGATAGATACAGAATGATATATTCGGTGACAATCATTTTCTATCGGCCTAAATATTGTCGTTTCCGACTGGGTTTCAGGCCTCAAGGCCCCACTTCCTTCGACAATTAAGGCCCCCAAGAGGCCTTTGGTCGGTGATCAGGGTCCTGCCCGAGGTGCATAAGGCTGTGAAGGCATAATTGTGTTGCGGAAATACATGCATATTTCCTCCAGCATATCAAATTACTCGTGAAAAGAATTCATGAGATGCATTCAAGTTCGTCAAGTTCTTGATCCCCGTTTTCATGCTTTACAGACGTTGGTATAATTTCCTCAGGAAGGCGAGAATAAACATGGAGGTTTTCCATCCCAGCCTAACAAATTCTAGTCCGAGGCAATTGCAATAGCTATCATTCAACACCTCCGAATAATTTAATAAAACCCAAAACTGTTACGGTTCCGGTCAGCTTTCAAACATTTTCGCTGTTCCAAGTCACGTATACATCCGCTGCGCAGCATTGCTAGTATTTGACAGAGATTCCTTGGCAACGTTTGGGGATGTATTGAAAATTTTTCACGAGTCCCATCACACTTCGAAAGAGATCTAAATTTACGTGATGCTTCATCGATTTGCTTGAATCGATGTACTTATCATTCCCTCCGACTGCAATCCGAGTAGACTCACTGCTACCTATAGAAGTATATGTCCGGTATGATTGGAGATTTGATCCAGGTAACGATACCTTGCTACAACTCTGACGTCGATTGCGATTGACCCGAGGATGCTGTAGCGGGCTACTGGCTGTGAAGGAATGACATCGGTAGGTCGGAACAGTTGAAGATGGCCTCATGGACACTCCATGCTGTACATTTCGAACTTCACCAATGACAGGATTGGCCAAAAGCGGGCTGGAGATAATAATCGCAATCGAGACAAATCGTGCAAGCCTGAGGCTGTGATGGAAAGATATGATCCCGGCGTCCGGGTCACGAATTTGGATGCAAAGTTGATGCAAATCATCGATATCATGATGTAAAGAACTCGCTAGCCGGCGGTCCGTGGCATTCCGGCCTTAATGTTGACGCGTTGACGTTGTTTCCCAGTCAAGTTTCAATTATCTTGAGACACTTTTATCACACTCTGCTAACCTCCAAGGCTTTTCAAGCATGATAAGGAATCAACATTTACCAAGCGATACAGGAAGTGAGTCAATTTACTCACAAGTACAATTTAGATGTAGAAAACACATCTGAGTATACATTCCTTCTTCAGACACACGCGGTGCTCGGACGTGGAAAGTTGATCGAAAACTGAAAGTTCACCGGAGAAGACGCGAGCACTGCGATTAATTCAGTAAGAAAGAGAATCTCATGAAGTAGACAACGCCGTTGTACATCTGCTAGTACCCCAAATCTCTTGAGTGAAATTTGACAGAGAGATTGGCGCACATATCACTGGCACTTGTTCAGGGTAAGTGGTACTATTTCATGTCATCCCACTAAAATGAGAGTTAAGTTCCATGTGCATCGGTTGCCTGCATAGTCGTATTCCAGTGCAACCTCACGGCTGCATTTCTGTGACTCTTTCAGCAGAGCCCGAACCATTCAAGCGCCGAAAAGTCATTGTCACAGTTGAAAATTTTCTAGTAACCTATCGCCATGGATGTTCTATTTGGATGTTATGCTGCTCAGCTTTAAAATTCAGTATACTGCTTCTTTCTTTGAAAAGGTGTAGATAGGTGGTGTAAACACGTCCTTTTCACTCAGAAACAGTTGATCCAGCTTAGTACATCTCAGGGGCAGTATGTACGCGCCTCGAACTGCATAACCTTGATGGAATAAGAAGCCTTAGACAGGCCCAAGTAAACCTTACTGGCCTCCAAAACTCGAAGATTAGACAAGTCAGATGCAGAATTATGTCGAAATTATTTCAAGCGAAGTCACGGTGAACCAAACAGCAAGTACTATGAGCGTCAATACATAAGCCTCTCTATTCCCATTTCAATTGAGTACTGGAAAAATAATATACCCGACCCCGAGATTGGTTATGATTCCCTAAAATAGCTGCAAGTCATTAAAGTCATTGAAACCTGCTGAACATCGCTCCATTGACCGGGTGGGTTACATCGAGAGTAAGGCTGTCCGGCACACTTCAAGCTGGAATAATAGCTGGAATGGTCGGATAGCTGGCCACCAGACAGTATAAAGGTCGAGTCACACTCACCACTTACCTCCCATCTTCCTATCATCTACTCTCTACTCACTTGCTCCATCCTCCTCGTACAATGTCTGACCTGAAAACTTCAACTACAGAGCGATTCCGCTTCCCAGACACCTTGGCCAATTGGCCTTTTGAACGCCGTTTGAACCCGTTCTATGAAGAGGTGAAAGCGGAATCATCTGCGTGGGTAGAGAGTTTCAAGCCGTTCAACGAAAAGGCCCAACGAGCATTCTATCGTTGTGATTTCAGTGGGTATATTCACCTGTGATTCGCTTTACTGTAGCTAAGGCTGCTTACTTCATAGATCTCTGCGCATCTCTCATTTATCCCCACTTCGATAAAGGTAAGTTTTCCTCACTGCTTAGTAGCTTCCTAAACACTCACTGGCCATCGTGTAGAACGTCTTCGGACATGCGCAGATGTCTGCAACTTCATCTTTGCCTTTGACGACTACTCTGACCTGGAAGACGAGCATGGTGTTCAAAAGCAGCGTGATATGATTATGGACGCTCTACGGAACCCATTCACCCCAAGACCAAAGGGAGAGTGCGTCTTAGGGGAAATGGCCCGCCAGTAAGTTCGAAATACCATAGTCTGGATATATACACTCAACAGTTTGATTGCAGAATGTGGGCACGTGCAATCCCTACAGCATCTCCTCACAGTCAGGCGCGCTTCAAGGAGACCATGGAAGTTTATATGACCGCCACCATTCAAGAGGCAGAAGACAGACGCGTGGATAACATTCGTGGCATTGACGGCTTCCTCGAAGTTCGTAGGGGGACGGTTGGAGTGAAGCCATTTTTCGCCCTCTTCGAGTTGAACTCTGATATCCATTCTCACGACAAATTGGTTGTCAATGAGAAAATTCAAGAATTGGAGGAACTGGCAGCTGATATGATAATTCTTAACAACGTGAGTATCTACACCATAGAAACAGCTGAAATCGCTCATGACTCGCCATCTTCGAAACAGGATATGGTTTCTTATATCAAAGAAAGGGATGACGGACATCATGCCCATAATCTTGTGACCAACGTCATGTACGAAATGAATGTCGATATTCATGGTGCGATGTGTTGGATCGAGCAGCGGAATGACCATATTATTCAGCAATTCCTTACAACGAAGAAGGAGATCCTTGACTTGGACAAGGAATTAGATTGGTATATCTGGGGCATTGGCAATCTGGTTAGAGGCACCATTTCCTGGTTTTACGAGAGCGAGCGTTACTTCGGGAAGCGGGGATTAGAGATTCAACAAGATCGTTGGATAGACCTGTACTTCCGCAAGGAGTAACATTATTAACATAACTTTAATGATTCCTTGTATTTTACCATATCAATTAGATAGGGCCCGAGGACCCTCCATGCTTATCCCATATCATGAGATATTGTGTAAACGCATTTGTTGATTGTAAAATAAATCTCTGGAGTATAATGCATATACGATACTAGTAAGCTAGCAGAATAGATGCCTGTAACTAGATGCCAAGCCTATTAGGGCTCCGATAGTGCCGCGGTAAGTGAATTACTGATATTAGCGGAGGATTCCGCCACTGATCGCTTTCTTATCTTCTTTCTGCTCTGGCGCTCCTGTTGAGCGGCCATATACTAAAATGACAGAGGCGGTCCTTAAAGGAATTGCCCAGGGCTTACAGGTACAATGCTATCTTCTCCCTCGCACGGCATATCAAAAATATTCAAACCAGTGTAAGAAGACGAGCCGCTTCGACACACAGGGGGGTTGCGAAGCATACAGGCCGGGTGTGCTTGTCAAGGAGTCGAGAGTGACTTGATGAGCGCTTGCAGTCGGAACATGAACATATCCAGCGCGCCTGTGGTTCTCGTCAGACTTTGATTGCCTATCCCGGGACATCGCACCAACTACATTTATACCTTATGACTGTATATCTCCCGGTTAGCGTTTCCCCTACGTCCGATGTTCAAGCACTGATATTCCATCTCCTTCGTGAGTATCAGCTTGCTTTGAGTCGCACCTTGATAGCTGAAGGATCACAGGTTTGCCTATGTTGACGCTGAACGCACCGGAGGCGCACATGAGTTCGTACTAGTTCAAGGGCGCTGCACGCCAAAAATGGATTAGGATTTTCTCTTAGGTTTCGCTGCTTTAGATCATCCGGTTTCAAAACCAAGCAGTGCATGTTCATCTCATACCAAGCCGTCAAACATTACTGGACTCAGCCTTTGGATATAAGTACTTCCGTTAGATATGACACTTCCTTTACAGTACTTCGCCAAGGTACAACCGCGACTATCGGTGCGGTTGGAAGAGTCGCCGTCGGTTAATATTAAAACGTCACTCTTTTTGCACCTGCCAGCTAATTTTGAGCAGCAGAACTGGTACAAATAGGATGTCAATTTTCTTCTATCGTTCAAGTTGACTTCCACATCCCTAGCCTGCAATGTCTACATCCCATTACAACTCCGAGCGTTTTCGTTTTCCCGATACCATGTCGAACTGGCCTTGGACTCGTCAAATAAGCCCCTTTTATGAATCCGTCAAAGCAGAGTCCTCAGCATGGGTGGAAAGCTTCAAACCTTTCGACGAAAGGACACAGAAAGCATTCAATCGCTGCGACTTCAGTGAGTACTCAACAGTGTCAACTTCTATAGTCTACAATTCATATCATCTCTGCAAGGCCTTGCTGCTGCCCTCGTATATCCTCATTTCGATAAAGGTCCGTCTTTATTATTATCACGCCACCACATTCCGTTGCTCAAAGCAAGTGTATAGAACGACTACGGACATGCGCAGATGTCTGTAATTTCATATTTGTCTTCGACGATTACTCCGATCTAGAGGATGAGAACGGCGTTCAATATCAGCGAGATATTATCATGGATGCCTTGCGGAACCCTTTCACGCCTCGAGCGAAAGGGGAGTGTATTCTCGGTGAAATGGCTCGACAGTACGGCTATTTCCACTTTGTTATATTATAACCTCGCGCATTAACATCATCATCTGTAGAATGTGGGCACGTGCAGTCCCGACTGCCTCTTCTCACTGTCAAGAGCGGTTTATTGATACCATGGATGTATATACAAAAGCTGTCGTTCAGGAAGCCGAAGACCGTCGTATGGATAATATCCGTGGCATTGAAGGTTACCTTCATGTTCGCAGAGGGACAGTTGGAGTGATGCCCTTCTTCGCTCTTATCGAATTGAATGCAGATATATGCTCCCATGACAAGCTCATGGATGACGATAGAATCAGGGAGTTAGAAGAATTGGCCACGGATATGAGTATCCTTAACCAAGTGAGGTTTCAAAATTCTACGCCCAGTTTCAATATTCTCATCGCTGATGATAATGGCAGGACATGTTTTCTTACATTAAGGAGAGAGATGATGGGCATCACGCTCACAATCTCGTCACCAACGTCATGCACGATTTGAAAGTGGACATCAATGGCGCCATGGATTGGATTGATCAACGATACAGTATGCTCGTGCAAGAGTTCATCGACATCATGAAGGAGGTCCTTGGTGAGAGTGATGTTGTTGAATGGTATATTTGGGGCATTGGAAATTGGGTAAAAGCTACACACACCTGGTGCTTTGAAAGTGAACGATACTTCGGGAAGCATGGACTACATATACAGAAAGAACGATGGATAGACCTATACTTTCGCAAGGAATAGAAGTATATCGTTACGTCTGCAAATTCTATGTAGCACTTTATCAGTTTATGTATCCCATGTTTGAACGTACGACTGCTCAAAGCCTTTGCTAGTGTTACAACAGAACTCGTATCGGAGTTAAAAGAAGAGTGTTCAAGTCTTAGTCTCCCGGCTAGAACTGTTTGATAAGAGGCAAGTATAGATGAGAATTAATCCTTGAACACCATAAAAAAACTAACAATCACCCATAGACTCAAAATCCACAGTAAGTGCGCAAAGCAGATGATTAGGATATCAATTGATAGTCAACACCTCTGACATTTAGGTTATTCGTCAGTGCGGCTAGATCGGGGTTCAGGAAAAGATGAAGGCAGTGGTCTTCCTGTATGAAATGACTACGACTATGCATGACGCATCTCTAACAGGATGACGATTGATAGCATCGATCTAAAGCATTTAGCTTGAGACTAAGGAGAGAAAACTTATGCCAGGCGGGCACTTGATCAAACAGATTTTTTTCTTGAGGAAATGGGTGCGATAAAAAAGTAGCATGCTTTACGCGGCCACCGTCGAACAGTTCATCAGTTCATCAGACCACAGACAAGCGTGTGTCTAGTCCATATATGAAGTAGCGAGGGAAAGTGCTGACTGTAAAGTCAAGGTAACCAAAGTTGAAGGCAACAAGCCGTCGGAAATTTCTAAGTGCAACCGCAGGGCCGTAGATGATACAAAGATAAACCAAGTCGGAGATGTTGTCAAAGTATCACCGATAATCAACGAGGTATAAAGGCATGGGCTACAAACCATCAACATGTATCACATCCATATAAACATGTATCTCAAGTCTATTGCTCACCTTGGCTGCGTTGGCTGTTTTAACTGCTTCTACACCTACTCCACCAGCAGAGAGCTATGCAGATGATGGGATAGATTGCGGGTGCATTGGGCCTAACAGATTGTTGTGCTGTTGATATTACCGGCCACTTCAATATCTCGAATAAACTTGCTGTGCATAGTGAGTGCCTTGTTCATTGACATTTGAAATTTTGTTGAGTTATTGCTGATGTAGTAACAGGAGGTTGTTCGGTGAAGGATTGTGATGTGGGATTGTGACTTAATAAAGGCGGTAGAACTGAGTGTTTCGGAGGGTATTTTCTTTATTCATTTACGCATTCGTCATGATACATGTGTTCCACAATGAGTCGGCACTCGCGTATCTGGTAAAGGGGCGCTATAATCAAATGTGCTCAGTTACAAGCCGTTAAATCTAATTCATAGTGTTAGGTAGTGTTGGGATCTGTGGACAGCGTGTGTTTCAATGTTTCAATGTTTGGTCACAGTGGCCTCACTAAAACCATACAGACCTAAAGGGAGGGGGGGGGCATTTAACACGAATTGTCCACGTGATAGGGCCATTCGAAGGACTTCCACAAGGCATCGATGCGCCCACTTATTTGTTTGCCTTGCTGGGAACGAATCTTGAAATGATGTCGAGAGCGCATCAGAAATCGGCACCTAGTGTGCAGGACGGACCCATTTTTTGAAACCACCCCTACCAGCGCGCTGAAAAAATGCTGCCTTGGACGACCCAGTAAAGGATGGAAAAAGCAAGTCTTGTTGGTGAAGTTATTTCACCATTCTTGATATAGCAAACAGGATTATAGCCGCACCCGCAAGGAAATTATTCTCGCGTCCTCGATACCAGTACAAACAAGTTCATGTTGCGTCCAGAATTCGACCTTCGGATGGGCCAATATTCCAAATTCCCGATCCAGTGACGTGTGAAGAGCGCGAAGTAACTCTAGACATATGCATACTCGTAGGCGTCACGACCTTCACATGTTTTGCAAAAGACATCTCGTGTCGAAAATGATGACCTTGAGCTTGAGTTTGTTACCAGAGGTATTCCGAATGTCTTTTTATAGTTGAAAGACATCGCCCGCAGGTCGACGGCAGTCGTTTTGTCCGTCGGCGGGAATGGTGGGCGATGGGCATGGGGCACACAGTGATTGGCATCGACTACATTATATATGCTTGACGGCGACAGACTATGACGACATTTAGAATGAGATAACGATGATGTCGAGGGTGAATCAGCCTCAGTGTTTGGTTTGGAATTCAACCGGTACGCAAGCAGGAAATTCCCGACGCTAGGTTAGCCAGGTAAGGACCGGTATACCACCCCCCCTCCCCGTGGGAACGTCCTAATATGGTAATATATACTCACAGGTCCGCTCAAATTGCAGGTTGTTGCTTGCGCTGTGTAAATTACATAATCAATTAACACTTACAGCTAGTCACAGCTCAGAACACTGAAGGGACTGGTGGCACATATCAACAGGCTACTGCTATTGGTAATTGTATGGCTTTGAATTCTCAAAATGATGTATGGTCAACCTCCAACTCACATTTTTACCCATCCAGGTTAGTTAGTTAAGGCCCATGTTAGCCAGATAAGACCCTCAAAGGACCCCCTCCAGCCTGACGTCTCGGAATTCGCCGGTGCGTACCCCTTGAATTCAACGCGAAGTCCGCAGAAAGCCGGGAGAGGCGAAACGTGACGGAAGAGATGATACGGTACGATACTAAAAAATAATGACACTCGTCATCGAATAGTCCGAATACAATTATATATACGACCGTCTAGTGACTAGGTCACAACAATACTAATATAAGACAAGATATCAAAAGTGTCGATAGGGTGGGCAACAACGCTAACGAGGAGATAGACAAGGTATGATGAGAAGTGAGTGAATCAATAAGAACGTGGGTGATGATGTACTGCAGTATGTCGGGAGATATGCCTAGAGGATAATCACGACGAAGAGATAAAGTTCGAAAGTTGCCGAGGAGGTAATAGCGGTAGTGGACTTTTATAGAGATGCCAATGGTAGGAAATATAGAGATATGGCGAGAACAGGACAGAGGCGGATAAATAGGCTACAATGCAAGCGACAAACAGGCTTGCTGACCTAAGAACACCCATGAAGAGAAGGTGAGAATGCCAGCGGATTTAAATGCAAAAATGCGTTCAATAGTCGACAAATGCGATGAACACATATCGAGCGTCCGCTTCATCACTGTTGACTTCTGGAGGTTTGGATCACTTAGACCTTTCTGCTGCCATCTTATTCCTCTCCCTTGTATATCCAACCCCGCCACTCATTCTCCAATGTCGACTCTACCCATGCACTCTCGTCGTCCTTGATAACGACGGAGGTATTCCTTGCTCTCGTTCAGACTCCCGTTCTTGTTGCTCGCGCTCAAAGGCGAAATATGGCGTGAAGTCACGCTTGCAGGTAGTGGATGATATCGAACATGGCTTTTGTGATTGGTGTGACTGATTGACACTAGACTTGGGTGTGGAAGGATTTATCTGAACATCATCACTAGGCAGCAACGCAGACTCCTCCCTCGTAATCGTAGCTACTGGAACCGGTGGCTCCGCAAGAGGAAGAAATGGCGCACGCTGCAATCCTGACTTGACGCCGACGGGTGGACGCTCATAAAGAGACAGAGGCGATGGAGCTGGGAGGTTCGGAGATGGGACAGCGGGTAACTTATGGGTACCTTTCATGCGACTATAGGGATTTTGAGGGATCATGTGACGCGCAAAGGGATTATGAGAGTATGGATTATACGTCGCGCGGGGAGGAATATCAAAATAGTCAAAAGAACTCGAATCGACATCGGCATCGATATCGAGATTGAGTGCGATGTCATCAGGTGACGGTGAAGGCGAATGTGAAGGAAGAGACGGGGGCGGACTATCAAGGGAGGCGTTGGTCAGCGAAGGGGTGGAGGTATCACAGTCGGAATCATCCAAGTGATCCCCAGTAGAGTCTGTGTTCGATGTGGTTGTAGTGTCCAGAAGAGGCAAGAATGGGAAGGACGGTCTAAAAGGTGGTCGGGCAAAACGGGATTGCGAAGGAGGTGGGGGCGGGGCGGCTCGAGGAGGGGCGGGAGATGTAGGAAGAAGTGGCAAAAGACCAATGGGCACTTTAGCAAGGTATTGACTGTGAGGACGATTTGAAAACGGATCTGGCAGCTGGTTTGCTTTTGGAAGTGAGCGCTGTATCTCCTTCAGCTCGAGGATATCCCTGTGTACCCCATGAGGCTCAGCTTAGTTCGGTTAAGCAGTAGCAACACAAACGACTAACTGGTAAGACAACCGCTGAGCGACCTCTGCAGGAGTCCTGTCCCACTCGTCTGCAGTATATACCTCCTCAGTGCCTTCGTCGCTGAAAACGACGGTCTTCTTCCCACCCTGAGTGGGACTTGCACTTCGAGGCGGCGTCGGCGTCTTGAGACAGCTCTTTATGCGAGAAGGCTTCGGTCTGCTTTCCATTGAGAGAGCTGTTGTACTGAGAGTTTCCAGATCGAAGATGTTATCGATAGGGCTCATTGTCGGTGTCGTCGCTGCCATCTGGCTGTGGTGGTCGTGTGAGTGGTCGTGTGCAAATTTGCACGCTGGCTAAAGCCACAAAAATAGAGCCCAGGTGGATGTTTTTGGTCGGTACCGTTGTGCCAGAGCTGTAAATACCTTTTCAGAATGTAATTTTGGTGGGACTAGAAGTCTGCAGTTACGTCCAAGAGGCCTTTCAGAGGCGGCATTGGACTTGCCATCGGACGATCCCGTTCTTGTTCGTTCCGTCTGTCTCCGTCATGCGAGTATCCACACAGTTCCGCCACAAGCATCCTGTCTTCAGCTTAGCATGCTTTCCTTGCGAACTGCTGAACTGTTTGTTCTTGGTCTTGTCCTTGGTATTAGTCTTGGAAGTGTCCAGCTGATCAAACCCAATTCTATACATGAGAGGGATTTACGGCGCGGCGCACATACTGACGGCATTGCAAACCCAGGCCTGTCAAACGTGAAGCTCTTCGACTTGTTACAGGAAGGACAACGCCAAACTTGCACTTTTTAGTGCTCATCAAACGTGTCTCTAAATGTGAATAATTTGCAATTTCCGAGCGTTAAAGCATTAACCCCTTCTGCGCGACTTGAAATAAGCGGCCGAGGCTGCATGATGATATGGTTAAATCACGACATTGCCATACGTGATAACGAGGCTCAAAAAGCACTTGGTACTGCTGGATCATTGAAGATGAAGTGTATGTTCAAATATCTAATATGCCTGTACTCAATACGCATGTTGGACAGCTTGATTTGTGGTCTCAGGTTGTCCTGATTACGATGGACAGTTACCTTACCGATGGTACCAGTATCACCTTGTACACGAAGTTGGCCGCCTTCAACCCTGCACCTGATCAGTAATAAAGGCTAAAACTGTTGAATAGTTTGCCTCATCCTCGAAATAGAATTCCCACTCTCGTGCTACTGGACTCCTCTACATTCTCCCAGGTATGTTTTCGGATATTTCAATACCTCCTTTGACCAGAACTCACATTATTTATCTAAGTATGCTGCTTCGAACTTATGGAGTCAATATCCTCTATATAACACATACTCCGACAGGATATACTCAACAACGTGCAACTCGAAATAGTGCCTTTTAAATGATTTGCCTCATTTACCTCGTATTCTAGTTCGACAATGGTAACACAACCCCCAACTAGATAATCGGAGGCCAAGGATTAGATAGTCTCGTCAGGGTCATACATGCTATCTCAACAGTGGCTGATTTCGACACCTATAAAGTGCTTAGGTCGGGACGCAACTTGTGCTGAACCTCTATTTTCCACAGGCGCGCGTTGTCTTCCTGTTATTTGAAGCTTCATGCCACGGCTAGGAAGTCTTGACGTTCCTTTCCTTTCCTCAAGCGGTCCACCCGGGACCATTTGTCCAGTACTTTCGCTTGTAAGAACTTTACGAGCATACAAACCATTTGGTAGCTAATATCCAAGGTACATATGTCGCATCACAGTCTTGTAATCTTTCAAGCTAGGCACTTTTTTACAGATATATTTCTCGCAAGGGGAAGCGCCGGATTTCAGCGCTCAGCTTTCAAGCAGCACCTCCCAATTAATTTTAAAGGGGACACAGATGAATATAGAATGGTCATCGATCAGTCAAACCTCGTCGATACTTCGAAAGGTCACAGCGGTCGTGCGTGCCAACGCTGCGCAATCGCCGGAAATGCTTATACTTCACCATCCCCGCATTTGCACAGAAACACACATGTACATCATGTCGATCTTAAGTCGTCGTTGGCCTCACAAAATCAAGCAGGTGAGCATGTCCAGGTTTTCGAGTGCATGTATAGAGAACGCTCAATCAGAATTAAAATCTAAGGTGAAGAGGATTTATTTTTCCTTGCATCGGCATTAATCTGAAGGAGTTTTATAGCTCCGTTACCTCTGCAAATCCGTGTTATCGCAACCCTGTGATCATCCACCTAGTCCAGTCTTTTCGCCTTGTTTATCATCATGCGGTGCTGGACGGATAATACCAACAAGCGACGTACTCCTTGTTGTTTGGATACGCTGTCAATACAGACACGGAATAAATTTCAGCCATTCAGACTTTGTGGACAATTACCTTGCAAGGCAAAGTGCCTAAGGTCGTACTTCATTTGATAGGCTTGTGCCAATAGTGCAAGTAAAACGCCAGAGGACTGCTAACAGGATGGCTTCACGCGATATGGCAAAGGAATGAATGCAGCCGCTGAGCTTCTTACTCTTGGCTAATATCTATCAGGGTCTAATACTTTTATTTTTCGACTGTCGATTTCACGGCTATAGCACTCAGGGCATTAAAAGGTCACCCGAAAAGGACGTCGCCGACAATTACTCAAAGTTAACACGACTTGCTTTTGAATAGCATCCAGCTGTGTGGGTCTCAACACATACCCCTAAACTATATGTGGCTTATATATGCAGTACCTGCCTTTCTCAGTATAATTGTGCGGCGTCACGGGAAGATGAAATTATCGGCCAATCAGAACAACTTCAATACAGCTTCACACACTGGTTACTTACCTGTTCAGGGATGATCATGTGATACAGAGCCGTATCGATGTAAGTTAATTGTGCCGCAGAGAGAAGTGCCTAGCTAGTAATTACTACGTTTACGGTAAGTGAATTATCTCGGTAATATTCCGCCCTACTTTGACTTCATCACAAGTAGTAGAGCTCATTCATGCAGGCGATAGCAATGTTCCACCACGTACTTTACATGAGGGCGTGAGAGCGGCATATCAGATAAGATTACCCCTGTATCAGTGAGTCCTGTGAATTTGTTTTATGCTCTACATCGCTACAAGTGTCATGACGAGTCAAAATCCCACGGGCTACTTCGTCTATCTGAACGGTTGCAAGTACCTCGTCCTGTGTTTTCTGTTTCCGGTTGCAACACTTATCGATGGCACCTGATTATACACAACTTTGGATATATTCTCTGATATATTCCAGAAACTTCCCAACTTCTTCTACATGGCAGGAAAAGAATTTTGTAAGGACGCAGGATGTCCTTGTGATCTATCACATGTAGTATCTTATACACTTTTTGATCGGTCTGCTAAAATCTCCTTGCTTGTCTAGACATTGCAAATTTGAGGGAAAAGAGCACTTCAATACGAAGCATTGAAGATCGTTATCACAAGCTTTCCAAGGGTATACCCCTCCATTAACGTCACAACTAATGCACACACCAATGTTAATGTTCATATAGCTTGGACGTTGGCGGCCACATTGGAGACTCCAAGATTGCGGAAGGCTACCGGACACGATGTCACGCAATTATAATATTATGGCCTAATAACCTACCTTACCTAAATCACTGCCTTCAAAAGGTGCTAAGAGGTCCCAGGCCAATCATTCAATCAAGAATGCATTCACATTAACCAATGTTTTCATCCTGTGAGCTGCTACTACGCATGCTATCGCACATCAATCATCAATGACACTCATTGACTCGGCCAGTGTTGAGTTTATTATATCTGATAAAGATTTCAATATTATATGCTGTCTTAAAAACCGACGAGATGATTTCGTGAGTACAGTTTCTTGTACGCTATTGAAGGCCAGATGACGTGAAGTCATCTTCTCTAGCAGGTCACCTTCCAGGCTGTCGGTACTCGGCAGTAAATTCTCGAAACCGAGGAACTATTATGCTCTCCGTACCCTCGCACAATCCGCCTATCTCCAGAGAATTCGTGTCTCGACTGTCTGATTTGTGCAGGAACCAGTCCGTCGTTTTACGTATCAGCTTCCGCCTTGGACAGGATTGCGTGACCTCTCAGGGTGTCGTCCTCGTTGTTTTCCGTGACATCGTTTTTCAGAAAAATACGCCTGCTGTATGAGTGCCCGCACGTGCGAAATAAAGGCTCAAAATTCCAACGTCCCCGTGTCTTAAAATGCCTCTTGATTTAGAGACGTATAGTATTATTGAAGCTCCACTGACATACGTAGCCACGAAGAAACAGCTTCTACATCATGGTGCTTTCCCGACGAGCCAACGAACCATCATGATCTTACTGGTGTCTGATAAACTCTCCGGTCCTGTGTCGTCTCGTCGGTTCGGAGCCGGCTTGTATGGTCTCCACATGTATGAACTCTAGTCATTGTTACGGAGTTATCAGGGGAAATGCTTACATAGAACTTAGTGAAGTTAATAACCTACTGCCAATATATCCACAAGGTTTTTATACAACGATCGATCAATGGTTTTTTAATTTACATGTCTATCAGTGTCTCGCTACACTTGGATTGTTAGATGTCCCTGGTCAGGACTGAACTGAAATCTCTTGTCCTTTGGTTGGAGCGAAGGGCTGTTCTCGTGTGCTTTCCGTAACCATTAATCAGATAATCATTGGCGTGAAGGCATAACTCAACAACAGTTATCAGATATGAGGCGCTCAGTTGCCCCTGCATTATGTCACTGTATCATACCGGATACATTACCATTAAATCGCGTATACTCGTGAGATGGCGGCACTTGAGACGATGGTATGCTTGACGGCGGCACGTACCTTGACCGCAGCGTCGGTTCATAGTTGACTGTAGTCTGTTGACAACTGTGTTTGTAACCTAGACTTTTCCTGTAACCTTACCCCAAACTGTGATGTACAGCAAAATAGTGAGATCGATGGCAGGCTCTGAAACTTTTCATCATGGGTCAACTAAATTCAACCATCACTATGCACCGTGGTGAGAAAACAATCGAACTAGCACGCTGAATGAACTGACGCTCACAGAATTTCTTACTTACAATGGCACTGAACGTGGAATATCAGACACCCTTGGTCGATAACTGCGCCAACAGGTAAAACATCTGATGTCTTGGCAATATGCAACGGTGAGCGTGAGACCTATGCTGGGTGTGCCAGTATCGGTACCGTAATACGACAAGCTATACCTAGAATGAGAAGCTGTATCTGCATTCGGACTGTAGAGCCGCTAGTATCGTGAGTACAATACCAAGTGTTGACATCCGTTCGCACAGGGAATGAGGAATGATGATTGGCAAGACAGTACAGCTGACCGACATAGTAACACGAGGGTGGACCGAGTATCCGTGTTATTTCACCTAACAACTCGGGAGAAAGTTGCGAATGTACCATGACGAAAGACTTCTGTGAACGCTGTTGCGATGGGCATGGGTTTGATGGAGGTATGCGGCAGTGCTTCAGCTTTTTGCTTGGTGGTGTGGAATGTTGCGAGTGTGGGTAAGCGCTCTCAGGAAGTCATGGATTTATCTGATAAGGACATGAAGTCTGTGATAGAAGTTTTTTGGGTCTTCGCGAACTCTGATATTGAGTTCTCAGGGAAGAAGACCAAACGGCAGGAGACACGGCAACTTGATGCCTGTTTGCAACCGACATGCTGCCCCCACCATCTGATACCGCTGTTAGCCTTTCCACGTACAAAATACCTAAACAAGTACCACTCCAGAGGTATCACGGATTTGGTTCTACTCAGTTGGGAGGAACACGAGGAGAGCACCAGTGAGAAAATATTGAAAGATTTGAGTTCGATGAGGCTGTGTGGTCTGAAAGCAATTAATCTGATAAATACTTCTGCTGCTGGCAGGCACAAAGGGTCGCAGGGTGCCAGGTTATGGGTTTGAGAGAGAGGTCATGAAGCTTCTCCATGCCTTCCAGTACCTCTCGAAGTATGTCCAAGTATATCCATCTGCATCGGAAGCTGATTAATCAGCTTGATAGGAACACGTTGCAGTACCCCGCAAATTCTGCGCTTGACGTGAGAAGACATGCGGCACAGATGAGCTTGAGGTGACGATGGTGTCCAGAAAATGCCAGGACAAGCTCTGATGAGAACAGCAAACGCCAAGGCTTACCATGTACAGTATTTATCGGAGCTGAGCGCTGAGCCAAGAAGATAGATTCAAGTACTTTCTTTTTATGCGGAGTAAAAAAGAATTTTCGATATGATATGATGCAGCGCTTTTGCCTTGGATCTGTAGATATGATTTCGATATCTGGTAAAACGCCAAAGCGACAAATGCACGATGGATCGGCCTGAGACTTAAAGGAAACATAGAAACATGAACACATGCACGTGGTCAGGCGTTTCTCCGAAATTTTCAAGCTAATAAGGCTCCCGGATGGTGTTCATATCAGGGGAACAAGAAACTTGATACGTCAACGTGTGCAATGTAAATACAATGCGTTTTGTTCCTGATGAGCTGTTAGGGCAATGCAACAGCAGTATTTTGAGCACACTCACCACATGATTTACATGAAACATGAACCAGAAAACGACCTAGAAATGACCTACATTGGAATACGGATTTTTTCCCCAGAGAGTTTTACAGATAATGATTACAAGACAGTAACTTGTGTTAAGCTAGCTGAGCGCTGAGCGCTATACACTGGTAGAACCGTCTGCAGGTACAGTTAAACATTTTGAAGGCTGTGCCAGAGACGCGTTTGTTTACTGCCTTACGTAATCGAAAAGTTGGTTGCCTTGCTGTTGCCTGCAAGTTGTTCAATCCAGCCAAGGGCTTTGACCAGCGAGCTCATTGTTTTGTAATGCCTGTTAAATATCTCGAAAGTACGTTGCATTTCTCCTTGCCTTCGTTAGGTACGTGTTTGCCTACTTTGGAGACTGACAATGTCGTCTTGTAGACTACCTCTCCGAGCGGAAGCACTTGCAAACTCTTCCTCTTTCTGTTTTGTCGGACTCTCGACTGGGAATCGATGCCTCTTACTACCTCAAGCTATTGACTGAAAACCCACCGTCCAGGGAGCCCCTGCTTGCAGCAACAGGTGGACTCCCGTTGGCGCTAACACAGCGCATCGAATCTGATCTTCGCGCCCTTGAAAAACTGCGAATTAAGCCTGTGTTTGTATTCCCTGGACTTCTCCCCAACAAGCGCTGGAAGCAGTATCAGCATATGGAACACAATGAGGCGTGCAGAGACAGGAATCAGGCCTGGGCAAAATACGAGGCCGGTCAGGAAGACGCGGCGACTAAACTTTTCGAGGGAAGGAACGGACTGGCGCAATGGGATTTGTGGAGGATGGTACTGAGAATTTTTAGGCATAGGAATGTGGAGTTTATTATTGCTCCTTATGTTGCTTGGGCTCAAGTAAGTCTCTTCTTGTGCATTCGTTCCTACTCGAACTATTTTTTCCAACCAGTATTCAATGTTTTACTTTCAAACAGCTGATATACTTGCAACGCCACCCTAAATCATACATTCATGCTATCTTTGGGCCAACCGATACGTTACTATATCCTGGAGTTGATAAACTGATAACCTCCTTGGACTTATCTGCTGCGGCGCCGTCTTTTTCCTTCACTTCGAAGCGCACCATTTTAAGCGACCTCGGGGTGAACGAAGACCAATTTTTGGACATCGGCATACTAGTCGGTTTCGATCATTCTTCTCCATTCCCGCCTACCACGCACGACCAAGCTCTAAAAGCCACCGTGGATATGGTCAAGTACTACAAATCAGGTCATGCAGCCGTATCCGCATTCGCCGACCATCCCATGGTCAAGAGCAATCAATATTCCGATCAGTATGCCCGTACACGTTCAATGATCAAGTATTCTCTTATCCTGTCGTCCGAGGGAACTGTGATGCCACTACCCCTCGTTATCACCACCCCTCCTACTCACGGTCATCCGAATCACCATCCCCACCATCCGACTGCAGCGGATATACCGTCAGACCTCCACGAAATATTCACGCACCGACTTCCCGATGAAATCTATTTCTACCTCTCTCGAGGACTACTCGGGCCGCAGGCGTTGGTTTGGTTGACTAGTGGCCAGATTGTTGAACCTCCTCCGTTAGACAACGGAGAGACGACTGAATATAAACGCTTTGTGAAGGAAGTGATTACGGATGGCCAGACCGGGCCGCGTGCCACGGCACTAGCGTTGATTAGCAGCGTCTCTCATGTCTTCTGGAACAATAGGAAAATCATGGGATCTTTCTGGTTTGAGCCTCCCGCGCCTCATAGTCAGAAGGCCGTCCAACACAATTCGGTACAGACTGTCCAGCTCGCAGAGAGAGTGGCTGGCTGGAACGTTAGTTACGCAATCGTCGAAGAAGAACTTAGGAGACAGAACGTGAGTCGCGTTCCTTGCTTCCCAAAGCTTTATTTGGCTTATAGCATTTGCTGTAGTCTTCCACAATTGATTTTGCTCTTT
The DNA here is from genome assembly GCF_000218685.1 of Serpula lacrymans var. lacrymans S7.9. Taxonomy (NCBI): domain Eukaryota; kingdom Fungi; phylum Basidiomycota; class Agaricomycetes; order Boletales; family Serpulaceae; genus Serpula; species Serpula lacrymans. The sequence continues at coordinate 402,447 of NW_006763302.1, forward strand.
GTTTGGGAGCAACTGCAAGTGACAAGTTGGCACAGCGTACAAAAGGAAAGTCCGGTCTGCCGTTGGGACACCTGGAGAAGAAGGATGAAGTTGTAGCTAATGTTATCTGGCGATTCCTTGAACTAAGAGGGTATGCAGCTTTGGTTGTTTGCAACAGTCTAACATGACCTAAAATGGCTTTATTGCTTGACAGGTTCCTACTGAACTCTCACACCCACTCACCGTTAGCGCGAGCTATGTACACAGCTATTAAACAAGCTCGACTGAACGACAAGTTCCAGGACCCTCTATATTTGTTCCTGGAGCTAGTTAGGGCAGGTGTTATGCACGGCCATCTATGGTCAGGCCGAGCCTTCAGTGGTGGGCCCAGTTTCGGTACCGGTGCGTGCGTTCTCTCACGCGGCTACATCCGATTGATGGCTGACTATCGATAGATGATGAGAAATCGTGCATGCTGTTGGTCATGAGAGTGCTGAGCATCGTGCCTCTAAATTTCAAGGTGAGCTAGTTATATGTGTGACATCAAAAATAGGTGTCGTGTCATTTATGATGTGGGTTGTGTTGTTGCCTAGCCACAACCATGGTCTGCGCCACTATCCCGTGAACTGCTAGTGTTCAACTCGTTTGTACGGTCGCTGACGCGTGCACTGCGGACACTGTTGGAGGTGACGTCTCTGAACATGCTGTTGCGGTCAGACGCGCGCCGAGCTCGGGATGATCTGCTGGATATTACGCTGTCACTGCCTTTCCAATCTGAGGTTAACACGGGATTTGGAGTTCTGGCCAAGGTGTACCTCGACGCCCTGACCCATATCAACAATGGAACACGAGTTCGAGACCCAAATGCGGAGGGGGTTAGGGAGGCGAAAGCGTTGGCTCTCGAAATCTGCGAAGACACGTTCCCGGGGGTAAAGATGCCAAAACAGGAAGTTGAACGAGGGTTCCGATTCTGGGATATTGTAGGGCACTTCGCGACACTTATAGGATTCACGGTACTGACGAGACGTGTATTGTACAGGCGCTTACGGGCATGCGGCTACTCCACTCAGAGGGGGCAGTTCTGCGTGAGCTGATTGACCAGTTTGAGGCTGCTGAGGCATGGCTTGCACCGATGCGGCCTTGAGAGAGGGGCATACTGGTAACAAGTACATTGGGAGTTGGATGAAATAAAAAACAGTTGCTGTGACGGATGATATTGTATTGCAAGGTCAGAGATAAAGACAAGGAGGCAAGTGGCTGAGATAGGTCTTATGAAAATGGAGCAGTGTGTCAAGTCGGAAGATGCGACGGAGGAGAGAAACGATGGGAAAAGGAACAAGACAAGGAAAATGAAGAGAAGGCATGGGAAACGATGGGAGGATATGTCCCGATCGGGAAGAGACGACCGGTGTTTTGGGCCACACGTGACGGACGAGATTGGAGATCCGCCACTCCGACGGTCGGATTGGGTGAGAACGAGATCTGAGATCGGGGTGATCGATTGCATCTCGCTGTTTATCGCCAGATCTCCACTCGTCGACTGTCTCTCAAGCCTAAGCCCAAA